>NW_021703778.1:105267432-105535039 GCF_005190385.1 Monodon monoceros
ATAAAGACACAGACCTACTGGAGAATGGACTTGAGGATATGGGGAGGGGGGAGGGTGAGCTGTGACAGGGCGAGAGAGAGGCATGGACATATATACACTAACAAACGTAAGGTAGATAGCTAGTGGGAAGCAGCCGCATGGCACAGGGAGATCAGCTCGGTGCTTTGTGACCTCCTGGAGGGGTGGGATAGGGAGGGTGGGAGGGAGGGAGATGCAAGAGGGAAGAGATATGGGAACATATGTATATGTATAACTGATTCACTTTGTTATAAAGCAGAAACTAACACACCATTGTAAAGCAATTATACCCCAATAAAGATGTTAAAAAAAAAAAAGTAACCTGCAGAAGTAACAAAATGATAAATAACCCTAAAACACACAGAGAATGTATAATCATATAATTTAGTATTCTGGGGGAACCACCAAAGGAAATGCATTCAAAAATATTTAAAAGAGCTTGCCTTTAGGAAGCCAAATAACTGTTGAATAGAAATGGTTCTGTGACTTTGATCACAAACTGTTCTAAATTATTAAATTGTTGTTACATGTCCATGTATTCCATTTATAACTTTTAAAACATTTTTTGAAGAGAGAGCTTGGGTGGCATATCTCTCCTAAACCTGAAGATCCAAGTGACTTTCCTTTGTGCTTCCATAGTACCCAGTGCATACCTCCAATGTGGCACCTAACTTTATTGTACACATATGACCATGTATTCATCTCCTCCACCAGACTCTGTGTTCTTTTGGAGTAGAAACTAAATTTTATTCATCACTCTACCCTCATCTCCTCGTACATTATCTGGTGCGGAATAAGTAATGATTATACATTCACTTAATAGATAAACAATCAACCATATTGGGTAATCTAGATTAAAGTCAGTATTTCAATCCATGTGAGAATTAATATAAACATTCATGAGATATTTAATTATTTCATTTCCCCGTTGCACATTTTAACTCTCTAATGGGATAGTGATCAGGTAAAACTACATGTCTCCAAACCACCAGTATTTAGCAGACACTGCAAGGAAATTTTAACCATAATATAATATTCAAAATTCTTCACACCTAGAATTTAAACATAAATCAAAAGTTGGTTCTCAGTCAGAAAAGAAGCAGACTCACAGATATAGAAAACAAACTAGTGGTTACCACTGGGGAGAGGGAAGGGGGAGGGGCAATATAAGGGTAGGAGATTAAGGGGTACAAACTATTATGTATAAAATAAACTACAAGGGTATATTGTACAACGTGGTGAATATAGACAATATTTTATAATAACTATATGTTGAATATAACCTTTAAAAATTGTGAATCACTATATTATACACCTGTAACTTATAAATTTGAACATCAACTATACTTCAATAAAATTTTTTTAATTAAAACATTTTTTTAATTAAAAATTTTTTAAAGTTGGTTCTTAGTCTATCTGGTTTTATATCAACATACCAAGCTCAAAAATGTTAAAATCCCTCACTAACTCACAGCATGCCACTATCAGCCTTAATTTGGCATTATTTCATAGAAATGTTGCAATTACAATTTAGTCCACATTGATCAGCAAAAGTTAAAGGGCAGAATTAATTAATGGAAGTAGTAAAGGGCAAAAAATTAATATGATGACACATCTAAAATGCTCAAGAGTGTAGAGAGGCACTGTTATTTTGACATTATACAAATTGATTCTTGCAAAAGAACAGAAGGGGAAATCTGTGAATAAAGCTGAATTTCAACACACTAAATTGTATTTCAGCATTTTAAAAAATAATTACTAAGTATGACAACCACATTACAGATTTGAAACTTCTGACTAATAGACCTAAAAATGACTAATGACATTACAAGTAAGCTGTGAAGAAAATGTACAGCAGCTGCATTAAAACTATGCCTTCCAAGTTGATGTGTGGATTTATACCAAAACCCCATATTTTAAAAATGACTCAGTTTTTATTAAAATGCATGAAAAGTTTTAAACACCATATAAAGTATATAAATCTCTGAAGTTGCAAAGATTTTCTGGTGATATTTATTTTGAGTACTGAAGGAACAGTACAATATTCAAACAATTCAACATACTTGTAGAATACATGAGGACTTCCGATCAATCAAGGTAAGTAGTTGGTGACAACAAATATTCTTATCTTTTGGGGTATTTGCGTGACTTTCAGAGTCCCAACATAAACCAAATCCAGAAGTGAAATCAGAATATTAACTTTTCTATTTGTAAGCCCCCATTATTACATCTCAGTTGCTCTTGAGAATAAATTTCAGAGTTAGACCTGGCAGCTAGGTCTAACTCATTTTTTACAGCAAGTCTGTATTAAGCTAAAATCAGAAGTAAGCAAAAAATTAAAGATATTATATCAAATAATTTATTAAGAAAAATATACACTTCTATGGGCTTCCCTGGTGGCGCAGTGGTTGAGAGTCCTCCTGCCGATGCAGGGGACGCGGGTTCGTGCCCCGGTCCGGGAAGACCCCACATGCCGCGAAGCGGCTGGGCCCGTGAGCCATGGCCGCTGAGTCTGCACGTCCGGAGCCTGTGCTCCGCAACGGGAGAGGCCACAACAGTGAGAGGCCCGCGTACCGCAAAAAAAAAAAAAAAAGAAAGAAAAGAAAAATATACACTTCTAACTCATATATAAGGACATTTGAGTCTTCAGATTCTTACCTGCTGTCCTGACCCACATGTTGCAGTGAAATGATGGCATGTCTTCCTAGTAGAAGACAATACCATGAGACCGCACCATAAAAACAAAACTAGAAAGTTCCAGTCAGAAAAACCCTCCAAGGGAAGGTTGAAGCTTCTCATCCAACAACCCTGAATCAGTTCTGTATTATGGAGCTTTTTCCAAAATATGGACTATTTTTTTTCTTTTAATATAAACATCTTACTTAGAAATCCTGAGATTTCTCAGATTCCTATTAAGAATTAAAGATGTCTCAGTAATCATTTTTAAACCATCTACGAAAACACTAAAATACATAATTGTCATATTATAAGGATTTTTTTGCTGTCAAGTTTTTGGTTCTTCATGTTACTATAGTCAATATGCATTTATTACTAGATGTGTCTTCCCAAGAAGCTATGGAAGAGATGAATCCATCTCAAAGCGATGAAGAAACACTTACTGCATTTCACGTGATAGTGAGATACACATATTTGAACATCTCTGAGGTGTGGATGCATCTCACAATTCATGGCATGTCAGATAAATTCACAGCACGTTTTCTTTCTTTATGGTCTATTAAATAATGGTGCACCTTACAATGTATTCAATTCAGTTAAACGTACCATCCCCTCACTTCTTCCATTTGATCACTTCAAATCAATAATGTAAAACCTTGATTATGTAAACACCAAATTGCCAAACCCTCTAAAATTTAAGAACATTCTCTAAGTTCAGAGCTCTTCTCTCAAAAACAACAAACTACTTATCCTAACCAACAAGAATTAGTTTCCAGTGCAAAGGACAAGGAGGACATACACAAGTGTTGTTTCATAGAGTCTGTAAAAGGAAGGTACCCAGGCAGCTGTATAAACATGTTACACGCATGACATTTCAAGTTAGCCATTAATGATATATAAAGTAATTATTGAACCTATGGCCAAAGACATTGGGTATGTGTCAAGGCCAGCTCTAGCTGAGCTGAAGCTAGACAGCTAAGCTCACTCAAAAATAAGGGTATGGAACCATCTAAGTTTCACACTTGACTGGGAGAGTTAGAAACTGCTTTTCTGACATGTACTTTATACATCTCCGGCGATGGCTCACCTCACATCTGGGTGAGGGCAATGGCATTATTCCTGAGGAAGGACAAGCAGCTTGTTGTGACCCTTGGTCCCTGACAACATGGAAGAACTCTTCAACTAATATAACATTTTTCAAAGTTGTACCTGTAACTAATGTCAACATTACTTTGGTATTTTGGCTTGTTTTTTTTTTGTTTTTTTTTTCCAAACCACTTGTGTTTCACCTGGGACAGACATTCATTTCCAACAGACCTGGTAGATTAGAGAAGACAAAGTAACTATACCTGCTTCGTTGCGACTGGTACTTCTGCCACATTAGAAAGGAAAAACTTATTCCATTGGGCCAGTGACATCTATTTGAGCTTATCTGTGGGGAAAGCAAAAGACATAGAAAGAGAACATAGGGATTTCCCTGGTGGCGCAGTGGTTAAGAATCCTCCTGCTAATGCAGGGGACAGGGGTTCAAACCCTGGTCCGGGAAGATCCCACATGCTGCGGAGCAACTAAGCCCGTGAGCCACAACTACTGAGCCCACGTGCCACAACTACTGTGCCCGCGTGCCTAGAGCCCGTGCTCTGCAACAAGAGAAGCCACCGCAATGAGACGCCCGCGCATCGCAAGGAAGAGTAGCCCCCCGCTCACTGCAACTAGAGAAAGCCCATGCGCAGCAACGAAGAACCAACGCAGCCAAAAATAATAAATAAAATAAATAAATTTATTAAAGAAAGAAAGAGAACATAATAAAAACAAAGGAAAAAGGAAAGACAGTAACAGATCCCATTATCAAGGCAGCAATAGCAGGGACTTCCACGACAGCTATTACAGGGGGTGACAAGGTGGCACTTGCCAGACAGTCTAATAGGAGAGAAGATTGTGATAGAATCAAAAGATGAAACATCTTTACAGCTGAGGGATTCATACACTCATCTGTATCAATTGCTTTAACAAGCCCATACTATATTCACAATATATTCATGAATAACACAATAAATATTTGTAGCAAAAATCCGTATCTAACTCTGGTTATGCCTGTCTTAATCTTAATACCGATATTCTTTAAAACGTGGAATCACTACAGTGTATTTCCGGTAGGAAATAGATATGGTAGTGCCATATTCCCTTAAAGGGCATTTTACTTATTAATTCATTTAATATTTATCTTCCCCAACTAGTAAACAAACTCAATAAAGGCAGCGGTTGTTTTTATAATTTATATATTCTTTATCCAGTGCTGTATTCTCAGCACCAAGAAGAGCTCCTAGCACATACTGTGTGTCTAATACATATTTGTTGAATAAATGAAAAATGTACATATCATTTAGGAATTTCATATAATTCACTATATCTTTATATATACATTAAAGATAAAATGTTTAATATTCCTTAAGACTGAGTAAGTACAGCACGTTCAGAAATTTGTGGCCTAGTATCATGTCAGCTGAAGTGTATTTCAGTTTGCTAATTAAATAGAAGTTATACACTTTCAAGTAATCCCTTCCAAATACTCTAGCACAAATACTTGAAATTAGTGAATGTCAGATACGCTCATTCACAGCCCGTCAGCAAACTCATAGAAAGTGAGAACACAGGGTATAAGTGGACACTAAGGGGCCTGGGTCCTATTTTTCATGCTATTAAAAACCATACACAGTGTGGTTAATAGTGCTCTCATATCGCGTTTGGAGCCCTAGATGCAGTGTGTTAGCGGAGACGGCAGAAGGCTAGCTAGCTCTAGCGGCTGAGTGCCAGTGGAGGGCAGCACAGAGCTACTTCAGAGAAAATACATTCAAGAGGAAGATAACAGCTCCCAGCTGAGAGCAGGGTCCTTAGCCAGATCTACTGCCCGCTACTGAAGAGGCAGCCTATTTGGAAAACCAGCCCACAGGATAGCCAGCAAGAATGGAATTCCCAAATACATTAATGTATGAAGCCAAGAAGCAAGGGAGATGGGCAGGAAACAATGCCAGGATACTCAGAATAATCTGGACTTGGAGTCAGCAGAGCTCCCAGGAGCCACTGATTCTGAGAGTGATCTCTCTCCAGAGCTGCTGAATCAGACGATGTCTTACATTCGTTCCAATTCCAACATCTTGGATCCCAAGATCACCAACAAACATGTTTTGAATACTATCTTTTTGTAAAGATTATCCCTCTAGTAGAAAATATAAATAATATATTTTTATATTATTTTTGCTATCATTTCACAAAGATTATTCCTTAGGAAGAAAATATAAACAATATAAATAATATATTAATATAAAATTGTTAGCATTAAGAGGAGAAATACATGAATGAAGAGTAGCAAGGGCTTCCCTGGTGGCGCAGTGGTTGGGGGTCCGCCTGCCGATGCAGGGGACACGGGTTCGTGCCCCGGTCCGGGAAGATCCCACATGCCGCGGAGTGGCTGGGCCCGTGAGCCATGGCCGCTGAGCCTGCGTGTCCAGAGCCTGTGCTCCGCAACGGGAGAGGCCACAGCAGTGAGAGGCCCGCGTACTGCAAAAAAAAAAAAGAGTAGCAAGCACAGATTCTACCATGTTACAAGGGTCCCAAGAATCTCCTAAAAGTTTGAGACTTCTCAAATATATGCAGTGGAATCTTGGTGAGGCCTAAGGAACAGCAGCAGGTCGGCCTGTAAGCCTGGTTCCCAGCGTGAGGACCTCAACCCTGAGGACAAGCAGAAGTGAGATGCAGCCTACCCCAGGCCAGAATTCATGCTCCTGTTCTGGGTCTTCCCAGCAGTATGAGCTTAGGTGAGTAATTTAGCCTCTCTAGGTCAGTTTTCTCACTTCTAAAGTAAAATAATACCTGTCTCTTGAATCTGAGAGGAATTCACAGAAGAAAATATGCCTTGTTAATTTTATACAAAGATAGGGTATTTTTATTACCAGTCTGAGTCGTATGAAGAGCAGGAAGACATCTAGTGAGATGAGAAAGGAGGAAAGCATCTTAAAAATAAACCTTTGAGAGATTCAGAATTTTATTTATAATGAACCGTGGCCCTTCTATCAATCCATGTCAGTATCGTTCCGAGTCTCCCTGGAACCTATATTAAATGCTGAGCACATTTGCATCATGGGGTAATATTTGCCTCCTGTGAACGATCTTCTCCTTGCTAAATGTGTGTAACGATATTCCAAGCCAGATAAAAATGGGAGACATTTTACTGCCACCTCCTTCCTGAAGAAATTTATTCATAGGGCCACAGAAGCAGGAAGGAAACGTAGGCTGTTTGCAGCCAGAATATTTTGGCTCTGGTTCATAATAATACTACTAATAATAAATAACCATTACCATGGGGATATGGGAACATGTTGGATACATGTTCAAATACAGCTGCCCCAGCTTTGTGTTCAGTTTTGTCCCATTCCCAAACTGTGATTTTTCTGGATGGACAAGAGAGCTGAGAGCATGCCAGTGAATTGGTAAATGTTGACTGGAAAGTCTAAGATTTTTGTCATTTCTAAAAATCAGACAAACCGGGAGGTGGGCAGGACATGAAGAAGTGGGATTCGTCAATTCTTTCCATTCTAATTTCTGATGAGATGCCTAACTGGAGAATTCAGCATTGACATTGAAGAGTCACAGATGACCACAGAGGCACCAGAAGAGGGTCTTTGCAAATGACGGTTGACGATTTATTGATTTATGGTTGGTTTGAGCAATAAGGGGCAGTGGAGCGTTCGACCTCCTCATTTTATATTTAAGGAAACTAAGGTCAAGAAAGTGGTGTGACTAGCTCAAGTTCTCCCCAGGGTTAACTAAGAGTCTAGTTGTCTTATTACACTAAAATACTACCTGGCTAAACTAGCTAGCAAGTCAATCAGTGGCCAAATTACATAGTAAAAGTGCATAAATTACTGGTCAAAAATAAAATATAATAAGCAAAATTGGCTTCCTTTAAAGTTATAAAACATGGATCCATATATTCCAACAGTCGTCATCTGCTTTGCTAATAGGAATTGAAACACACACTTCACTGAGTGCATGAACAAACTACGCCCACACACTTGGCCAGCTTATAAAGTCACAGAGAATAAGTTGAATTCTTCTTTGCCTCTGTCTAAAGTGTGAAATGCCAAGAAAATGCTAACATTGTTATTCTGAAACGTCTTGGGCTTTATAGTCTCTCTGCCATTTCTAAGACTTCACCGGTGCCCAGATAATCTTTGCTACAAAAAGAGATGGAGTCCATCCAGTAATGGGAATCCCATTTCTTTGAATTTCAAAATACTTTGAGCAAAGTTGTTATGGACAGAGTATATATGTGGTGACTTAAAGGAGGGAGTTATTTTTAGCATGTTCCCTGATATTGACTAGACAGCAATCTCAAATCAACTAAATGGTTGGTCAAGATGAAAGGAAATCTTGGAAATTTCTACCTCTTTCCAATTTTGTTAAGTATTTGTGCAGTAATACAATTGATTTTAATTTGGAAAATTAGTTAAATAAAGCACAACCCACAAAATTATTTTTTAGAACTAGTCTCTTGACCTGGAATTTAAAACATTAGAAGAGTGTTCTTATAAATTTTAACTGCCTTATATGCACACTTGAGGTCGTTAAGCATCTTTTTCTTTCTTTAAATAATTGCCATAATCTAAACTCAGTAAGAACTCTTTGATATCAAAAGAGTACTCTTTGCCAGACAATTAAGATTTATTAGAAAAACCAAGACGTCTCACTCTGAAAACCCATTCCTTGGTAAACTTCCCACACTGTCATTGTTACTATTGAGCACTATGGTCACTAGATGTCGCTGCTGCCGTTTGAATGAGATTTTCTTAGTGCTTCCAGAAAAAGAAAAAAAAAAAAAAAAGATTCTTAGAGTTTGGGTAATTGTTTTTTACTGTTTTGGGGATTTTGGTGAGTAGATGATATCTTATATATTAATGAATGCAGATCACTTATTTTTCAGATGAAGAACGAAAACTACAAAAGTGAAGTAACTTGCCTAAGGATCCGTAAGAAAAAGAGCATGGTTGAGCCAGAGTTGGAAAGCTCTGTTCTAATGTCTGTACTTTATAGGGTTTTTAAAAAAAAATCTAGTGTTCCAGATGGAAGCAATGAAGGCAATCATCTTTTAAACCAAAACCTAACTAATAATACTTATTATATGTTAAGTTAGTTTTATTTTGCTTTCTCCCTGATGTCCTTCTCCTTGGAAACTGGATACATATGAATCATGATGACACATGACTTTCCCAGACCAGACTTTAAAGAGTAAGAGAAACTGACAAAAGGCCATCAGCTAAGCTCAGGTGATTCCTTCCTCCAGGGAGTCTCCTCCATAGAGAGGCGGGGGGGGGGGGGGGGGGAGGAAATGTCAGCAAGCCCAGGAAAGTCTCCTCCAAAAAGTTATTAAAACTAGACAAACGTACACAATACACAAACAATCCGCTACAGAGTGCATCTCCAACCCAGCTTTCCTGCTGAAACAGAAGAGAAAGCCAGCAGAGTTTCCTTCAGAAGGCAGGAGCTAAAAGGATGCAGAGGAGGCTGTGAGAGCAATCCTGAACTGCTTTCATAGACTGAGGTGAGAAGAAAAGAAAGAGGAAGGCAAATTAACTGAAAGAGGCAACCAAGTGGCACGGCTGAAGCTTCCAGATATTTCTGTTCCCAAGAGAAAACCAAAAATTCACTATCTCTTGGGTGAATTGGCAGGCAGGAGATAGAGGAGGGAGCGCTCACACCCTCGCTCGCGGTTGTTGAACCCCTTTTTCAGCCCCCACCTCAAGCAAAGAAGGGGGAGGGAGGAAAGGACTTGCCCTGAAAAGGAAAGGAGCGAGCATCGCAGCTAGCCTTGGGGAAATCTCCACAGATGAGCATTTTTGTTGCGTTAAGTGGACCGCATTAGCAGCCTGAACACGTAGGGGAAGGCTAACACCGCCTGTTAATATAATGCGGGAGAGGAGTGACAGACCTGGGAGTTGAGAGTGGAAGCGCTAGTTTTATATAAAACAAAACGGAACAATTCTTAGGACTTGAGTTATTAGGGTATTGGGGCGTGCCTCACTCCATAGGGGAGGCATGCATGTACTGGGACATCCGTTTTAGAGGAGATGTACCTATACCTATATTTCGACTATCTTAAAAAAAATAATTTCTACAGTAGGTAAACAGGTCCATGATTCTGAAGTTGCCTCTGGGAAGAATGAGAGGAAGAGTCATCTCTGGGATGTCTCCTTTAAACTCCAGCAGCGTCGGGGCTGAGAACTGACAAATAGGGAGGTTCCGAAATTCAGCGTAAAAATGGTCACCTCCACCCACCTCACGCTGCTTCTTTTCTCTTACACATAGAGAGATTTGGAGATAGAGATTTGGATAGGTTATAAAGACAGAAATAAAGATAGGGATGGGGATGGGGGCGGGGAAGTTGAGAAACTGAGAAAGGAAAGCAAAGAGGGGAGGAAGAGAGGGAAGGGAAAATTTAAGGAATGAAACCCAGCTGAAGTCCAATTATTTATCAGGGTGGGGTTTTTTTGTTGTTGATGATGTTTTGTTTTCCAAAACGAATTCAGCTTGCTTGTTCCTTCTTCGGCTTTCTAGCAAACTTTCAGCTTGAACAGTATTCTAGGTACATTAAAGCAAAGCAAAACAAAACTTTGGACGCGTGGGGCGGGGAGAAACGCCTGCAGGGCCGGCGCGCGGACATGCAGTCCGCTGCTCGGCTATCAAGCAGCAACTTGAGCGCCCCGAACACCCTCCTTATTTCTCTTTTCTTAGTCCCTCACACTCGCTTAGCATCTCTTTTCCCCAAGACTTCCTTGAGAACAGCCAGGCAAGACCCGGGTGTAAGGCTGGCTTTTTCTGCGGGAGAAGCCGATAGTATCCACCAAAACTAAAATGCAGAAAAGGTCCCTAGTCTCTTCGGGTCCGTCCTCAAATTAACCAGCACACTGCGGAAATTTCTCGAAATTCCAGGATTCAGTGTAAAGATGTGGGATTTCTCCTGGTTCGGCCTCCAGGGCCACAGGGGTGACCCCTCAAAACATGGCCTTCCCCTTAATGCCTTTACAACCTATTTAGGAAAATCAAAGGTCCCGTTGGTCTCGAAGGACCGATTAGAGAGAGCCCGGACCTCACAACTCCGTGTCTGCGGCGGGGAGGGGCATGTGGACCGGGGAGAATTCGGGAAAAGGGGCCCCGCGGTAAGCAACTGGCGGACAGAGGGATCCGGGCTGTGTTTTCCCTAAGAACGCCCTAAAAAAAAAGAAAAGAAAAAAAAAGCACTGGAATGTGGGGTTCCAGCATCAGCTGTTGCTTTATGAGACCCGAATTCAGGCTGCTCTAGAAGAATTTTGGTCGAAAGTGGATTCTCTCTCCAGACGCAAATATTCCCTGACTTACTTCCCCAGCGCGCTCTGGCTCTTTGCTGGGAGAGGACCGCGCTGCCGAGGACTCGGCACTTCTGTCAATTGCACAGAGCAATTACTAAGAAAATATTGTGACGATTTTGTAGGGCGGAAGGGGACTGAGGGGTGGGGGAGGGTAAGTTAGTTTGGAGAGCAATTTGCAAAGGAATATTTATTAACTTTGATTCCCGAGGTCACCGCCGGAAAACGGGTGAGCTGCAGAGCTTTTCCTCTAGGTGGCGGACGTCGGTACCCAACAACCGTTAGGCGGTGCTGACTCCAAACACAGGATTAAGCTTCTTGCTGGTTAAAAATAATAATAGTAATAATATAGAGGTGTGGGGCTGTTTTTTTCCCCTTTTGGATATTTATTTATTGCAGGGAAAAGTCATTGATTTTCCTAAGCAAACTGTGTTTCTCCTTCACTTGGTGGAAAATAAAAACTGTTTGAATAAATAAGTTATTTCTGAACATTTTGTTGTCAAAGTGTTAAATGTTCCCGTCATTTTTATTCAAACACTAACATGATTACAGCCAATTATATATTCACCATGTTCTTTATTTTAGAGTAATTGTACTTGTCACTAATAAAACAGAGGCATAATGGATCGCTACTGTTCTGGATTTTCAAGCAATTTTGTGTAATTTGATTGAATTATACATCTTCTCTGCTACTTTTTTATTTTTATATTTGGGGATCCTATTTTCTTGAAAATTGCAGCTCTATGCTTGTTTTGTTGTTTCTCCAGTAACGTACACTTCGGTAACACTGATAAATAGAAAGAGTCCCTTTGAAATGTCGAAAATCAGCTGTTTCTTTCCCCACCCCCTCCCTGCACTTCTGCGCGGGGAAGACCTTAACGCCGCGCTGCCAGGCAGTCTGAGCCAGTGGGTGCGCTTTACCCGAAAAGTCCAGCGCCAAGACAAACTCCCCATTCACCTCAAGGCAGACGCCTCCCTGCCTCGAGTCTTTAGGGTTTTGTCTCTTTCCTGTAATGATACTGTTGGGTGTCTGGGGCTTCAAACATGCCAAGACAAGCCGACCATGGGCTCAGTTCGTGTGCAGTATCAAGGAAAAGAGTATATACAGCACAGTTGAAAGATAAACTGTATAAATTACTCCAATTACACAAGCCCCAAACGTCCTACCGACTCAACCATCCCCCAGCAATTACAAAAATTATCTGTCCACCCACCTATGTTCTTTTTAGTTTCAGATATACTTAAGAAAACTGGGGTCAATAGTTTATCCCTTTTTATTTTGACGATAATTTCAATTAGAAGATACGGGGGGAAAAGAGACACACGTCTACCCAGTGTTCACATATATGAACAAATAAAGAAATAAACGTGACAGTAGACAGACAAGAAGTAGGATTTTAAGGGGCCATCTCCACAACTGAAGGAGCAGAGACTATGCAATTCTTTTCCCAACAAATCCCTCCAGTTCCTAGAACAAGACTCAAATGCCCCGCTAGGAGCTGCAGCTGCGAGATGGAGCCAAAGGCTCTGACAAGTGGCTGTGTATGACCCAATATTTATCAATAACAACAACAACAATATCAAGTGAAACCAAGGCTGGGGATTTTAAACTGCTTCTAAAGCTCTGGCGTGGATACGCACGTGGGCGAAAAAAAAAAGTCGCTGGAGATGAGTTGGCTCCATTTGTCCGCCCTGGGGAGCAATCCCGGGGCAAAATCCAGTGCTAATTGAAAGACTGAGGAGCGTGTGCTAAAGATACTCTAAGCATTTTTTCAAGTAAATCGCGGTGTGTAATCAATAGCATGTGCATATATATATATATATATATATATATATGGAAAGGGAACCACTTCTAATCAATGGGGAAAATAGTGTTTCACGCCTGATTCCAGACTTCTTTAAAATTTAGTGTCTCCCACCCTCCGATTGCTTTGTGGTCCGGACTTCGAACTTATTCCAGGAAAACCTACGGGCCCCGTTTTGTGTTCCGGAGAGCAGATACTCAGCCCAGCTGGGGCCATTCTTTTGTCTTCTGGGGTGCTTCCTCTAAGGCCAGAGGATAGGCTGCCTGGGCAGCGATCCCAGCGCGGGTGCAGCCCGCGGGCGGCCGCGAGGACTTGCGTTGGGGCAGCGCCGAAACGAGCCCCGCGCCCCTCAGCTCCGTCCGAGGCAACGCAGCAGCTTCACAGGCTGCTCTCCAAGAAGCCGGGCTTTATCAGCGATTCCACATCCTTGTGGCCTCATCTATCTTATCTAACAAGTTCACGCTCCAGGAGAAAAGAAAAGGGCGAGAAAAAAAAAAAAAAAGATCTTCACCGCGGTGATTCATAGTTCACACGCTCGGGAGCCAAACTTGCCGACCCGGCTTTCTTCTTGAACGTTACTTTCTCTCCTGCGTGCCTTAGGACAAGCTCAGAAGAAAGATACTAAAATTGGTAAACAAGAACCTACCTAGGATTGTTTTTAAAATAAAAGTGACCCTCCCCACTACCTTTGTTGTAGTTTCTGAAACGGAAGAGTAGGGTTGTTTTGTTTGCACATCATAGCGGTAATTTGTTCCTGAAGCCATCCTGCATCTAGCTTACCCTGGCCGCTCCTCTCCTCCCTGCCGTCGGCTCCTTCCAAAGGGCAGGAGACAAATAGGGGTATAACTGCTCTCCCCCACTGGGTCCAACACCCCTTCTATGTAATTGAATATTCAAATTAACTTCACCTGCACGCACCCCAATCTTTTTAACTCTGAGCTGTGTTTTATACAAATAATAAGCTTAAAACCTTTAACTGGGCTCTATTTTTTTTCCACGTTCACTGTGGCAGATGACCTCTTAGCCCAAAAATATTGATCTGTATGCGTGCTTCCGGCGTGATGTGCAAACACGAGACATCTGGGCTGAAAAGGTAACTCTAAGAGGGGTAAATCCGGAAATAAAACCTAAAAGCAAGTCCTCTAGCAGGACTGCGCTGGGCAGGCGCGGGCGACAAAGGAGCGCGGGGTAGGCGCGCGGGTGCTAGCAGGCAGGAGCGGAGCGCAGGCCCCGGGAGCCCGGATTCCATGATGCTCCTCGCAGGGAACCGTCGCAGTTACAGCCTCGAGGGGTTAGCGAGGGAGGGAGAGGATCAGGACCTTTTTCGAAACGCTGCTCCAACATATTTTCCACTGCTTCAAGTTGGAGGGGGAGGGGAAGACCTACGGGAACTGCAGTTCGAGAGTGAGGAGACAGGTGGGTATGAGACAGACACGAAGTAAAAACTGGCTCATTGGTTTGTCCACTTGGGTTTTTAGAAAGGAAGCGGACGTATTCGATTAGTAAACAGTTTACTTTGTCTCATGCGACTTTTCAAATGCGAAGGGGGACTTTGGGGTGGACGGGTCTCTGCTTGCCTCCTGGCCTGCTCACCCCAGCGCAGGCAGTTTTCTCCCTCATCATTCCTGACGACCGTCAGTGGGTGCGAGCATTGTCTAAAACATACTATCAATCTTCTCTATTGTTCGGTGCTCTTCGTGTACTTTTAACTATTGAGAGGGTGACTGGTTCAGAGCTGACCGTCCTAATAATTGTCACTAAGCTGCACCGCTTCATCTTTCCTCACAACGACAGGAGTTTGGGGGACCTTTTGGGATGGTGCTTCAGAATAGAGGAAACTCGATGCCCCATATTCTCCAAAGAGTGCTGTTAGCATTTCCCAAAGTAGATTATTCGGTGTCTTACGGGAAATCAAATTGAAGTTCCAACTAATTAAGGAGAACAGGGATGGGATAGTAAGGAGCTCGAACTCTAGGAGACCAGCATTTTGAGGCCTGTAAGTTCTTCTTTCAGGCCGATGTATACTTATGAAGTCATTTTTCCCCCTCTTTCCATGTCCCACTGGTGAAAAATCCAAGGTAGCATTGTCTTGTGTGCTGACTTTTGCCAACTCTCACTTCCTCCCTTTTCAGATAGACTGAAGGGTTAAATATAAGGACCTGAGAACTAGCTTCCGTCATTCCCGTTTACCATCACCCCTTCCACTCTTTGTCTTTCCCTTTAGCATTTCCTGACCCCTCTGAAGGATGGGCTGCGCCATTTCCTAGGGCTTCTGGAGGAAAACGAGAAATTGGCCTCTCAGGGCACGATTGCCCGAAAGGTGTGGGACTATTTCTCCTAATTGGATCAGGTCAAAAAATGGAACGGGCCTGCCCTCACACTACCAGGGACTCAACTCCCTCTGCAAATTGTCCACCCTCAGAGATCCCAAGCATGCTGGCAAATAACAGGAAACATGTAAACGACTATTGGCCATTTTATATTTACAAGAGATGTGCAGAGTGTTCGACTGAGAGGTTGTTCAGAGAGACTTTATAAAAGTCCTTCGACCCTGGGGTGGTCAAAGGACCATCCTCATGGATTTCTCCACGCCTGGCTCTCTGTGGGGGTAATATTGGGAAGAAGCTTCTCCCAAGTGTATTTTGTTGCAGGTCTCAAGACGATTCCTTTGGATCAGTATGTGCTCGCCTTCAGAGAGCTTGGAAGCTTTCTGGCAGAGTCACAGCAACCTGCCTGGGGAGTCCCAGGGTCTCTATCCAGACCTCCTCTTCCTTCTCTTCTTCTTCTTTACTTAAAAAAAAAAAAAATTTTAACTTTGGACTTTCTCACTTCCGAAGTAGTTCCCCAGCTTATACAAGTTAAACATTTCGACTCTCAAATACGAGGCTCTCCCATGAATTATTTTTTCTCAAAGTTCTCAAGCAAAATTGCCGGTGCCACAATGTTATGATGGAAGGATGCTGAAATGACAGGCCTAGTAGACGCTTGTCTTAATCATCGGCTTCTTAATCTAGTTTTAGTGAGGGGTGTGTGTGTATATGTGTGTGTGTGTGTGTTTGTGGTGTGCGCGTGCACGTGTGCGCATCCCTGGGGATATTGAGGGTGCGTGCGCGTGCTCTAAGAGCAGCCGCTTGACAACCTGCAGCTCCCTAATGAGTGACGAGGCAAGGCTGCTGCAGAAAAGTAACACTTCCCTGGTGTGAAGACCTCTTACTGAGAAGTTTAGTTCACTACTGTTCTCGCAAACCTAATCGTATAACCTGTAACCAAAACCCACAGAACAAGGATACAACACACTGAAGGGTAACTTACAATCACTAAATGTTAGCACCATTACCTGCTGTTAGGAAGGGATTAAGGAAGAGTTGGCTTCAGCGAGAGCAGACCTTGATAGTCACAGAATCTCTGGAAATACCTGGATGCCTCTGCAAGGGTTCCGCTCACTCACAAACATCACAGGGTCAGGGACTCCCCTTGCATCTGCAGGAAGATAGCTTTACCCAGAGCCTGGCGCTGGGCGCCGCTCCAAGGACACCCTATCCAGGGAGCCGAGAGCAGGGTGGATTTTAGGCAAAAATGGCTCGCCCTCCTTTAACCAGCAGGTAACAAGGAAAAAAGAAGCAAGGCACCAACCAAAAGCGGGAAATAGGCCCTAAGGAAGACTCAGTGTAGCACCGCCAGATGGAGAAGCTAAACGTGCTGCTCCCTGCAGTTGGCTGTGGGGCCTTGGCTATTAATTAAAACTAGAGACAGAATAATCTAATTCATTTCCCAAGGAATTCTTCCGTTGGAACTGCTCACTCTTTACAAGGCCTGTCCTCTTTTGGGGGGTGAAGGGGGAGGCAGACAGAGGAGAAGTTTACCATTATATATCCCAGAAAATTACATTTGCTCTGACTTTGACGTTACCAGTGTACATTTACAGATCTGTGTGTCTGAGAGATCAAGATTAAGCTGATGGTGAGACAATATTAAAGTGATAAAGAATTTTTTCAGATCTGAGACCACCGGATGCCCTCTGTCTTCTGAAGGTAATCACAGAGACTGCATGAGGTGGAAATACAGAGTTAGGGCTTCTTGTGTTTAGGAAAGAGGCCTGAGGTGGACGTGGGCAGTCGTTCAAATCCAATTTGCACCCGAATTGGCCGGTAGGATATACAAAGCTCCATCCAGGGACTTTCAACTTGCACAATACTCTGTCCAAGAGCCCCCTCCCCCTCCATTTCATCTAGTAGCAGTTCTAAAAAGAAGCCACTGCTGAGACAAATGTGGGCTGCTGAGTAAACAGTGCATGTTTTGTTGAACAAGCCCATATATATATATATATGTGTGTGTGTGTGTGTGTGTGTGTGTGTATACATATATATACATCACTCTATCTCACCATAAAGTCTAATTAAAATTATTAAAAGGAATTCAAACTCACCTCCCCCCCAAATTGCAAATAACCTTTGTCATTAGGGAGAATATATCTTTAATATGATTACATTAAACTGGAATCTATTTATTCCTACACAAATATCCTATTTTAAGACTTGCATCCATGCAATCCTTAAAATAAAATAACACATTTTTAATTTGCATGCAAAACATTTTCCCAGTCAATATAAGCTCCTGGCACATAAAATCAGATTATTCCAGCTCTCATTAGCAGACCCCAGTTTTTGCTATTTGAAAGTAAACAGAAGAAAAACTTATTTTCACCTGCTAAAATTTTATGCAGGATTACAAAACAATAAACACTCAGCTTTGACCTAAGAAACACCTTAAAACATTAAAAATTCATCAGTCAGTGCTGGTGTTGGATTCAAGGAGTGCTCCTCCAGTTTGCTGCTGAGCTTGGATTTGAATAAAATGTCCAATGTTAACAAACAATACCCACGTTTGGCACTTTGTGTATTAAATTGATCAAACAGATTTTAGGAGGCACAATGCACAATTTGTACAGACCTGATTGAGTTAATATAATATCAGCAAATTTTACATCGAAATGATTCTGTTTCTTTTCTTTGTGTTTAAAACCAGCACAGATTACAAATTTTAATGATCTGAAAATGTTTGGTATACAAAATCATGCTTATTTCAGTATTAGCAAAAACACAAGAAATTTTTCAACACAAACACCCAGCTGTGTCTATTTTAAAAGCAGTTCAATGACAGCTTGCACTTATGAGCATGCAATCAGCTAATTTCGCTTTTTTTTCTTCTGTGTTAATCAACACTTTCCTTCCTGCATATCAGAGTACAAATAGTATAGTTACTCCACATCAGTAAATGTTTACGTAACCTGTCCTTTCCCAAGAATCCGGTTACACCGAATCATTTCACGCTAGACCGACTACGAAAACGTACCGGGCCGTCCACCTCAGAGGGAGCCCTTGTGTGCCATTATAAGTGGTGATGAGAAGGGGGGCTGTGGGGGGAGAAATGGGGAGGAGTAGGTGGAGGAATGGAGTGAGGGAGTGGAATAGAAGGAAAAGAGGGGTGGGGGGAGTGAGGGGGAGGAGGCGGGAAGAGGGGAGGAGGCAGGAATGCGAGTTGAGGAAAAGGAGGAATAACAGGCCTTCGGAGGGGAGAAGAGTGGGAGGAGGAAAAGTGAGCAGAAAGAGGAAGGCCCACAGATCTCTCCAGCCGAGTCCGCAAAACCCATGAGCTCACCCGGCTCTGTAAGAAATCAGGAGCTTAGAAGTCAAAGTCTGGGGCCATGTCACCACTAACGGCGATAGCTGGAACCCTTGAATTTTCCCACATGTAAATATAGTTTGTTTTAAAGGAAGGACTTATGTAGAAATAGGGGGAAGACACACACATACAGTGAATGGATAGTTGAGGTTAGTCCAATGTTCAAAGCTCTTTTATGCCATTCCTAATAGATCCATATTTAAAAATCATTATCTATTTATAATTGTCTATTATTCTCTTCAGAGTTTATTCTCTCTCTCATAATTTCAAGGTAGGGGTGGGATGGGGAGAGTGGAATAACTCCCTATTAACCTGAGTATTCATCAATTGCATTCTTTATATTAGAATTGAAATTTAACATCGTACATAAGCACCGCTTTTTCTTCCTTCGTTTTCGTAAATACCAAATCTGTCAGATAATTGGAGAGTTTATCGAGGTGAAAAAAGGTTTACATTTTATGATTATTTACCTTACAGAGTGAAAAGGTGCTTTTCATTTATGCTTCTCCTCCACCTCCCTCTCCTCTCAGGCTACATCCTCCATAAAATGTGGTATGTTTCGTGCCCATGTGGGATGAAACAGCCTTTGATCAGTATGCCCTGCACCAAATTCCAATCCCTGGGAAATGCTGGGCCTTAGCCCTGCCCCTGGCCACGGGATCCCTTTAAAGCCCCCGAATCACAATCTCCCCACTCACTTCAACCCTCAACCGAACCTTCCCAGTCCTAAAGCCCAAGAAGCTGGAATTGTGGGACCCACGTTCCCAAGGCTCCTAGGCGCCTTCCAGCAGCATTCAGGATGGGAAAGGGCCGGCTGAAGCATGCGGTTATTTCAGGATTAAGGCCCGCACAAATTAAAAGCATTTGAGAAACGGAAAGAAAAAGAAAAGAGGGAGTGAAAATAGGAAGGCTTAAAAAAAAAACCGGAAAGAAATAGACGCCCACCCTTATTTTCCCTCCAATGTCAACAAGCAAAATGAAAACATTTCCAGGGTGATAGCTCGCGGCTACTCGCTTCCAATTCGGATTAGAAGCTGAGGAGAAGCTGGAGCGGCGAGGAGAAAACGGCACCGAGTCACCCAGAGCATGAGCGAAGGTCTGGAGCGGGAGAGAAGGGGAAGAGACGCACATAGAGAGCATGTGTTACCTGGTTTATTTCGAGATTGTTTGGTATTGTTTTCTCTCTGAGCACCCCTCATTTCGGAAGGCCATCAAACGCGCCCACCACTGAGCCGCCCTCGCCCGCCGCCGCAGCGCCGGGAGCCCCAGGCCTGGCTTCCCGGCGGCGCCCGAGCTCGCCGCCGCCCGAGCCGCAGGAACCGAGTAAGTAACCCTGTTTGGCCCCGCGCTCGCCAGCCCACTTCCTCCTCCTTATCCCTTCATTTCCAAACCTCTGCCGGACCCTCCTCCCTCAAGGTACAGGAGACCTCCCTCCCACGCCAGAGGTGGGCCTTCCCTCCCCAACCCTCCGACACCTCGGAGGAGTGTTACCTACGAGGGGCACCGTTTTCCTACGGACTCCGAAATGCCGGACCCGGGCCTGCAAGGCCGACTCGGGAAAGTAGTGCCTCGCCTCTCCCTCCTCCATTTCCTGCCCTCTCCCTGCATCCTCTCCCTGCACTCCCACTCTTCTCTCCACCACCGCCGCCGCCGCCCCCGCCCCCGCTTTTAAACATAAAATTGGATACAAACTTTAA
This sequence comes from Monodon monoceros, assembly GCF_005190385.1. Taxonomy (NCBI): domain Eukaryota; kingdom Metazoa; phylum Chordata; class Mammalia; order Artiodactyla; family Monodontidae; genus Monodon; species Monodon monoceros. The sequence continues at coordinate 105,287,710 of NW_021703778.1, forward strand.
TCAATAAGGACAAATATTGACGCTCAAACGAAAATGACCCACTACATGAAAAGGAAGCCGGAAATGTGAGATATTTGCTCTAAGAGGGGGATTTCGGTTGAGCAGACCCGCGGGGTAGAACGGGTGGAAGGGACGCAGAGAAGGGCCGCGGCGCAGCGTGCTCCCACCGGCGTATCCCTACGCGGCTCCGCGCGGCCGCGAGGCCGAGGGCCGCGGAGAGGGGGAGGCGAGCGCCCGAGGGGGCGGGAGCCGGAGGGCGGGGCGGGGTGGGGCGGGGTGGGTGGGTCCGGACCCGCCGATTGGTCGACGGCAGGAGAGACGCTCCCGCACGCCGCCGGCTCTGATTGGCCCAGCGGCAGGAAAGGTTAAACCAAAAATTTTTTTACAGCCCTAGTGTGCGCCTGTAGCTCGGAAAATTAATTGTGGCTATAGCCGCCTCGATCGCTGTCTCCCCATCCTCGCCGCGGCCGCTCCGGGACGCGCCCGCCCGCCGCCCGGCTCTCCCCCCCTTTGGGCTGCTGCTGCTGCTGCTGCTGCTGTGACTGCTGCTGCGAGAGGAGGAGGAGGAGGAGGAGGAGGAGGAAGCAGCGGGGGGGGGAGCGGGGGGTGGGGGGGGAGACCAAGAAGTAGAGTTGGGAGCGAGGGAGCTTCACCCCCGGGGCGGTGGTTGTTTCTTTTTTTCTCTCTCTTTCTTTTTTTCTTTCCCCCCTTTTTTTTTTTCTTCTAATTCCTGAGGGGTGGTTGCTGCTCTTGCTACATGACTTGCCAGCGCCGGAGCCTGCGGTCCAACTGCGCTGCTGCCGAAGCGCTCAGTGCCGCCGCCGCCGCCGCCCGCGCAGCCCGCACCCCGCTCGGCACCCAACGGTCGCCGCCGCCCGCCGCGCCGCTGCCCCGCTCCCGCGCCGCCGCCGCCGCCGTTTCCCCCCGACGACTGGGTGATGCTGGACATGGGAGATAGGAAAGAGGTGAAAATGATCCCCAAGTCCTCGTTCAGCATCAACAGCCTGGTGCCAGAGGCGGTCCAGAACGACAACCACCACGCGAGCCACGGCCACCACAACAGCCACCACCCCCAGCACCACCACCACCACCACCACCACCACCACCACCCGCCGCCGCCCGCCCCGCAACCGCCGCCGCCGCCGCCACAGCAGCAACCGCCGCCGCCGCCGCCCCCTGCACGGGGCGCCCCTGCCGCCGACGACGACAAGGGCCCCCAGCAGCTGCTGCTCCCGCCGCCGCCGCCGCCGCCGCCCCCGGCCGCCGCCCTGGACGGGGCCAAAGCGGACGGGCTGGGCGGCAAGGGCGAGCCGGGCGGCGGGCCCGGGGAGCTGGCGCCCGTCGGGCCGGACGAGAAAGAGAAGGGCGCCGGCGCCGGGGGGGAGGAGAAGAAGGGGGCGGGCGAGGGCGGCAAGGACGGGGAGGGGGGCAAGGAGGGCGAGAAGAAGAACGGCAAGTACGAGAAGCCGCCGTTCAGCTACAACGCGCTCATCATGATGGCCATCCGGCAGAGCCCCGAGAAGCGGCTCACGCTCAATGGCATCTACGAGTTCATCATGAAGAACTTCCCTTACTACCGCGAGAACAAGCAGGGCTGGCAGAACTCCATTCGCCACAACCTGTCCCTCAACAAGTGCTTCGTTAAGGTGCCACGCCACTATGACGACCCGGGCAAGGGCAACTACTGGATGCTGGACCCCTCGAGCGACGACGTGTTCATCGGCGGCACCACGGGCAAGCTGCGGCGCCGCTCCACCACGTCGCGGGCCAAGCTGGCCTTCAAGCGCGGGGCGCGCCTCACCTCCACCGGCCTCACCTTCATGGACCGCGCCGGCTCCCTCTACTGGCCCATGTCGCCCTTCCTGTCCCTGCACCACCCCCGCGCCAGCAGCACTTTGAGTTACAACGGCACCACGTCGGCCTACCCCAGCCACCCCATGCCCTACAGCTCCGTGTTGACTCAGAACTCGCTGGGTAACAACCACTCCTTCTCCACAGCCAACGGCCTGAGCGTGGACCGTCTGGTCAACGGGGAGATCCCGTACGCCACGCACCACCTCACGGCCGCCGCGCTCGCCGCCTCGGTGCCCTGCGGCCTGTCGGTGCCCTGCTCCGGGACCTACTCCCTCAACCCCTGCTCGGTCAACCTGCTCGCGGGCCAGACCAGTTACTTTTTCCCCCACGTCCCGCACCCGTCAATGACTTCGCAGAGCAGCACGTCCATGAGCGCCCGGGCCGCGTCCTCGTCCACGTCTCCGCAGGCCCCCTCGACCCTGCCCTGTGAGTCTTTAAGACCCTCTTTGCCAAGTTTCACGACGGGACTGTCCGGGGGACTGTCTGATTATTTCACACATCAAAATCAGGGGTCTTCTTCCAACCCTTTAATACATTAACATCCCTGGGACCAGACTGTAAGTGAACGTTTTACACACATTTGCATTGTAAATGATAATTACAAAATAAGTCCAGGTATTTTTTATTAAGCCCCCCCCCGCATTTCTGTACGTTTGTTCAGTCTTAGGGTTGTTTATTATTCTAACAAGGTGTGGAGTGTCAGCGAGGTGCAATGTGGGGAGAATACATTGTAGAATATAAGGTTTGAAAGTCAAAATTATAGTAGAATGTGTATCTAAATAGTGACTGCTTTGCCATTTCATTCAAACCTGACAAGTCTGTCCTTAAGAGCCGCCAGATTTCCATGTGTGCAGTATTATAAATTATCATGGATCTTTATGGTGGATGCAGACATTGAGAACAACCTAAATTATGGGGAGAGTTTAAAAATGTTAAACTGTAATTTGTATTTAAGAAGCATTCGTAGTAAAGGTACCCAAGAAATTATTTTGGCCATTTATTGTTTTGTTTTTTCTTTTAAAAAACCTGTTTTTTTTCTTTTGTTTACTTTTAGACCAAAGATTGGGTTCTAGAAAATGCACTTGGTATACTAAGTATTAAAAAAAAAAAAAGAAAAAAAAAAAGAAAGTTGTTTCAGTTGGCAGCACTGCCTATTCAAATGAATCAGAGAATCGGAAGGGGACAAAATTAATGATTGCCTTCAGTTTGTGTTGTGTATATTTTGATGTATGTGGTCACTAACAGGTCACTTTTATTTTTTCTAAATGTAGTGAAATGTTAATACCTATTGTACTTATAGGTAAACCTTGCAAATATGTAACCTGTGTTGCGCAGATGCCGCATAAATTTGAGTGATTGTTAATGTTGTCTTAAAATTTCTTGATTGTGATACTGTGGTCATATGCCCGTGTTTGTCACTTACAAAAATGTTTACTATGAACACACAGAAATAAAAAAATAGGCTAAATTCATATATATCTTGATACTTTTGTCTCTTTTATTAAGTAGAGCTAATTTTTGAAAGACCATTAAAAGTTATAGGGAATTCAAAGGCTTTTTCAGCCAACTAAAATTTGAACTGCTCCTTTCATTTGAACTAAGACTTTTAAAATGAAAATAATATTTTTTTCCATTGTGGAGTCAAATTTTACAAGGAGCAGGCTATTTAATAAACGCTAGCTTTAAACAAAATATAGGCTTTTCAGCTGATATCTTTAAGTTTCTGTAGATATACAGCAAAAAGAGATTATTTTATGTGCATAGCTATTTACCTTGTGTTTATTTTCAAATCAGTTGATAGAATGCTTTTTATATATTTTGTTTCAGGTATCTTGTTTATAGCACTTGGCAAATTATAAATAAATATATGTATATGGTTAGATAGAAGTGAATATAATGCACACATATGTAATATATATATATATATATATATATATAGACACACAGAGCCCTTCAGTTCAGGTACAATTTGCGCTATGAATGCTGCAAATATTTTTGTTTAAATATTTGTATTTATACTTTCTAAGTCAGCATTTATTTTTGTGGCTGTTTACCCACAATGAAAGAGTTCTAATAAAGATGTGCTGAAGTTGCAATATAGATTTTGCTGAAGTGATCACCTGTTGTAATGACTTGCAGATCAATGTTTATATTTTATTTTTAACTTATAACAATTTACAATTCTAGATGTTCAGAAGAAGTAAAATGCCTCTCTCTCCTTTTCTTTCATTTTTACGTCATAGAGGTATTTATTTGATTCACTTTTAAATATGTCTGTGTAGTTTTATCTAGAAATCTGTCCTTTTGCTTACAGTCATAATTTTGTTTTAACTTGCAATATACGTATGCATGCATATATATGCATATATATAAACCTGAAGCAAAATGAAAACTTTTTTTTTGAATTGTTTCAGCAGTTCAATTGCTATGACTCCAGAAAATAATTAGAAAACCTAACTAAAAGGTTTAGTAACTAATTGGATCCTGTGGTGAGTCCGTGGAGGACAAGTTGTTCGTTTGTTACAATTGTATAGTCTGAAATGTGTTCTGCGGTAATGCAATAAGCTGGCTACTTCTTACAAAGGGCCCAATGAAAAATAATCTGTCCCCAAGATGTTATCAGCAAACACTTAGAGAGTTGGTCAGGAAAAAGAGAGAGAAAAAAAAGCCTAGGAGAGAAGGAGGCTGACTCAAACAGATTTGAAATAGAAATACAGAATAGTTAATATTGGAACATGGGGATGGGTGGGCTGTGGAATAGAGAGATAGAGGAAGAGAGAGCTAGAGGGAGGAAAGGGAAAGAGAATCTTAAAGCCAAAAAAAAAAATCCCATGCTACCAAAAGGAAAGAATGAATGAGAGAGAGAGAGAGAGAGAGAGAGAGAGAGAGAGAGAGAGAGAGGTCTAAGAAAGACAGATAAGAGCCAGGAAAAATTAAAAGAGCTGGAACCAAATATACACAAATGGGAAATGGACCAAAATAGACCGAGACAGCTAGTTTAATTATCTCCTTTAAGCAGACTGGACATAATTTTATTTTCTTCGTATGAGAGCAGTTTCACCAGAGGTCCAAGTTTCTTGAAATTTAACAATTCTTTAGAGTGAAGCATGAAAGAAAATTCCACAAATAAATTGTTTTAGAAGCCAAATGTATGGCTGATATTTAAAATAGTAATAGAGTCCAAGTGAATAAGGTTAGGCAAAGGAAATCCCCATTACACATTTGTAATCCAAAACAGCTCACAAGCATGTGTTTAGACTGAAAAAGGTGATGGTGTATTGTTCCCTTTTACCATGGATTTTATTAGTGGAATAAGAATATACTGGGACAAAAGAAATACAGTCTTTTGACTATCAAAAGTTAAAAAGAGAGTTGGACTCATATTGAGGTAAGGGGACATAGATATAGAAGAAAGATTTCCCCCTTGAGTATTTCTTTCTGTCCATATTAAATAACCATACTTACTTGTGATTGTTTGTTGCATGATTGAGAAATAGAATTTCAATGGCAAAATGTTTTGAGGTCGGGAGTAAAACTGACTTCTTTGAATTCATTAGGAACTAAGGACTGGAGTGGAAAAGTTCTACTTGGATACGTGTCCGAGTTACATATATAACGATGTGATTAGAAGTAAGAATAGTTTGTTTAATACGCATACTAGATAGGAAGGGGGGGATATACAGAGAGAAAGAACCGTGTGAAGGCCTCCTGAAGCCCAATGTGAACGTTTCATTTATCTCAATCAATCCTATCATCCCTCAAGTTATCATCTTCAAAAACACAGAAATCTAGCTTGGCATTTAATTGGTTTTTTTTTTTTTTGCAACAAATTGGTTGTAATGTTGTGTTGATATTTGTTTTCCCCAACCTTTGCCAGTAAAATTAGCTTATGCCAGAAAAACACTTTGAAACTTTTTGAAGCTTTTCTTCTTTCATACTTATAATTGTTTTTAATGAGATGAAGTTTGCTCTTTTTGAGATTTGGAACTGAAAGTGCTCAGTGAACACAACTTAAAACTTGAAATCCCAAATTACAATTTATTTCCAGGTTTAAAGTATTTTATTTGAGTTTGTCTGATACAAGTTAATACAAATTATTAATCTATAAAACATTGAGAAAACGACTTACTTAAGCTAGAGCAGTGAAAGGTTCTTCCAAATATGTTTCTTCCACTTTTTTCAAAATTGGAAATCAAGTGAACATGAAGTCCAGAACTAACAAGATTTAATACAGATATCTTTATGGTCATGGAAGATTTCATGTGGTTTCTATGACTCGCATAAAATCGAGGGTAGAGAGATAAAAAATGAGACTTGTAGTGTTGTGATTTAATTATGTATATGTAAATTGGTGGTTATTTCACCCAAGTAGGTGGATAAACCCAAAATATTTAGAACTCTAAATATATAAATGTGGTCTTTTAAAAGTGTGTTTTCTACAACATCGTTGAAGACTTTGCATGCATTGAAATAACTTTGCTTTTGAGAAATTAATTTTATGAATAGCTAAAGTGGCTGGTTGTGTTTGGGACTAAACGCCTGTTTGAGAAACAGGCTAACAAAGGGTGAAGGTGAAGACCATTAGAGGTTTTAGAACTGGCTGGGACGGGTTGCTGGGCTTGTGTAACCGTGCCTAGAGGGCGGGGTTCCTGTACATTCCCACTTCACCAGATAACCTGCCCCCAACACCACTCCAGCTTCTGCCAGACAGATGGAACTCTCCAACATGAAAATCTGCGCAGCCATTCCAACAAGCAGGGTAGGTGAAACTGGAATTAAAATTCTCCCTTCTTTTTTTTATTTTCCCCCCTACTCGAGGCCAGATCCTGGAGATATGGAAAGAATTGGGGTCGTCTAGATTCTCCTTTCGCGCATACACACGTCTGCATCCTTCCTAAGAGCTACCAACCTGTAAGAGTTCAAAGGCGCTATCTTTCACAGTACTTCATGCTTGATTTTCTTTTGCGTGCTTTTTTTTCAAAAAAAAATTTTTAAGGCTTTCTTTTCTCATCCCAATCATTCCCTCTTCCCTACCCTCCCTCCAGGGTCTCCCCTCCCCCCAACCACGAGTAGTTAAAATAATCCACCTCTTAGTTTTCGGCCCCCAAACCGACCTTTTCCCCACTCCAGCGGTCAGTTCACCGGGACCGTTTCCCAAGGATGCAGGCCAAGGTGGCTCAGGGGAATAGATGAGGTAGTGTTATGTTTTGAGTCTCTTTTCTGCCTTCCGATTTCTGCTTTTTTTCCCCCCTCCATCCAAGACTGTGCCTGAGGTTGCCCGAAGGATGCCGAGGAAAAAGACTTAAGGACTGAGAGCGCTCTTACCCCAAGATCGGTAAGTGAAAGTGCTTTACGGTGGGTGGGGTGCGGTGGGGTCTGTGCCCGACAGTCTCCTTTTGACTAAGGCTTAAACCGCGACTTTCAGGTCCAGAGCTAAAGACGTCTCTTTTTTTTTGAAAAATTTTCTTAGAGGGCGCGCTATCAGCAGAAGTAGCTGAAAGAATGCATGATTTTTTCCCAAGGCGGCAGTAAGTCAAGGTGGATCCCTAAGTAAAGAGGATGTAGATATGGCAAAAAGGGATGGAGAAGAAAGGAGGCGAATTTATATGAAGCAGGGGTAGTGGGAAACTGAAATAGGTTCCAAAGTGCAAAATAATTTATTTCGTGGAAGTAGGATTTCCTAGTCTTACAGAAACTGCGAGAATACACTAACGAGACTTAGGGTTCAAACCCGTAGGTATTTGCTCTCCCTATTTGAGACAAAGGTCTTTGCTCCAGAGCCAAGGACTTGCCTCATTCTAGAGTTTTCTTTTCTTCTCTTTTCTTTTTTTCTTTTTTGGTGGACTGCCCCTCCTCCCCCTAATTTCGCACGAACATTGCCAACCTCCCCAGAGCTGGCCGTCCGCCCCCAGCTCCTTGGCCTGGGTCGGGCGAGGGTCCCTGCGGGATTTAGCGGAGCTGCTCCAAGTAGAGAGCGGCACGGGTCGGAGGTTGGAGGCTCTTCTTCCCTTATTCGAAGGCGTAGGGAAATGAGCTCCGTTCTGGGCTTGACTTCGTCCCTGCTGGGAATATCCCAGTTCCCGGCCTTGGGATCTCAGGCAAATAATTGATTCTTAATGCACACTTACGAGACGGCGGTGTAAGCTCGAGAGCCCGGCTGTCCCGAGAGGGCTGCGAGCGCGCCAGACAGATAGGTTGGTTCGGCCCGATGCGCGTTTGGGGCCCCCGCCGCGGTTTCCTGTTAGACTTTCCGACACCTCAGGGACTTCAGGCTGAAGTTGGAGAGGGGCACGATGGCGGGACTTGAAGTCGTCGTGGTAGGGACCCGGCGGCGTGGTTTTCTCGGATTTTGGAATCGTGCAGAAAGGGGACTTAGGCTGCCGAGTCGCGGCGGCGCTAGCGGCGAGGTGGCCGCGGTGGAGAGGCGCTCCCGGGACGTTGCGGCCGAGATGCCCGCAGACGGGGAGCCGGGCGCTGAGCAGAGAGCAGCAAGGTGAGGGCGCTCTTGCCCAGGACAAGCAGAGCTTAAGATTTTGGTAGCTCACACTGGCTGACGCCAGGAAAATTGACTCCAGAAGCTTGGCCGGCGCGCTTCCCCACCTTTTTCCTTTCTTCTTCACTCATCTCCACCCGCCCTCTTCCCCCTGAAAGTTGTTTCTTTTTGTTTACCTGGTGTGGTTTCAGATCTCAGCACTTATCTGCTAGTTGATAGAACTGGTTTCTCTGTAGTAGACGTCTTTTTCCCTTTCCACTCTCTACTCTTCTTCTATTTCGCTTTCTACCCCATGTTCCTTTTCTGCCCAAACCTGTGGTCCAAGCTGAAGGATTCTTAGAGGAAAAGAGATAGTCTTGGGGTAGGAATTCCCTCAACACTTCATAAAGCTGGCGCTTTATAAAGGGCAACCCTTTCCTGGGCTGGGGAAAGGGAGGCAGGGGGTTAGGTGGGCAGAGCAATCTGCCTGTGTGTGGGTTTCTCAGGCAGTGATCTTCAGCCTTGGAAAGACAACAGGAAGGAAAGGACCATACAGAATAGAGCTCATCCTTTTCCGACTGCCCCTTTCCACATCCTGCATAGGACAATTTCCATGCTTCAACACCATCCTCACCTGGCCCTCTATCAAAACTTGAGGTAGGCAGAAATTCCAGAATTTTTTTGATCAGAAAAAGGCTCTTAAAATAGCAAGTAACTCTCAAAATTATGTTTGTGAGAGTGGGAGGGGAGATAAGATGTCCCATGTCCTTTCTGTGGCGTGTTGCCTAACCCTGTGCCCTTGTCTTTGGCCTTTCGGAAAAGCTGCATGGGAGGAAGGCACATTGCACATTGCAAAGATTTGGAGATCAGTGTCTGAATGAAAGAGAGTGTTCGCCAGACTGAATGTTTGGGACATTCATTTTCCATTTAGGTTGAATTTTCCTACACAGCCAGCACTCCCCGAATTAGGGCCTTTTTCCTCAGTTTTATTCCCCCTTTTCTTCTCCTTTTATTATTTCATCCTTTGAATCAGAATGCATTTAAGGTGTAAACCTATCTTGCTCCCCACCTGTATGACAAGACATTGTTGATTCCGTTGATTAAGCAGGAAGACTAAAAACTGTAGTGGGGTTAGGGAGAGCTATCTCTCAGTTCTTTCATTTTCTCACTGCTCTGAAATTTAATGACCTGATCATTGTTGTTTGAAGTTAAATTATCTGTTAAATTAGCCCTAAACAATAACTGATGATATTTTCCTTTCGGGTCCGGTTGCCCCTGAATTCTTTTCTCTGGACAGAGAGGAGAGGAGTCAAAGAGAATGCTTGGTCACATAATAATATAAAGATAATCAAAATTGATATTTATGTTCTGGTGATATGTAAGAAAAAAATCACTTTCAAAGAAGCTGAATTTCATAAATAAAAAAAAATTTAGAGGCCTGTGCTTCAGAAGGACCACACCAATTCAAGGATGAATGTAAATAAGCATCTTTGTTGATTAAGAAAAAAATATGAACACCATATTTTCATTACTCTACAGAACCTAAATACTTAAACTCATCATACACCGGTGCTTGCTAATCTAAATTAATTCTGCCCTCCATAAATATTCTCAAAAAGGAAATTTAACTTTAAGCAAAATCTGAAACGTTTCAGATGTGAATTTCTAGAAATCCAAAGTATATTTATTTCTTTGAGTCAGACACTTGTTTGTTTTGCAATCACTTTATGAAACAATTTTGGAATAACGCAGATGCTTTTCCCTCCTTCCTTGTTTCAGATTGCTTGCATATGCAGGCATAGGCATGAGAACTTCCAGGGTATATTGAGGAAATAACATTTTTTTCTCATTTATTTTAACAAAAGGCCCAAAGAACCTTTAAAGCCAAAGGTACTATAGTAGTTGAAAAAAATCTTTAAAAATAATGAGTACTTTGTGTGTTTTTCCCCCATTAAAATGTGCTGAATAATTAGAGGCTATGATGAAGGTTGAAAATTCAGAACATGAATAAGGTGGTAATTTTATTATTTAATACTTTTATAATTTTTATAATTAATGATGTAGTTTTAAGTTTGGCAAAGCTTTCTTAGAAAAAGTAGAGTATGCCTCCCACCCCATCAAAAATACTCTAGAAGAAATAAAGTAGAATCAGGTAGAAGTGGCAGCTGGGCTTATTTATTTATCTATCTATCTATCTATCTATTTATTTATTTATTTCCAGTAGTAGTAGTAGTAGTAGTAGTAGTAGTAGTAGTAGTAGTAGTGGAGTTGAAAAATATACTTTTAATTATACATTGGGAGCTCTGATTGCAGGTTGGAAGACTAAAATCGATCATTCCTGCATCGATAGTGTTGTCTATTACTGCATTGATTTGTGTTTATTTATGCAGAGACTTTCAGTTATTTACTTACATATTTCAGCATCTGCCTCTTGATTATTATCGCAGGTTGGTTTTAATGAAAGAGCTTATATAGGAAACACATTTGACAGATGAATTTTATGTAAACTTGGTAGTGAATTGTGGCAATCCAAAGAGCTTATGAAATTACTTATTTGTACTTGCTTTTTAGCAATTAGGAACCTGTCTCTGATTAAAATCTCGCGCTACTCAAAAGCTTCCATTCTTCTCTTCAAACATTGTACTTACGTGTTTTAATAAACTAGGAAAACATGACTTTATGATGTTAGATATGATAGAATGAAACTGATGAATGCATATTTTTCCGTTAACATGACTAGGTTACCCTCATGACAATAAGGTGGCCATTGGGTTTACTAATGCTATCTTATGAAAAATCAAGGAGCAACGGGTTTTGAATATAGAAATGGCAATGTTTTCAAACATCTATTACCTCTAAGTTATGCCAGGGGTACTTATACTGAACAGGATATTCTAGGGTTCTTCACTACCTATTATATGCATATATACACTCTTATATTCTATTATTAAGTGTACATATACGATTATACCTTATGAAGATTGGCATTTCTCTTGAACTAACAGCTCACATGTGAATGTTATGGCATCAGGGTTCTTTTGAACAAATACAACAACTGAAGACCACGGGTGTGCCTTTTATATGTACAAGGCAATAGTGGGAGATTGAGATGCATGTGTGTTTGTGCTTCTGTTACTGTCATTACAAAATGTTGAAAGATGATTTGGAAATAGAAAAACAAAAGTGGCTGAATTCATCGAGGGCTATTTACTTCTGGCTTTATAGGTCTTTTATTGCAATTTGGAGGATGACTCTTTCTTCACTAATAATTTGCAATTCATCTACCAAATACGGTGGTTAACAGTTCTATTCTTCATCTCCCACGTTTCCCCCCTCCCCTGTATCTGCAAAGAATATAGAGAGGGAAATCAACCGAATTCTTTCTTAAGAACGAAAGGGCCTTGAGAAATGGAATTACTCTCCTCACCCTGGCGAGTTTTCCTGAAACTACTTATCCTCAGCATCCGCACTATGAGAGGTGGAGCCTGGCAGTCAGGCGGCTGCAGGCAGAAGGTGGGCGAGCTCCGGCTCCTTAAGCTTTGCAGAAGGTGGAAAGGAGGAGCAGAGGGAGAGCTTTGAGTTTATTTGGTCTATTTTATTTTTCCGTCCCGTGCCAAGCCCTCTAAGTTAACACAGCGATATGGCCCTTTAGAACCAAGCACTCTCGGCATTCTTGCGAGACTGAGATTCCGGAGCAGCAGATGAACGGGACTGGGACTTAGAGCGAAGCATGCTCACCCACCCCTCCCTCCATCTTTTTACGCACGCACCAGCTCGTCTTCACGTGCATCAGTGTAGTGGACAGTGTTGACTTGAATTGCTCTCGCTCACTCCAAGCCTTTCCTGTGAATGAACCCGAAAACACTCGACAGGTCGTGAATAATCGTTTTAATGAGTGTGCAAAGCGTGTGACGGGGTGCACAGAGCTGTCGGGTTAAACAAACAACTTGTACCCTGACCAAATCCGATTGTTAAAGTGCAAAGTGATGTCAGTACCATTTCCATTGCCCTTCAGAAAACCACAGATCTGACACGCGGGAGTCCAATTTTCTCCATTAAAGAAAAATAACAATATTTTCCAACGGTGTATGTGATCTTCTTTAATATTAATCTGAGCCAAACAAAACCTCATTTGCGAATCAGAGTAGTAGTCGTGTCACTGCCTCAAAAACAAATCGAAAGAAAGAGAAAACAAGGAAGAAATCAGAACAAATCTAAAAAGTCTGACGGAAGATTTCTTTTTGATAGGTCACACATCATTGCTGATCAGTGTTGTATAAATCTTACACACACACACACACAGTAGCTCACTAGAGGCAAATATCAAGTTAACTGCATCTAAACAATTGGGATTGATAATTTAGTCCTGTATTAAGATGGAAGCTCCCAACCTGTAAAGACTTTTTTCTATTGAAAATTTAACTGAAATATTTGCTGTTTATATGTTAGCCTGAGAGGGAATGAAGGGATAAGTAGTTCCCACATTTGCTTTCAAGGAAAACGGTTTGGAGAAAACAATACTAAAGGAAACTTGATGGGCCACCACCCTCTAAAACAATAACACAAAGCACAGTGAGCTCTTCACAAATCACACTCTCCCCTTTTTTTGCACAACTGTATTGGGGAAATAGTTTTGTTTCTTTCGCATCTAGTAAAAAGATCTACTTACTTGAAATCAGCCACATGTGCTCCTTTCCTTGTTCATTCTTTTACCTTCTTTCACAATTCCAAACATCAAATACCACATGAAGAGTTAGATAATAAAACCTCAAAAGATTTTTTTAAAAATTCCTTTTACATATCCTCTCTGAAAATTTTGTGGAGAAGAGAAAATGTGTAAAAATTTCCCCCTGCCAGCACCTCATATACATTCACAAATCAAACAAAATAGCCCAGATGCTTGGAAATCAGTGAATCAGTTCCAAATAACTAGCTCCTTCAACTCAGTAACAATATAGGGAGATTAAGGTTTATATTTTCATTGGATTAAATATTATAGATTACATATTTTTCTTCAAAGACTGAAAACATATCATGTCCTACACTCTGAAAGGTTACTTGTCCTCTTATAATTTTAGTCAGCTGGTAGAAATAAAATGTTAGGGATATTGTACATTTGAATAAGGGAGTTCAGCAGCATTTGCTCACTTAACTGCTATTGGATATGTTGTCATCTGTCTTTCTGACCATCTATTTCACATACGAATATGTCAATATACAACTGACTGCAATTAAATGAATTTACCCACCTAAAACATATAACTGAGGTATTTGACAGAGTAAGCAATTCCTTATGGAAGTCGTTGCAGTTTTGTTATTATGGTTGCTAGTTTTTATACATCTCTGTCAGTTTAGTCCCAGTTGGGTAAATGGAAGGTATTGAAATTCAGTTTCCATCATCAAAACTTGGAAAAGACAACCAGTAGTTTAGGACAGTGTTTTTGTTGATTTTGACTGTTATCTGGTGAATGTCTATATCAGAATATCAATTCAGAATATCCTTTAATTACTAGGAAATTTGACAAAAATGACTATCAAAAACTAGGGGCTTGCATTTTTTTTATTGTTTTAAATATTTTTGGACACACAACAGACTGTGCAGTTATTACCTAAACAGATTTCTTCTCTGTGGGCTGACTGAGTTGAGGAATTTTTGTAGTGACTGAAAGAGCCACATCCATTTCTGTCTTAGATTCAAAAACAGCAAAGCTAGAGGGTATGTCTGTTTTTGTGTGTATATATGTAGTTAAAGAACTACACTATCAAAACATTAATTATATTTGAAAGAGAGCAGAGAGCTTGTTGTGGAGAGAATTGCATTATTGAATTTATATTCCATGGAATGTGTCTGTGGAGAGGGCTGAAACTGTATACCTGTCTTATATGATGCACCCTCTTCAGTGAGGTGTGTAACAAGAGCAAAGAGACGAAGGAGGCAAACTTGGAGGGGAGGGATCTTAGACATTTGGATGGTCCTGAGCAGAGGAAATTCATGTGCAAATGCAAATCACATGAAGAACAAGCCTGGGGTCTTTGTTCTCTGTCAACAAAAACAAATATAATTTTTTCCTTCTATCAAACAAATCACAGAATGATCTTAGCTGAATTTGGAGCAGGGCAGGGGGAGAGATGGAGTGACTAAGAATATTCCAATTATCATGGTTCTGATCCCCAAGTCCTGTTTATTTCACAGCTGCCAAATTTTATATCCAAAATTTAGATTCTCTTCCTCCCAAATCCTACATTGGTATGAATCATCCCTGATCATTTTTAGTTTTTGGCTTAATTACTAGTTTTCTACTTTAAATTACCAATAAACTAATTAATCTGACTAATCTTTCTAAACTTCTGTTGAGTAGTATAATAGCAGCAACAACAACAAAAATAAAAAAAACTGCAGCAATAATGACAAAAATAAAATGTTAACAATAATGCACACAATAATAGCAGAAACAATTTAAAAATAATTTCTCTGGCCAACAGGATGAAGATGGAATCCATTTCAGTCTGAAATTTGTGTTTCACGGCTGCAGTTGGGACATTCCTCTGATTTCTTGTTTCACTGTTAGATGGATGATCTGTTCCTGTCCAACTCGTGTTCTAATAGAGACTCCCTTGGTCTAATATGGTAGGTCTTTTTAATGTCATTGAGTACTTTTGTGTCCACTCCTCTTCATTGCTATGGGCATGTTCCCCTTGGACACTGTTCCCAAGTAAATCAACCTGGGAAGGAGGCTGGGAGCAGAGGCAGACATGTGAAGGGATTCTTGAGTAGAAGGACCTGGTGCCTTCTGTCTGGAGTTCTGCTGGTGAATAGGCAAGTTGTCGTATTTGGGAGTCACGTTCACAAAGCTAAGGAGTTTGAGAGGGGCAAAGTAACTTAGGTTTCATGAATCCAAAGAGAACACTGGCCCTGAGGAACTCAGGTTATTGGGCAAGAAACAAAAATTAGAAATTAGGGCCCCCTGGATGAACTCTTGATTCCTTTAGGGATGGAGGGATGGAAAGGGGACAATAAAGTGTAGGGAGTAGAAGTGGAGGGAGGAGACCAGGTTGAAGATGTTAGCAGCCAGTGGGACTCTAGCTGGTAAAGCTGACCCATCTCCTTAGGAGGAGGGAGATGTGTTTTTGTCAATTGTAAACTTGCCAAGGTTTATTGTTCTGGGTTCAAGAACAGCCACCAGTTCCTGAGACTAGGCTGGAAAGAATCTGCCAGTGAGTCTGTACCTGCAGGCATCTAACTCTCCTCTCAGCCCAATGTTCTCCCTATCTCCTGAGCCCCCTGTGCACCCCACCCCCAAGAAAAAGGAAATGAAAGAAAATAAAAAGTAGATGGGGAGGGAATTAGACTCATTTTTTTTTTTCAGGCAGATGTTGGGGTTAAAGCAGGTTGTTTGGTAACTGCTTTCATTTTGGAGGGGAAAGAAAGCTGGTTAGGAGAGAAAGGGTGGTTGTGGGAGAGAAGAGCAGAGAATGAGATAGAAATTCCTCGGCAGCCCAGCAGCTAGGGCCAAATGGAAAACAACCTTAGCAACAGAAGTACAGTTTGAGAGGAAGGAAGGGTGATCATAAAACGTTTTTGCATTGTTCTGTTCCTGCAAATTAATGTAGCCCTGAAAATTTATAAGAAAATGAGATCTTCATACCTTGTTAAAAAACAATTACAAAAAGAAAGGCATAACTATCAATAGCCACTTTTGTCCTCAAAAAAACTTTTTTCTTTAGATATTGCTGTATACACACAATCCATAACTAAACCAAACGGTAGCTGAAGGAAGAAAGGGAGGGGGAAAAAAAGAAGGACGCAACTTCCCTGCTGGTCGTACTGTGCATCTATCTCTTCACCTTTCATAGCAGGGAGGTTGAACAATCTTTTTTCATTTCCGTCTAGTCTTTTCACTTAAAAATGTATGAAAATATTCCAGTTCATGAGATTGTTTTTCACGAAAGATCAGCAGAGAATGAGGAGCTTTCATTTCTAGGGATAAATTCACTGAGGTGATGCTCAGTCTGCAATAGAGAAAGGCAGCTTTGGCTGGAACTGTATATTGCTCTGCTCTTCAGTGGTACCCCCAGGCTTTCTCTGTGCACTAAAAATAACTAATAACTACTAAGTTCACTTCAATTCTTCTGGAAGTACAACTCTACAACTTGAAATCAAACTGGTGCTTTCCATATAAAATCCAACTCTAATTAAAATAATATTTTATGGAAAATGTTCTCAGTTATTGTGATTGTTTTTTTATTCATTTGAATTGTTCCTTTGATTAAAAGGCAATTATCATTTGTTTCAGTAAGAAAATTAAAAGAAATCAACATCACCAGTAAAAGTAGCCCTCAATCCTGTTATGTACACCCCCAAAGTATGGCTTTTAAGAAGTTTCAAACAATTTGGATTTAATTGTATGTAACTGAGAACCTCTGAGTCACTGAAGACATGCCTAACTAGAAGAAACTAAGTCAATACTTTTGTAATGGGAATATTTGACAGAAAGTAAAGAAACAATAAAAGCAGATATTTCACAAAGTAGTAAAAGTCATGCAGACATTCACCTGCATTCCGTTTATGCACCCGTTTAACAAAATTAGTAGGCTTCTATATACCAGTATCGTAAAAACACCCATTTAACAAAATTAGTAGGCTTCTGTATCCCAGTACCGTAAAAACATCTTTAGCTAACCTATATTAATGCTTATGCATATGTATTTTATATACCATGCTACATATGGCTCAAATATACATTTATTTTTAAGTAGAAACTAAGAGCTAAACAAATATTAGCATTTCTAACTTTTTAACCACCCATAATTGGTGTTTATTTGTGATCTGTACACACCGAAGGAAAGCCAGAACCACGACATTCTGCTTAGGCTGTATTATGAAGCAAATATAAGTTTCTTTCTGTTTTGGGGTGTGCAAGAGTGAGGAATTTTGGACTGAGTGGCACTAAGATCTATATATGTTTTCAGTAAGCCAAGATGTAGTAATTTCATTCTTTAAACATTCACATTCTATAATTAAATAAAAGAAATACACAGTTTCAAAGACAGGAGAGGTAAGTCCAAGTCAAGCTATTATATCTCACAAAAGGAATGGTTTCAAATGATGCTAACATTTTTTTCCAGCAAAGAATTTTTCAAGGCAGATACAGCCAGATCTGTTGCACAAGTGGCAAAACAAATATTTTAAAAATGGTCTGTGGGGGGGATTTAATGGACTGATACTCTTTGAATGTTTATGATGAGTAATACTCCTTTGAAGAGTGTTGTGTGACTATCACACTCCTTAAAAATGGGGGAGGGGGGAGAAGTTTGGGGGGATGGACGTGTCCAAGCCTCCTAACTGTTGCTAATGGTGGAAGGATGTGACCTGTGTAGAAAAGGAAAGGATTCCACGCCAAGAGGGGAGCTGCAAAAGTCTATTGGTCCTATCATGTTTATTTTCTTTTGGGTACACATTTCAAAAACATAGCCTTTATATTAGGCTCTCATTTGCAGTTATGGCTTCACAGACAGTAGCCAGCTTGTATTAAAGTGCAATCCAATGCATCAGTCCAGTTTTGAAAAGAAGATGATGGACAGGAAAAATAAAGTGACAGTCTTATCAATGAAAGTCTCATTGGCAGCTGGAAACTAGGGAAGAAGGAAGCTTCAAAACAGGGTAGTGGGAGGAGAGCAATACTCTTTAGGTGAGTTTTGGGAAGATGCTAAGTAAAATACTGTTCAGAAATTGGGATTAATCGAGCAATTTAAATACAAATCTGCCGGAAATCGTGCTCTGTGCAAATGAAAATGAAGAAATTTATGCATATTCTAATTTTCCCTCTTTGGCTGCTATTTTGGAGGAAAAGACTTCTTTTGCTGATGGTGGGACTTTTTTGTTCTGCACAGGAAATGTGTAAATGAACACAAATGTGTGTTTCTCCCTTTCCATTTCTCTCCTCCGTCCCTCCTCCCCCTTTCAGCAATCAGGAGTTGTTAGGGTCCTACAGATCCCAGGGTTTCTCCCCATTCCCAGGATGACCGAGAGCAGGCAGGGCAGGGAGGGGAGTCAGGGCTCCTCTGGTTCACTAACCTTTGGAAATTAACCTAGAGTTTCCATTCCATCTTTGGACATTCAAAGAGAGTAGAGAGTGAGGAGGAGTCCTACATTTAATGCGATGAAAAATCATCTCGAAAGCTATTTCTTCCCAGTGACGACTTGGTTGGGGAGGTCTCAAAACTGAACTTATAAGCCATGTTGTGCAGATCCATTAACCATCAGCGCCGAGTTCAAACACTTTCCCTCTCGCGCCTTTGGGAATACACAGGGCTGGTGCATTTTAATTATATTAAGACCAGCAAGAAACTCTCTAGCTCTCTTATTCTGATGTAAGTCGCCCAGGGCTGGGAACGAGTGCAGTGGAGCGCTCTAGTCGTTCTGTGTTCTGTGGAATATGTCAGGGACTCCTGAGACGGTCCAATGAAGTGTGTGGGATGAAGGCAGGGGCGGGGGTGAGCCGGTCCCTTGAGAGAGGGACGACGGGCCGGGGGCTGGGGGTGGCGATGGAGAGGGAGGAAAAGAGAGGTGCTCCCTGTCCTATCCCTCCGCCTTTGCAGGCCAGGCCGAGAGCTTCAGAATTAATTCGGGGTCGAGAAAGACCAACAGAGGCAGACTCCGAGTTTCTATCTTCTTTTCCATACCCCGGATAAAAACCCTAGACCCAACTTTCTTCTTAACAATTTAGTTTGAAAAGGGCCCCACGGTGCCCACTCCGCCCCCACCGCCGCTCGCAAAGCGCCGCGCGAGCCCTGGGCGTTCGCCGAGGCCGGAGTCGGTCCTCTGTCGGGTCCATCAGCCGCTCCGCCGCCCCGGCCGGGGGCCTCAGAAAACAGGGCGGCCAGAACAAAGCCCCCGCTACGAGCCCTGCCTCAGATACATTTTCAGTGGCCCCGTTGGAACCCCGGACCCCCAGAGGGCCAGCTTTCTAACACCCACCCCGCCGCCCACTCCAGTGTTCCTCCCCCTAGGGAAGGGGGCGCCGCGCGGCCGACGCCAGACAGGACCGCACCCCAACACTGCCCGCGCGACTGGGGGCCCAGGGCGTCCGCTCCCCTCCGCGTACCGGTGTCGGGGGAGCAGATTTGCCCAGGAAAAAGCTGGGAGAGGAGCGCGGACCCTCGCTGCAGACCTCACGTCAAGGTTACCGCCACCTCTAGGAACCTCTTCGGAAAAGCTCCAAAATGCCTATTTTGCAGAAAGCCTGCTGTGCCGCGATGGGGCCTGGTGGTCAGAGAACCCGCTGAGAGGCCTCGTAAGGTCTCGGTGCTTGAGTCAAGCCCTGCCCAGGCCCATTTCTCCCGCGCCCTCCAGGTCCTGCACTTCCGGTTCCCCCGGGGGCCCTGACCCTCCTCTCCCCAGCACTTCCGTCCCGGGGGCTTCTGCGCTCCTGCCTAGTCACCGGGCTGAGGGACACCCCTGAGAGCTGTTTTCTATAACTTTCCCGTAGCTGTTGGGAAGTTTACCTGTTCCATTCATTTCTTTTTATTTTGACTTTAATTTCTTTGCTTCCTTAAACTTGGGGGTGAGGGAGGGGGGCGCAGTGGAGGAGGGCCAGAGGTTGAGAGAAAAAGCCCATTGAAGATTTTTTTTTGTCTTTTCAGATCACCACCCCCCACCCCCCTCCCCCCCTTTCTGAATTCCCCGCACCCGTTCACATCAGCAACTGAGATTTAGGCCAGTTTTCCCGAAGGGCCTAGGGCAGTGTCCGCACTTAGTAGGCATGCAATAAATGCTGAAAGAATTACTGAATAAATGATGCTGCTCCGCTAGGCACATGGTGCTTAGGGATAGTAGGTATCCTCAGAAAGCAGCTGACTTTTGCCTTCCGGTGTTCTGTTAAATTCAGTTGAGAGGTTGATAAATAAATGGTTTTTACGGGCATTTTGATGTTTTTTAGGGACTCCCCCAAACAGTGGGAGGAAATCTCTTAAGAGTTATTGAAAGTGTTTTCTTGAACTTACGTATGCGATAAAATGCTGTGATTTTTAGAATGTGGGGTTTATCAGCCCTTTTGTGGCTTATCCTTTCCATTTTGCTTTTTTTTTTTAAGTTTCACTTTCTGTGGTAAGAGGTCAAGGCCTTATGAAGTTAATCTCTTATAGCTAATTTGAGGCAGAAACTAAGATTTCTCTTTTGCTTTCCTGCTATGTTATAGTTTAATCCTTGCCAAACAATTCAATCCTATGTTGTATCTTCTGTATCATTCAACTGTTCTTGTTCTTTACGATAACATTTTCTAAAAAATGCTATAAGAACTTTATGTAACCAGGAGAGAAATTTCATAGTTGTGAACTTGTGAGACTGGATTCAATCAGTCAACATATATTAAATGCATATTCTGCTAAGCACCAGTTGTGTAATCTATAGACTAGTCCCTAGGGCATTTAATGTCCCACTCTCATTGACTGTAAAATAGTGAAAATATATAACCAATAAGCTAATAACCATGAAAGTAATTTGAAAGGTTATAATTGCTAATCAAAGTTAAAGTGTATTTAGCATCATTATTAATAGGCATCTGAGGGATACAAATAAGACCTGTTCTTCTCATCTGGGAACTTACAATCTAGCTGGGCATAAATAATGTGAATGTAAATTGATAGAAACAGCTACTAAGCAGTATTCAGTGTCTGGAATATTGAAAACATTCAGTAAACAATTGCCTCACAAATTAATTTGCAGTCGTGTCATTCTTTTAACAGAAATATGATACTGATAAGAAATACAGGAAGGATTAATTAGGAAAACTTTCATGGAGAAAATGAATTTGTCCTTAATGTGCCACATAGAAAGATTGGAAATGCAAGCTGTTTGTGTTCAAGGGGGGTAAAGGTGGCATAAATGGAGAATGAGAAGGATATTTGATGAGATGGAGTTTGGTGGTAATTTGTAGGAAACCTTAAAGATCATGCAGAGGAGTTTGTATTTGATAGTAGAGGTGATGGAGACCTGTGGTGGCCCTGTGAGCAGAGGATGGCATGATTAAAATGGAGATTTATATTTAAAATGATTCTAGCCAGCAACTGAGCATAGTGAAAATTGAGGGAGAAAGAGTATGAGAAAAGATTTTGGTGCATTTCTGGAATGGGACATTACTACAGAGTGACTGTAGACAGTCATCATTAAGCCCTTTCTCCCCAGTTTTTATACAATGGAAATTACATTTAAATGATAAAATCAGTAATGAGTCTTGAATAAAGTAAGAGCCCCAGACCACTGGAATAAGCATTACCACTTTAATCTTCATTGTTGGTAGTGCTAGGGGATGTTAGGTGTTGACTGATGGTGACTAATTTCAGGATATCTTCATCACCAGTTAAAGCTCAAGATATCTTTCTCATTTAACATATTTACCCACTATTCAGTTTCAGTGGTTCTCAACTGGGTGTGATTTTGACACACCTCCCCCACCCCCAGCAGGCACATTTGGCAATGTCTGGAGACATTTTTAGTTGTAACAACTGTGGGGCTACTACTGTCATCTAGTAAGTAGAGACCAGGGATAGATGTTACTAAATATCTTACAATTCAGAGGAGAGACCCCCATGACAGTGAATTAGCCGGTCCCAAATATCAATTGTACTGAGATTGAGAAACCTTCAGTTGTGGGAGTGAAGCCTGAGCTCTAACTCTGGAGAACTACACAAGGAGTCCCAGAACCTAACTTCTATTATAGTAACAATTTCGATTGAAGAAATGTTTTGTTTAGTGAGTCAAATGTACCTCTGAAAATGGCAGTGTCTCTTCTTAGCCTTGAGGCCTTAGAAATAGGAAAATCAGAAGGATAACTGCTTGGATTTTCTACTTTTTATAAAATGGAGTTAAAAATCTTCCTTAAGGATTTGTCATCTAAATGTTATTTATTAAATTAACAAAATGTGCCTTTGAAGTTGCTTAGCAACTTACAGAAAGCTTGCTTTTTAGAAGTTCATTTGTTTGTTTAAAACGAGGGTAGGTTGGGCTCCCCTGGTGGCGCAGTGGTTGAGAGTCCGCCTGCCGATGCAGGGGACGCGGGTTCGTGCCCCCGTCCGGGAAGATCCCACATGCCGCGGAGCGGCTGGGCCCGTGAGCCATGGCCGCTGAGCCTGTGCGTCCGGAGCCTGTGCTCCGCAACGGGAGAGGACACCACAACAGTGAGAGGCCCGCGTACCGCAAAAAAAAAAAAAAACAAAATACTAAGGTACGTTGCGTATTATTAGCTACATTACGTAAATCAACAAAGAAATGTACACTGAAAATGGAATAAGATGTTTCAACACATTTTCTCCTCTCGTGTCTGGCAATTAAAACACTCTAATTGTCTCATAAAATTGCATCAAGTATTCGACAAACATTATTTATGTATGAAACTTCAAAATAATATTGAGTCTGTAAGAGAACCAAAGGGGGAAAATTCAGCAGGTTTGTCATAAAGTATGTGTTTATCTTAACCTTTCTTCTTCAAAAATCTTATCTACTAAGTACTTTTATCAGACACTAATTATACTCTTTCTGAAAAGAATTTCTCCAACACCCTTCAGTGCCTGCACCCTTTAATCATATCTCATTACATCTACCTAATCCATATCTTTTTCACATTTCCAGGGCTCATTAACAGTTTTAAAAGCTAATCTTAATCTTGGACATTATTATTCCTTGTAATCGAAATGAAAATAATGCCAATAATATTTTATTTCTAAAATGTAATGGATCATTTAAAATTTGTTCTGAAGCCATTTCTTCTTTAAATATTAATGAGAAATTAACTTTCATACATGCATTAAACTATCAGGAACAGTGAGATGTGTCTGAAAACCCTGAAGCACCTTTTCGAAGGAGAAGTTATTTTTATAAGCTGTTTTAACAGTGGATCATCAGTCACTTTGAAGGGAAGTGATCCTTGATTAACAGTTGGCTGATACTGTGCTTCCACAGATGTGCGGCAGTAATACAGGTGCTACCTATGAAACAGGACAGGTAATTCATAGTATCTGACGGTTTCTTTTGATTGAAAAAAAAAATCGTAAAGCCTTCATCTTTGTGTATAACCCCATTAAATTGTAGACAAGACAAACCAAATGTCCTACTCAAATAATGAACAGTGGGCACCATGTTTCCCATAAATTTAAAGAAAAGATTGTGAGTATGGCTAGTACTTTATTCCTTTTGAAAAGATAATGGAAAAGAAAATGGATCAAATTTGCTGTTACATGACTAAAGTAGAGCCTCACGATGATAACTTTTTAGGACTTGAAAGTCAAATCCTGCCTCTCAAGAGTATAACTACATAGGACTAACATGTTATTCTCAATGGAAGATTCCTCCACTATTATAATTGAGATTGTTTCTTGAAAGTAATCTTTAAGCATCTTAGGAAAAGTTTAATGGTCTGTTATTTATTTATGCACATACCATTTAGCTATAGTGTTTTTTAAAAACCACAAAAGTCATTGTCCAAAAGAAAAATTTTTGGACAAGTACCTCAAGTTATGATTCAGTGGTAGTGAAGATGTAATAAAACTTTAAATCTGCTCTGGTTTTTTTTCCCATTCATTACTTCTGCCAGACAGTACAGTAATTATCTCTTATTTCAGGTGTTTAATTAGATATTTCTTTCATTTTTTTCCTTTGGAATATATTTCTTTTTCCTTATAGAATTTTTGATTTCTGATTTCTCTCCGTTTATATGGTTCAGGTTGTTGTTACCTATAGGAAACTGTTATTAAGCAGAATCAAGTGACAGCTAGTGAGTTTGCTGTGTCTTATCTTTTGCAGTGGCTAAGCACTGAACTGAGTAATTTAACTGAGTAAGATTTTTAGGATCTGTAAGATAATGTTTTTAAAATCACTCTTTTGACATTTTTTCTTTAATCTCCTTACTCATCATTTTTGGGGAGGGTAACTTTGCATATGCTCAATTAAACACAGCAAGTTTTCACGTGTTCTTTTTTGCTTTACTGAAATAGCTTGAATATTCAGATCTTATCAAATTTTTACAATGACACCATAGACAATGCTTACTTTAATGGAATTTCCCTCCTTTCATTATGAATGAAATTAGTTCTACTAATAAAAATAAAATTTAGTATACAGTATACTATAACACCACAACAATTTTTAAAATTACAAATACAGGATTAATATAGTTTAAAATTATTTTGTAAATTAACTTTTATCTTTGTCTATTGCTCTCTTATTATTAAGAAGTTTTGCCTTTTTTGTACTGATCATCTATTTTCTTGTCCTTTCCATGTTGTTATTTTCAGAGGTTTCTCATGGGTCAGTACAATGAAGGTTGATGGCACAATTGTTCACTTTGAATCAAAGGATATCTATTTATTGGTGTGCTGTTATCAATCAGAAGTTTCCAAATACGTGTTCTCCAATTCAATTCAAAGAAAAGTAGCTGGATCCAGGCAAAAATGCATCCGGGACTCCCTGCACATGATGCATCTCCGGAGAAAGTTGCTTCAGCATTCTTTTTTGTTTTTTGTTTTTGGAACACTTCTTTCTACAGTATACTCCAACTACTAGATAGGTTCCTAAGTTCATCCAGATCTGTCCCATGTCTGAATTCTTGGTCCTCTTCCCACCCTCTGACTCCACAGATAAAGAAGAAATAATAATAAAGGAATAAAAATCGTTTGTTTCTGTCTGACTGAATCATTCCAGTCTTGAAGCACCCTGGTAGGTTAATTAGCCTTATTACTGTATTTACTATCTCCCACACACTTATTTGTGGGAAACTGCTCCTCTTGGCATTTGCCTAGGTGGATAAGGGAACAGTAGGAATGCGGCACTGGACTTTGCTCTTGAAATGCATGGCGTCATAGCAGCATAAAGCTTGAACGAGCTTAGTTTTTCATTGACAGGGTACAAGTGGCATAGCATCATCTTTCCCTGACATTGTATGCCAGTTATGATTTATTCTGGGCCACACTTCCTCCCAGAGCTAAAGTTCTTAGTATGGGGTTTGGTACCATCATAAAGAGAAAAATGGTGCCTCTTGTAGGAAGAGTTTGGAGAGCTTTACCCCAGTAATCAAGGTGGTTAAGATGATTAACTGAATCCTGTGGATATACTGCTTCTACCCTAAGTGAAAGAAGAAGAGAACAGCTGCTATTATTTATTCTCACTCATTTCTCACAAATAGCCATGATTTTTCAGTGAGCATTATCCTGGAATTAATTCTTTCAACTCTTGTCATGGTGCTTTGTTCTTATAGATTATAATAGAGAGGTATTAGCAAGAAATCTGAAATAAAGGATACAAGATGAGATTGCCTTTCGATTGTTAAATTTCAAGATCAACACAAAACAAATCAGCATGAGTGTGTGCAAAGTTATCTTAAAAGAACAGACAAATTCCTGTGCAGCAGGGTTTGACATAAACTAATTGAAGGTATTGACATATCTGCAGAAAGAATTTTAGCCATGAAAGCAGATAAAGGAAAGCCAGAAGCAAAGTAGGCAAAGCCTATGCAAGTATGGTTCAGAGATGAGGGAGTGGATTTAATTCCATTGGACTTCAATCCCAATGAAAGGCCATTCCTGTTGTGAATGTATATCAGGCTCTTTAAACTTGATGCTGTTAAACATTCTATCCACAAAAATATCTTCTTTCTGAATCCATGTCTTCCAAGCAATATTTGGATTATTATTTGGCTTCTGAAGTATCTTTGTTCTTAGAATATACACTAATCACATGAATTTCAAATATTTCACTTATAACAGCAGTTACCTTTAGGTGAGTAATTATATCCCAGGCCTTCAATGAAGATCTATTCATTTAAGTTATTCATCGTAAGTGAATAATTTGATTTCTGGGTCAAAACATTACTGTTTTGATTTGATGATTACTGTATATCTACCTTTGATAGATGAATACATTTTTGGCATGTTGATAAAATCAGAGTGTAAGGTTTCTACTATGAGGGGCAGATCCAGAATTATACCTTCTAAGGTCAATCCTTCCTGTCAGTCTTTCCTGTGACCTACAAAATGAACATATTCAATACAACTGTCTGATGCTCTTTGTGTGAAGGATAGTAGTTGAAGTAAATTACAGTTGATCAAACAATAATTGGTTTGGACCAAATATTACCTTCAAAGTAATATTATATATTAATAGGAGTCAAAAAGACTTTTTGAATTCTCACTTACTAGCTGTGAGATCATCTTTACTTTTATGCACATCAGTTTCCTCTGTAAAATGAGTATATTGTCAAAACTCCCTCATATAGTCACTCTGAAATTAAATGAGATAACTCATATAAAGTGCTTAGCACTCAGCCTGGAGTATGGTACGAAATGAATGGTAGCTAATGCTTTAGGCATTTATCACTAAGAGTAATAATAATATCATAATAAGATGACATAAGTTCAGCACATGATTGGGGAAGCAAGACGTTGACAGGGACCAATTGCAGAATACTTGAAATCATATAGTTTCTAAGAACTATGCTTACTGTAATATTCAGATCCAGTACAGTTACCACTTTTGCTTTCCTCTGAAGTACCAAATTTTATTTTGATCCCCTTTAATTCTTTATTATTCATAATATTTGAGAAACAGATTAAAAAATGAATGAATAATCTTCTAGCCTTTCTCAGGTCTCCGTGGCTTCATACCATCAAGATTTATTACTCCTTTATGTCATATTCCTTGCGGGTCGGGTAGAGAGCAGGAGTGGGTCTTTGTTCCATCCAGTTTCATTCAGTCATTCAGGGACCCAGGAATGGCTCTGCCATCTTCTAGACCCCTGGAGTCCTCCACTGGTACTCTGCATTGGGTAGGGAGGGAGGAAAGCTTTTTGAGGATTCTAAAAGATAATACCTATTCCATTGGCCTGAAGTCAGTCATGTTAGGCCCAACCTAATTGCAGGGAAGGTTTGAGAATATAAGTTAGTATTGTGTTTAGGAGGAATAAGAAATGGGTTTGCTGAACACATAGCATTATCTCTGCCTTACCAACCAACCAAACACTTCCACCAACAAAACTAAGTCTTAGGATTCTTCTCTAATTTTTCATCGGTTAGTTAAAAATGGAGAGGAGCTCTTTGCCTACAAAATTTATTTGCGCATAATTTTATAGAGCTATGTATCTCCATTAGAAAGCCTTTATCAACAGGGATTGGTGTCTAGGAAGGCTTTCTACCACTTTTTGATAAATTTTGTTCTATAGGAATTCTCTGGGTTAACATTTTGTGGAGCATTTATCCTACTTTATTTTTACTTAAAGCTTGTATATGTGAAAGAGATTATCCTCAAATGAGCATTTTCCTTGCTTTTATCATCTTGTGTCATTATCCCAACATTCTTTTATTATAGTTGTTATTGAGAGCATACTTTCAGATTTAGCATGGAGATTAACTGTAAAATAAGTAAATAGTAAATTGTTTTGTTAGAATGAAGTATAAAAGTCAATGCTTTTAAGAGGTTATTTTGTTAACCGCTATTTCTAAGTGACTATGGTACTCAAAAAACAGCAGATTGACAACCTTAGATTTTAGAATTTTCCCTATGAAGAATTGCTGTGACAGTAACCTACGCACAGGGCAAACTTTGCTATGATACTCTAAAATATGACTTTTTCTGAAGTTCCACTTTACTGATGAGAGGCTTCCTTATATTAAAACGCATTTAGCACATGGATTCCTAGGCACTCTCCGAAAGACAGACTTTTAATGTTTTCATGATGGTGTTTTTCATCCTGGTTAAATAAATAGATTCAAACTTCCTGCTTACTTTACACTTTATCCAACAAGTCACAAATGATAGCAACTAGCACTCAACACTCACATTTTAGTAATACCAATAATCTGTTAGAGATTGGCTGTGTATATTAATGGGTTCGTTTCCAATAAGAGTACTTTTGATTATACTGATACCATTTTGGAAGGCATAAATATTTTACACATTTTCTCATAACTAATATGCATATATGAAATCGGTCTTATACTTTGCTATTTTTATTAGATATCAAACTATCCCTTATTATTCATGTTTAATCAAAGGATATGTTTGTGAGACATTCTTTTTTTATTTTTTGAGACATTCTTAAATGACCATTTTACTAATTAAATGAAGTTAAAGACTGACATTCTTTAGGTGATTATATATTCATGCACATACTTCTGTTTTTAGTGGTTATAACACTAATTAATAATTCTTTCATGAAATATTTGTTGTTTTCCAACTGCTTTTTTAGTGTATCCTACAATTTTTCATATAATTACCTGTTTGCAAATTGTATAAGGTTAGAGTTCAAAATAACATCATAATTTTTGTTTCCATGCTAGCCTGACCAACTTTAGCCTTTATTAAATAAATAAATGTTGAAAAATGAATATCCATAAATACATTAGTTCTTTAACTGGAAATGCATATTATTTAATTGAACAATTCTGTGAGAGGAAATGTTTGCAACTACACATTAAAAAAGTAAAAAAAGCAGCTTTATTATTTTATTAAATAGAAATAAATTATTGTGTGTAGTCATACAAAGCCATGATTAAATATTTTAAGTATTATGCATTAAAAACTCAGTTGTCTTGCATTATCTATCTTTGCATATAACATTTCATTGATTATATTGTTTGTGTTATATAAATCATTTTCTTAATACTTTAGAATAATGATTGATGAAGATGAGGAAGCATTTACTAAGAAAGTAACTTGAGTTATTTTAACCTTTACACAAGCATCCTAAAGCTTTCATTTAATTTACTCTATTGAATGTGAGCCTCTTGAAGAATTTCTAAGTTTTCAGTCTACTTGGACATGCAACTTATTGAATATTCATATCAGAAATTATTACCTTGAGTACTACATATTCTTTATGAGATGTCATACAATGTATTAAGTATTAAAAGAGTTTAAGTGATCTAGACTTCAAACTATTTTGCTCCTTTTTCATAACTTAAATTGATATTACAAATTCTGCGTTTGTATCACTAAACTTTTATATTATAGAATGTAGATATTTTAAGGTTTTATGCATATTTGACAAAAATATTTTCAACCCTATAATAGTTAGGCAGAAATTGTTTAGCATTTGCAGTTGTAACATAAATGCTAATTATAATTCATTGTCAAACCATTAAAGATTTTATGTAAGTTGACTTCAAGACATTTTCTTCCAAAACATTTGTTACATTTCCCCATGTTTCCTGCATGGTGGATTTTGAATTTAGCATCTGACATGTTTTCTCAACTACTGGTTTATAATGAAAACATGTAGGTACTCGAGGGAATGTGTTAAAAGCAAAAATTCTATGATCCTTGAAAGGTAAATGACAGCGGTGAGATTGTCACATGTGGATCAGAAAAGTTTCGTCTGTTTATCTATCTAAACAAACACAAATAAGATAATTAGGACTCTAACAATTCATGTTTTAAAAAGCAGTTTATGGCTTTGATTAGGTCAGAACCCAGTGATTTTTTATTTTTCTTTGTTTGCACAAATGAGTAAAAATGGATTGACCTTCAGCATCAAATGCCTGTGAATGATTACAGAAAATCTACTATTTAATATTTTGAAATTTGAAGGCAAAATTAATCCTTGGCTTTCAAAAATTATAGATATATATTAAATATATATATTTATATACACACATATAAACACACATGCATATGCACATGTGTAATCATGTACATTATAGTATGCCTAGTTATTCAGCTAAATTTACCTCACCATATTTTCATTCTTGTTAGAACAGAGATAGTATCTTTCAGAATTGCTAACCTGTAGCTGTGAAAAAATCAATCCTATAGAAAAGTATCAATAAAATGAATCCCTTGGAAAATCACAATTGTTTATATTTAAAATGAGTTTTTAGCATCATAGTAAACTATCAATTGACTTTTAAATTTATTAGTAAGTTACAGAAGAAATTTTAATGTAAACTAAAATCTTCTAAACCATGTTAGTTTTAACTTTTAAAAGAAAACTCTCTTGATATCCTGAAGACAGGAACTTAAAAGATTTTGTTTACATTCCAATTACGTGTCTTGATTTTAAATTAGTATAATCATATATTCTTGCTGAATTAAAAATGGTTTCTTTAAATTCTAGTCACATGGCTTTCTATTAAATTAATATAATCATACTCTCTTGTTCAGTTAGTAGTAAAGTAGTTGTTTAATTAAACATGCCATTTGTTTACAATGCAGTGTTTCAGAAATGCTAGTTCAAAAGGTAGGATAAGAATTTATATCAAACATTTCAATCTGACAAGTAAATTACATTTCTTCCACCATAAAGAGGTAAGCAGAAAACTGTAGCAGTGATGAAAAGACATATTCTTATTACTCAGAGATATGATATGGGCCAGCCTACAAAATATGACCTTTTCCACTTTCAAGATTAAGACAAAATCCCTACAAACACTAAAATAAGGATTTGTCTTGACTTTGGTATTTTAATATTTTATTAAAATTGTCACTCCTTTCATTAGTCAACCCAGAGGGTGAAAAAAAGCAGGATGGCTTTTAATATAAAAATCTGGATAAGATGAAATCTGTAAGTTATTGTACACATATGAAAAATTACAACTCAGTAAATGCTACACTCAGGAGTAAAACATACAAAATGTCTTCCTTTTGCCAAAGCAGAATTAGGAGGATTGTGCAAACTTTTTATATTTTGTTATTTTGTTAAGTAGCCTTTGTTGTAATTTCTCCTTTACACAAAGCTTTTGTTATTATAGCAATTACTATTGCTTTTACTACAGTGAAGGCATTCTCCTAACTTTTTGGTTAAACTTATGAAGTGAAAAACAATAACACAATAATAATTATATATGTAAAGTAAACATTTTCTATAATGCTCAATTTGCAAGGAAGTTTGAATAATTTTTTAAAGTCCTATAGAGCCAGAAGACGGGTTTTATATTTTGGTTATTTTTGCCATAACGAAAGTATAATACTTATTTTTGGGAAAACATATTTGGTTTTGATTTTCCCATCAGAACTAAAACATATGGGAAAGCTAAGATGACTAATAGTTATGGCTCAACTTGTAGTTTGTCAGAAGAATGAAAACTGATGGTACTATGTCACAAAACATAATCTGATTTTCTGTTATTTACTCAAAATTCAGCTATCATGAGCTTGTTAAATGTTTTCAAAATTATTGAAGTATTACCTCTTTAGCCTATGAATTACAATTATAAACGTCTATTTCCTGAGTTTCTAATTGATTCTTTGTGCATCCCTCTGTTAACGTTTTAAAAATTATGATAGGAATAATGATAATAGCTAATAATTATTGAGTGATTATTCTGTGCAAGACACTTTACACGTGTTTACTATTTGGATAAATTTGGCCACCTCAACATACACATACACACACACGCACACACTGTTATCCTCACAATATACTTACCTTTTATTGAGTAGATTAAAATTATATATGAAAGAGAAATTAGGAACCACTCTTTTATAAGTAGGTGAATGAAAAAGGATGTTAAAGTGTGGTAAAACCAATCTGGTAATTATTTTATTTTGGCAGTTATATTTTTTTTCTCCCCTCAGTGAACCACAAAGAAAGAAGATGGGTATGATTTTTACAGGGGTGAAATAAGTTGTCTGTCAGTTGGGTTTAGGCGACAGTCTGTCTGCAAGCCGTAAGATGATCTGCAGAGCGCCAGAGGAAAGCAGGCAGGATTCCTGGCTTGCAAGAATAGATATTGATCTACCTTAGCCACCTAAACAATGCCTCACCTGTTTGCCTTGTCCATACCTTATTTTACGTAGTCTAATGCTTGTTTTGTTTGACTTTTCTTTTATTTCTCTGGATCTGAGCTTTGATACACTTTGGGGAGTACATAAACATAGTGTTGTACTTGAACATCACCATACTTCTGAGTCCTCTGGTGGTTTAGGACCACCCCTCCCTCTTGAATAGCTCTGTTATTGAAAATTATGAGCCAGAGCTAAATTACTAGGCCTCATAGAGAAGTGGTTGATCCAGCAGCCTAGTGTCCAATAACATCTCACTGAATGTGAGATGCTGCTAATTACTGCCCTATGGACCTCGTTTAAAATTTCTTAAATTTCAACTTGTAAAAGGCTTTATTATTATTAATTCTTTCTCTTCCCAGCAGATAGTTGATAAGTTACTATAGTATTTAGAATTCTATCCACTTATTTTGGAGCACAACTATGTTACTATGTATTGCTCCGAGCACTAATGAAATACAAAACTACATTCAGCTTCCTAGTAAACTATAATATAAATATTTTACCAGCACTTATTATTAGTTTGCCATTTCCTGCTGACAGCTATTCCAACTTTGCCAGCAGGCACTGGGTCTCACAATTGTATTATGTTTTGAACAAATAGCGACAAACAAAAATTCTTGCAAAATAAATGAACAAGATTTCCTGGGGAAAGAAAACCTCTTCCAATGTTAAATGAATATTTCTTTCAAACTCTGACATGTAATATTATTTAATTTGCATATTGCACATTTCACTTTTACTGGAAAACAATTAAGTTAATGAGGAACTAAATAATGTGCGTTCAGGGATAATTTAACATTACTGCTTCTTTAATTTTAATTTTTTTTAACATTTTGCTGTTCTAGAGAAGCCCACATCCTAATACATTTATTGATAATAAAGGACTGTGGTTTTCAAATGTTGCAGTTTAAAGACTAGCAGAGAATAAAAGCACCTTTTCTAGAACCACAAAAGGAAAAGGTTCACATAAAACTTTGTGTTTTTACTGTCCTGCTAGGGAATACCATAAAACTTAGAATTGATGAAATCTAAAAATGCTAAAAATATGTCTTATCTTTAAGCTGGTATGACATTCTAAAGCCCTTCTAACGATCAGTGATAATCTCTCACTAGCAGATACCATCCACTCCTTTGTCCCAGTCTTGATTCATTATGATCAGTTGGATAAAGCACCACCTATGTTAAATCAAACTCTAACCTGCTCAATGTTTGCCCACTTGCAACTGAATGCAGCTAGAGAAAAAAAAATCCAAATCAATGCTGACTAACTTCACCTTAAATTTAGGATCACTTTTCACTAGCAGGTCCTTCATACTGTCTAGAAATCATACTACATTTTCCTAGTTCATTAATAAGACTAAAATGATTATTCTAAATCTTCTTGCCTCAAATCTCCAACACTTCTTTCCTCATACTCATCTTAACCTGTTGACTGTGATTTCTACTCCACTAAGAAAACTGAAGCAAGTGGAAGGGACTTTCCCCTACCTCTACATCTCTTGATCTAACTCTCTGTGCAAATTTACTTGACCTTTAATTACCATACTCCTAAAGGCTAGCCCTCAACTGCTGTACTAGATTCTATCCCTTTCCCACTGACTCTGTGATGTGGGACTAATCATTCTCTCTTCTCTTTTCTGCGCCATATATATTTCCTTCGATACTGGATGGTTCACACTGGCACATACACATGCTGCTATTTCTTGCTTTCCGAAAAAAACCCCCTCACTTTTGACTCTACTTCCCCTTCTGGCTCATTCCCCTTACAACTTTTCCTTTTCTCTCATTCCTTTTAAAACAAAACTTGAAAAAGAGGTTTCTGCATGTGTTTTCCAATTTCTCCCCCCTCTTCTTTCTTTAATCCATTCCAAACAGATTTTTAGCCACAGAACTCTAGTGAAATTGCTTTTATCAAGGTCAACAATGAACTCCATGTTGCTAAATCCAGTGGTCAATTCTCAGGCCTCATCTTACTTGGACTCTCATTAACATTTGACCAAATTGATCACTATTGCCTTCTTATTTCACATACAATATCCTATTTTTGAGTAATTTATGTTGGTGCTATTTTCAAAATGTATCCAAAATTCACCCACTTCTTGCCACCCTCATGGCCACAGCTCAGGTCTAAGCCACTCTCCATATCTCCTCTGGTTTATCACAACAGCCTCTGCTTCTGCCCTTGTCTCTCTTTGGTTTTTATTCAACCAGTAGCAAGGAAGGAAATGTTCAAATCTAACTCATATAATCTCATTTTTCTGCTCAGCCTCCTCCTGTGGTCTTATTTTAGTCAGGCTAAAAGCCAAATTTTTCACAACGATATACAGGGCTCCGCATTACCTGTGTGCTTCCTTACCTTGTGACTTCCAGCCATTTACTCTCTTCCTCCATCATTCTCTCTGTGCACACTAGTCTCCCAACTGTTTATCAGTTATACCAAAACTGCTCCTGTCACAGGACCTTTGCATTTCCTGTTCCATCTGCTGGGAAAGCTCCCCTTCCCCCCAGCCACACACACATATACACATGGCTCACTCTTCACTTCCTTTACATAGATGTCAATGAGTCCTTACAGACTATAAGATCAAAAATTTCAACCCTTCCCCCGTGATTCCTATGACTCTTCCCTGTTTTATTTTCCTCCTTACTATTTAACAAACGCATTATATATTATTTTGCTTATTCATTGTTTGACTTTCCCACTAGAAAGCTCCATGATGCCAGGGCTTTTTCTTTTTTATCTTATTTTGTCTGTGATAATTTCCAGTGCTTATAACAAGGCCTAAGATAAGCTGGTACGTATCTTAGGTGATATAGTGAATATATCACTATATATTGAATATAAGTGAATAGATGGATGAATGAATGAATAAATAAAGATTTAAGGAGGACTGTGTAAAGAAAACATTTTATTAAATTTTAATATTTTTAAATTGTTTATTAGTTGTATGGTGTCTGATGGATTGAGGAAATAATGTATTTTCCTCTCTGATTCTTCTGGTCTGTCCTATCAGTGTTATTTGGCAGTGAAAAAAAAATGAAGTCCTGATGCATGCTAAAATATGGATGAATATTGAAAGCTTTATGCTAAATTAAAGAAGTCAGTCACAAAAGACCACATATTGTATAACTCCATTTATAAAAACTGTCTAGAATAGGTAAGTCTATAGAGATACTAAGTAGATTATTGGCTGCCAGGGTTGGGGAAGGAAGGAATAGGGAGTGACTGCAAATGCATACGGGGCTTCATCTAAATTTAGATAGTAGTGATGGTTGCACAAGTCTGTGAATATACTAAAAACTGAATTGTATACTTTGGAAGACTGAATTTTACGGTATGTGAATTATATCTCAATAAAGCTGTTAAAGACAGTATTCTGTTGTTACATGTTTCTGACAATGTAAATTTTGTTCATGGTTTAGGTGTTCTTTTCCTTTGATTACATTAACTTTCTTGTACAACCTTTTCTTAGTTTGGTTCATAATTACATTGCTTTACATTTGTTTGTTACACCATTGTCTCAGAGCCAATTTTGTACCAAAACTGTAAAACTTGTTTCCATATATTCAAACACATCAGGCAACATATTCATTTCTTTTCTTTATATTTTATTTTATTGGATATGTCTATTCTTCTGATCTAGCCTGTACAATCAGCAGTTTAGGACTACTGCCTAGTTGTTTTCCTGGAAGATTTTTCATCACCTTGAAAATTACCTTGTTTCTTTCCTGAGTTTGATTCCTGTTTGCTGAATTGCTGGACTCCATTTCATTGCTTACTTCTTTGAGTTGGTGGAGTGCATCTTTAATAGCTTCCTAAGAAAGGTTGACTAGAAGGTAAATTATTTTAGAAATTATCTAAGAAGTCTACACTCTACTTTCACACTTGATTGATAGTGTGGTTGGAAATAATTTTCTCTTGGAATTTTAAAGTTATTTCTCCATTGTTTTCCACTTTCTATTGAATGATGCTACTGAGTTGTTGAATCTTGCTTGTAATTTTGACTGGGTTTTTTTGTTTGTTTGTTTACTTGTTTAGACTTCAAAATGTAATTAATGCTCCTAATTTGTCTAAGGCAAGTCTACTCATTCAACATGAAGTGGAACGTTTCTACAATGATGAGGAACATAGGACAGTTTAGAATTCAATTTATTAATCTAGTCAATGTATAATCCTCAATGAATTCATCTAATAAGACTAATCTAACTTTTAAAAATTTTGCTAAGTTTACTGGAATTCCATTTAGAATAGTGGTTAGATGGTGGATCATCAACTAAAATGAAATCCTCTTCTGTAAAACATTTTTTCTTTAAAATTATGACAAAGTCATTCTATAGAGAAACAAGCTTTCAGTCACCAAAGTATGGATCAGTAAACAAGTGACTAGAGCAAATACTACAAAGAGAAGATAATTTTTGAACTGACAACCCATTTATTTATATTTACCAGATAATCACTTCACCTCCTTCAACACTTTGATCACGAAATAAAGGACTGAGGAAATTAACTGGATTAATTCAGTCAAAAAAATTGTCAGTTTTTATTTAAATTGTTTCCAGGGGCTTTCAATCAGGTGGGAGGGTGGGCATGTGAAAAAATATTCTCTATCCACCTGCCCTGGGCATATATCAGAATCCCAGCAATGGGAGTTGGGAATATAGGGCTATGTGAGGAAGGGGAGAAGGGAGATGCCCGTGTTTTGCAAGAGTTTCCCCCTAGGGAATTCAGATATATCTCCGTCCTGGTTTAACCAATGTAGGCTTGTATTTGCACTTTAGCCACTTTGCTGAGTCTCTCAATTGCCTTTTCTCTACCTAGCACTGCTACTCCTCCCTCCTCTCCATTTTTGGAAGGGTAGCTAATTGTGATAAAGTGAGACGTTTTGTGGTAAAGAGGATACAGTTTTAATACCGTTAAAACATTTCAAAAAGCAATACAATTAGCTAAGCACTTATGTTTTATTAGTAATAGCAAGCAAAATTAATAAGTAAATTCAACTAAAAATGATTATGTGTCAGAGTGTATAGTTTTTACATTGACATTTCACATAATCTGACTTTGCTTAGAAGAGAAATCACTCGGCTGTTAAAATTACTTTTAAAGAGCTGTCAAAATTGGAAAAACTGCTGTCAAAAATGTGATAAGAAAAGTTTAAAAATGGTAAAGTATGTTGACTTAGACAAAAAATATTATCTTCATAGAGGAAAACTTGAATATTTATCATTATCTTCAAAAGGGATGATTTTTTCCCCCTGAAATTGGACATCATTGTTTTAAGATTTGTATTCTGACACATGTATTTTCACTTTAATAGCAAAATGAATGAAACCATTTATATTTTGTTCTACAATGAAAACATCTCCAGGTCCTAGAAAATGCTAAAATATTGATGTCATCCCTACACCTTCTTACTACTATTTATTTTGTTCTATTTTTAATTGAAGAGGAATTTTATTTTATTTTTAATTTATTTTTATTTTTATTTTTTTGCGGTACGCGGGCCTGTCACTGCTGTGGCCTCTCCCGTTGCGGAGCACAGGCTCCGGGCGCGGACGCTCAGCGGCCATGGCTCACGGGCCTAGCCGCTCCGCGGCGTGTGGGATCTTCCCGGACCGGGGCACAAACCCGTGTCCCCTGCATTGGCAGGCGGACTCTCAATCACTGCGCCACCAGGGAAGCCCCCAATTTTTATAGTTTTATTCTACCTATTCAAATTGTAAACAAATCATATTATCTCCCACATGTCAGATACTTCATTATGTGTCTCAGTCAAGTGCCACAGAGAGTTTGAATTCCAGAATGGTTTAATTTTGAGACTTCACACTAACCTTCACTTAATGATTGATCCTTCTGTCTCTATCATAATGTAATTCAAAAGACAAATATTTGAGGACATTCAAATTGAGGATGGATAGATTGGTAAAACTAACACCTCTTTTAAATTGTTTCCATTTTACAATGAGCAAAATCTGTCAATAATTCAAACCTTGAAAAGTCGACTTCTCTTTGAAATAAAGAGCCACTAGGATTCTCCAGAATATTCTAAGCATTTGATTATTGAGTCTTAATAAAAATGAATAAGGATTTATATCTAGGTGAATTAAATATGTAAATATGAAATAAAACACACGATTTTTCTCCTAGTTATTTCCACTTTCCATTCATATATACATATATAATATGTAAATTTTAAAGTTGTTTATGCTGAGTAACTATAGTATTTGCTCTAATTGTGTGATCTTGGGTTTTTGTCTCTTTTTCCATACATAAAATACAAGTAATTGTAGTTACCACCCAACTGGCACATTCACAAAAATTTTATGAGAATTAGTATACAAGTGACTGTATAAACTTTGTAAATGTAAATTTAAACAATCCTGTTTTATTTTATAAAGAAGAAAAACAAAGTAAAGACATAGCTATAATGGAATGGATTATTTGAGTGAAAATTGTAGAAGAAAAAAATTTTCCTTGAAGAAAGAGTATTAATACAATTGTCCATGTTGAGCAAAGAATACCATTTTATGGTATCTACTATTTTATTGCTGTGTGACATAATTTAGGGCTAGCTATTATATTTCCTAATATTTATATAATCTTATATTTTAACACCACTACATTTAATCATCAAAGTTTCTAAAACACACCACAAAATATATGCATCCTAACACATGCAAGCTTAAATAATAAAGGTACTTAACAAACATTACCACAAATGAGATAAATGTAATTTCATGGCCTTAACCTGAAATGCCACCATAAGTTTAGGGGATGTCAACTGTAAAGAAAACTAAGTGTGAAGCTTGCAAATTTAAACACATCTAAATTTGAATATATAAATCTTATTGTTCTCAGAACCATGTTGACATACCCTTATTACTCACCTGCATAAGAAACTACAAATTTAAAACTCTAACTGGTAATCCAAAATACAGTTTATGTACACTGGAGAAAAGTTTGTGTTGCTATGGGAACTTTGGCTTTTGTTTACATTATGTTGCAAACTATATTATGTGCCTTGGTTCACCTTAATGACTACCTTCATATATTGCTAATTATACTATTTTCCCTCATTCACTCTGATGATTAACTCCTTAAGGTTAACACTGCTCATCTTTATTGAGTTAGTTCATATTTTTCTTGAATACAGAAATACGAACTTAACGTTTACCTTCATTTGTGAAAATTGCATTATGCATGTCACCATCACCTGCTCATTACATTAAGTAAAACGAGTTCTGGCTTTTATAAAATTTGCAAAATTACATTTATGAAAATTATAAGCTTGACCTTGTTTGCCTATAGGAGTAACATATTCCAAATTGTAGAAAATAAAATTTGTGAACATTTTTTGTTTTGGATGTAAAAATATATAACTTCTTTATTCAAAATTTCTTGCAGCATTGTAAAAGAGGAAATCTAAGCTATTAAAAAATTGTTCACACTTTCAATACACAGGCAAAGATATGATGAAATATTCATTATGGTTATGCAGAATCCCCTCTGTGTTATTAGGACTCTACAGAGCTAAGTGAATGTGTTAAATTATAAATATGCCTATAGAACAGATATTGAATCTCAAAGTTTTAGTTATCTTTCTATATTTTTCAATTAAAAACCTTGAAAAATCAGAAAAATTTCAGAATGAAAACTATGTATTGGTTATTTTAATTAGGATAAACTGGTATTAATATATTTATTCCAAAATGGTCATTGGGTTCCTACTATTGCTAGGTATGTGCTGGGCATGGGTATTCATGATAAGACAGGTAAGCTCTCATGAGGTTATAAACATGTAAAGAAGTAATTACAATATGGTTTTTCAGATCCTATATTTTGTAAAGCTGCTGTAAAAACCCTTAATTTTTTTTTTTGCCTTCAGAAGCATATTTATTGTATTTGAGATGATACGTCAGGTGCTCTCTGAGCTACAAAAGGGTAAAAGAAAATCCTCTAATTACAAATTGATGAAAGTAAAACGTAAGACGTTTTTTCACAACAGTGTGAACCACATACTCAGAAATTGACATGGGTTTACTACAAATGATCTAATTCCTATATGGCTACTTTTATAACTT
This sequence comes from Monodon monoceros, assembly GCF_005190385.1. Lineage (NCBI taxonomy): Eukaryota > Metazoa > Chordata > Mammalia > Artiodactyla > Monodontidae > Monodon > Monodon monoceros. The sequence goes on from NW_021703778.1 coordinate 105,327,882, forward strand.
CATACAGATAATGAGTTAAGCCAAAATGCACTATAATATTTGGCAGAAATCAAGACCAGTATCTTTAGTATATTACAAAATGCATTTTAATATCCCAAAGAAGCAAGACTTGCCAGTAGGTGTTTAAACATAAATTATCTACAGTTACAAAGTTCTATTCTTGACAGCATTTGCCCTTTGGGGCAGTCTCCCACTTTCCAGAGGATAAAGGCCCAGAGTAGAATCAGCAGCATAACACATACACAGAAGTCCATATTGTAAAGGCTATAAAGATTTGCTGCGCAGTGAGAAGATGCCTCTGCTCTTTCTCACTGCATACAAATTATGTGAATTGTGTTGCCTATCTCTTGTCATGTTCTTCTTTGTTGGTCAAATACTGAGCAGCTATGCTTCCAACCGGAGGATCTACAGAGTTGCAGTCTGTCAATGTCAAAGGGAACAAATTGACCACAAAATCTTTGAAATAGTAAAGCAGGACTCTAGCTGTCTTTAAGGATACCCAAACAGATGACTCCTTGACTGTTGATGTTGCAGTGATAGATTGTGGTGTGAAAAGTAACGTTTGGCAGCTTAAATGAATAACTGGATGAACATGTGATATTTAGAAAAAATATACCACATTCATACACAGGACCTGATGGACCAAGTATAGTCAGTCTCTGTTCATAGGTGCTATCTCTTTTAGGTCCAGCACTTCGGTTAGGAGGAGGGTCAAAGGTGATTTCAGCTAGCTCCTTCCGAATTCTTTTTGCACTACTGTAGTGGAAAATTTGCAGTGGTTTTGCTGGGGAGTTCAGACTTTTTCTTTTGCTGTGTGGTAAAAGGTTTTTCTCTCTCACGTTTTTGGGGTATGTATGTATGTAATGATTTATATTCTATGCTTTCACTCCACTTATAGTTATAAAATATTTGCCATATTCTCCATATTGTACAATATACCCTTGTATAGTATTTTATACCTAATAATTTGTACTTCTTAATCCACTCCCCCCTTTTCTCTCCCCACAGGTAACCATATATAGTTTGCTTTCTATATATGAGTCTGCTTCTGTTTTGTTATATTTGTTCATTTGTTTTATTTTTTAGATTCCACAGATAAGTGATACCATACAGTATTTGTCTTTCTCTGTCTGACTCATTTCACTTAGCATATTGCCTTCCAAGTCCATCCATGTTGTTGCAAATGGCTAAATTTCATTCTTTTTTTATGCCTGAGCAGTATTCCATTGTGTGTGTGTGTTTGTGTGTGTATATATATATATATATATATATATATATATATATATATATATACCACATCTTCTTTATCCATTCGTCTGTTGATGGACACTTAGGTTGCTTCCATATCTTAGCTACTATGAATAATGCTGCTATCAACATTGGGATGCACATATCTTTTTGAATTAGTGTTTTTGTTTTCTCTGGATATATACCCAGGAGTGGAATTGCTGGATCATATAGTAGTTCTAATTTTAGTTTTTTGAGAAACCTCCAAACAGTTTTCTACAATGGCTGCACCAATTTACATTCCCACCAACTTCCCGTTTCTCCACATGCTCACCAACATTTCTTATCTGTGTTCTTCTTGATGACAGCCATTCTGGCAGGTGTGAGGTGGTATTTCATTGTGGTTTTGATTTGCATTTCCCTGATGATTAGCGATATTGAGCATCTTTTCATGTGTCTGTTGGCCATCTGCATTTCCTCTTTGGAAAAATGTCTATTCAGTTCTTCTGCCCATTTTTTAATCGGTTGTTTGTTTTTTTGATGTTGAGTTGTAAGAGCTATTTATATGTGTTGGATATTAACCCCTTATCAGTCATATCATTTGCAAATATTTTCTCCCATTTGGTAGGTTGTCTGTTCATTTTATCAATGGTGTAATTAGGCCTCATTTGTTTACTTTTGCTTTCATCCCTTTGTCTTAGGAGACAGATCCAAATAAACATTGCTACAATTTATGTCAAAGAGTGTTTTTTCTTGTTCTTAAAGCTCTGGAGCAGCAGTGTCTTTATGGTCTGCATCTGAACTACCTCTCCTGGTTCTGGGGTTCTTATCATTCAATCTTTGCCTATCATTGGAAATCCTGTGACGTTATTTCTTGAAAAATGTGATTGTGCACCTGGCCTGCTCATGCACTCCTACAATGTGAGGGTGAGAGAGAGAAAAAAAACCCTTCCTTAAGGTAATGGAGGTAGGTGGGGGAGGGAAGGGGAGGGAGCAGGGGGAAAAAAAGCCAAGGAGGCTTGTGCTGGGGAGTGTGGAACATTGAAAGTAGGAGGAGATTGTGCCCCTTAAGATTTCTTTCCAGAGGAGTTACTATTTTTTTGAGGGCATGGCACTGACTGTGTTTGGGGGCAGGTTGGTTTGGGTTGAGGCAGTGGTTTGTGGAGATAAGTATTATGTATGATACTGGAGTGATGGATACATGACACTCTGCCTTTGTCAAAATCCATGGCACAAGAATGAACTTTAATGTATGCAAGTAAAAAAATCATTTAGAAGGTTGGTAGATTCCAGAATGTAATGTTTACTGTGACAAAACAATCTAATTGTATAACATCTATAAAACAACCTCACTGAAGGAATAGGGAGAAAATTTCTGGTTTAAGTAGTTTTGGAAATGAGTGGAGACATTAGACTAAAGGCAAAGGAAGAAACTGCACATAAGCAGTGTACTTTAATTTTGATTCCCATGGGGCTATGGGTTAACAATTCTGAAGCCACTATGCATATATACTAGAATTGAATAGTGAGGTAGATGAATGGCAGATCGTGGGAGGCAAGTTTCTCAGTGTTCGAGCTGGAGGATACAGACAAACAAAAAAAAGGTTTGTTTGGTAATAGAATATAGTTGGAGATATCAGCATAAACTCAATTTTAGCTTACTATAGATTCAGACAGAAACACAGAGAAATATTTATAAATACAGGCATACCTTGTCTTATTGTGCTTCACTCTACTGTGCTTCATAGATATTTGCTTTTTTACAAATTGAAGGTTTGTGGCAACCCTGTGTCCAGCAAGTCTATCAGCACCATTTTTCTAACAGCATTCGTTCACGTCGTGTCTCTGTGTCACATTTTGGTAATTTTCACAGTGTTACAAACTTTTTCATTATTATATAACTTGTTCTGGTAATCTGTGATCAGATATCTTTGATGTCACTACCACGACTTGCTGAAGGCTCAGATGATGGTTAACATATTTAGCAATAAAGTATTATTCCATTAAGATATATATTTATTGTTTTTTAGATATGTTATTGTACATTTAACAGACTATAGAATAGTATAAACATGACTTTTATGTGCATTGGAAACCCCTAAATTCATGTGACTTAGTGTATCGTGATATTTGCTTTAATGCAGTGTTCTGGAACTGAACTTGCAATATCTCCAAGGTATGTGACTGTCTGTCTGTCTCTGTCTCTTTCTCTCTCTCTGTCTCTCTACCTATATATACATATATATATACACACAAAGGTTAACATACATCCACCTATTTTCCTATTCTGTTAGCTGAGAGAGCCTAGAAGCAAGGACACCCAGTAGCAACAAGTACACTTAGCACCCAGATCTTGGTTTCTAGAACCCTTCTTTAATTAAAGGAACTAAGGCTCCTTGGAGAAATGGCTGATTCTAAGCCTGGGGCAGGAAATATACAAGATAATCTGGGAGAACCTTGTAGTGTTATAAAGAAAGAAAGTGCTCAACACGCACACACACACACACACACACACACACACACACAGTGATGGGAGTATGTCAAAGGGACACAGAAGCCAAGTGAAAGACCCCCCAATAGACAGAGCTGGAATGATTTGAGCAACAAAATAAAATAGTATTGAATTATAACCCAAAGTACAAGATATATATTCATGAGTCCAAACTGATATAAATAATTAAGTAAATAAACAAATGGAAGAGAACAGACACATTTCCTGTGCAGCAGAATTTTAAATAATTTATTTGGATACTCCACCCTCAAGAAGATGGAGCCTAACTCCTCACTTCTTAAGTGTGGGCTATGCATAGGGACTTCCTTCCAAAGGGTATAGAATGGAAAGGGGGAAAAAAGAGTAACTTTACAGTGGAGAAACCTGACTCACTACCTCAACCAAGTGACTAAGATTAATATCAACAGTGACAAGTCACCTTGATAATATGTATTCTCGATGTGATGTGATAAGATGAGAATGACACTTTACCTCTGTGATCTTTCTCTCCAAAACACACAACACCAGTGTAATCATGAGAAAAACATCAGAAAAATCTCAATAGAAGGACATTGACCAACATACCTGACCAGTACTCCTACAGTCTGTCATGGTCACCAAAAACAAGGAAAGTCTGAGTAACTATCACAGCCAAGAGGAGCTTAAGGAGAATTGACAACCAAATTAATGTGATATCTTGGATGGGACTGTGGAAGAGAAAAGAGCATTTGGTAAACACCAAGGGTATCTGAATAAGATGTGGACTTTAGTTAATAATAATGTATCAATATTTGTTCATTAATTGTGACAAATGTACCACACAGGTATGTTTATAATAGGAGAAATGGTATATGGTGTATGGGATTCTCTGTACTACATCTGAAACTTCTCAGTAAATCTAAAACTATTACAAAATAAAAACTTTATTTAGATAAACCCTTACTAAACACTCTACTGGATCCCCTTTCTGCATTCTACCAAGCCAGACTGAATTTTCTAATTTTTATTTCCAGTGAACCCTCTAAGTCTGCAGGTCTGGCTCAGTCAGAATAACTCTCACCAAGGGTAAGAGGAATGTGAAAGCAACTTAAGTTGACAGAGTCAATTGCTTCAGGTTTTCTTTTTTAAAATTCTCTGGTATTATGCATCTGTCCTGTCTCTTCTGTTATTCTCCATTGATTGCTTTATAACTTCTCATTGCTTGTTACTGTCTTTTCATTGATCAAGTACGATTATCTCCATCTACAGTTCTGATTGTGACTACTTGCAGACCTTTAATGAACCATATGGTTAAACCCTTTCTACTTAAGTAGGACTGTTTGTATGTGTATTGCCAATGCCTTATTTATTTAAAGTAAGTCTCCTTCAAAAGGGAACACTCATACACTGTTGGTGGGAAAGTAAGTCGGTGTAGCCACTGTGAAAAATAGTATGGAGATTCCTCAAAAAATTAAGAATAGAACTACCACATGATTCAACTATTCCACTTCTGGATATTTATCCAGAGAATACAAAAAGAGTAGTTCGAAAAGATATATGCACCCCTATATTTATCACAGCATTATTTACAATAGTCAAGATAAGGAAACAACCTAAGTACCCATCAACAGATGGAAGGTTAAAGATGTGACATATATATATTCCATATATGTATATACATATGTATATATATGTATATACAGTGGAATACTAGTCATAAAAAGATGACAGCTTACCATGTGTGGCAACATAGATGGACCTTGAGGATATTATGCCAAGTGAAATAAGTCAGATGGAGAAAGACAAATACCTTATGATTTTATTCATATGCTGAATATAAAAAAAAATCAAAGAAACAAAATAAATGTACAAACCAAACCAAGCAAAACCAAACACTTAGATACAGAGAATAGAGTAGTGTTAACCAGAGGGAAAAGGGGTCAGGGAGGGAAAATGGGTAAAAGGGTGTCAACTGGATGGTGATGGATGGAAACTAAATTTTTGGTGATAAGCAGGCTGTAGTGTATACAGAGGTAGAAACATAATGTTATCTACATGAAACTTATTTAATGTTATAAACCAGTGCTATCTCAGTAAAAATAAGTAAGTATATAAATAAAATCAATCTCCTTCTTACCTCTCTGCATAACACCCACTTCTACCAATTTTGAATACTTTGTTCTGATCCTTCTCATCTCAACCTCACCAAACACACTTTTATCATTCTATGTCTTGATATAAAATAACACAGTAATTTGTTAAATTCTTGATATGAAAGAGAAGGGATTTAGTGTAAGTACCCTACACCCCAATCATTGCCTCACTTTATGTTATATTTTTAGTTTTATTATAAAGGATGATTGTTGTCATCATAGTATTATTTGCTATATCAACTATTAAATTATTTGCTACATACTTGCCAATGTCATACTTAAACTAATATATTTTTTTCTTTTTTCTTTTTTTTTGGCTGCACCGCATGGCTTGTGGGATCCTAGTTCCCACAAGGAATTGAACCTGGGCCCTTGGCGGTGAAAGCGCAGAGTCCTAAAACTGGACTGCCAGGGAATTCCCTATTTTTTCATTTTGAAATAACTTCAAACTTAAAGAAGTGTTGCAAGAATAGTACAGAAAACTCCTAGATATTCTTTTCTAAGATTTATTGATTTTTATTTTATTATTTATATATTTATTTATTTTTTTGACCACACAGCATGTGGGATCTTAGTTCCCTGACCAGGGATCAAACCCGTGTCCACTACAGTCCTGCAGTGGAAGTGTGGAGTCCTAACCACTGGACCATCGGGGAATTCCCTGATGATTTTTAAATGAACACTTACCACATTTTCTATATCACCTCTCTCTGTCTCTCCCTCTGTTTCACCCTCTCAGCCTCTCTCTGTCTTTCTCTCTATATATAGTTTATATGTAAAAACTATATATATCTACATATGTATATGTAGTTTATTTTTCTAATCCATTTGAGAGTTGGTTGAGTACATTAAGCATTTTCCTCCTTTAAAACTTAAGATTTTTCAAAATACAAGGGAGCAATAACTTAAGTAAGGTGAATGTCTATAAGATCCTGAAAGATATGTGTCCATAATTTAGAAGGCCAAGACACTTTTCAAAGAAGGAAATAAAACACTATAGCTTGAAGTTTAGAAGCTTCAGGAAGAAAGTCTATAATTGCAGTGTGATTCCCTAATAATAGTATTTTAGAGGACAAGTTTACAGCTACCTTTAGACAGTGGGGAAGAAGCTCACAAGTAATCTTCTCCCAAGAGATGACATTGAATGGAGTGGGGCACCAACAAAGATGTTGTGACTCTAATGAGTTTAAGTATTATATCTATTCATATTTAAGCTGTTAATCTTTTTAAAATAACATGATAAAATAGAGCATAATAGGAAAATAAGTCTTATTTTAGAAGTATAGCAAAGCGGGCTGTCCAATGCAAAATTGTGAGTGAGATAATTTGAAGCAGAGAAAACATAAATACAGTATAAGCCCACATACCATGAAAAGCTAACAAATAGGGAAGGGAAGCAGCGGGGGAAATCCCAGAGCTTTTAATCTTATTTTATGGTGGCATTCATGCACTGAGGAGAGTGAAAGAACAGCCCCCCACACTTCCAGAAATGAGTCAGTTTCATGTCTCAAGCTGATTATAAAGCATTCAAGGGTGGCGGCCTCCCACAGCTGACTTTAACTGTGATTGGAATAAGAGATGGCCTTTAGTTTGGGCTTACCCTTCGTACCCTGAAGCCTTAAAACCTGATTAACAGGTAAACTTGGAACTTCTTTAGGACCAAAACATTGGCTTACAAATAACTTTTCATTTATGTATTCTGAAAAAGACAGCTCAACAACAGGCCAGTTATGTATGCTTAAACCATGCTCCATGTCATTCGGCATACATTTGGCACACTAGACCGATTTTATAAGTTTAGGAACTCCATCTTAATTTTAAATGCTTTCAATTCTCCATTCCCATTCCCATCACAAAGAAAACCACTCCATCTGATGAACGTTAAGTCATACTGTTCTGCATAAATTCCCAATCTCTTATGAGAATCAGATTTTTTTTTTTGGCCATGCCATGAAGCTTGTAGGATTTCAGTTCCCTGACCAGGGATTGAACCTGGGCCAGGGCAGTGAAAGCTGGGAATCCTAACCACTTGGCTACCAGGGAACTCTGGAGAATCAGAATTTTTATCAAACAGTGTGGATCCAGGACTATTTGTGGCCTAGAAGGGGAAATTTTTTTCTAGTTAATGTCATGGTCTTTCATGACAAAACAGTGGGTAGAGATGCTTTAAAAAATTTTTTTTTTGGTATTTTTTTCTTTTCCAATCACATGGAGTATTTCATATTTAGAGATTTCTTTTTAATTTTTTCTTCTGAATAGAAGCTTACTTAGAATACATATAATAAAGAAAAAAAACAAGATCGGCTTTGCAGAAGGGAAAGAATTTCTACATTTTTCTTTGACTAAAAACAGAAGTCCTAAAACTTGCTTAAGGTGTTCATATTTCTGCTACACGTTTTCAAGTGTGAAGACTCAGCAATGAAACCACCTTTTTGTTGTTGTTGTTGTTATACGATCAACTTTGGCTAAATTAATTGTGATAGCATCAGAGCTACAAGATTGTAAGTATTGATACATTCTCTATCATCTGGCAAACAAGGAAAACCACATATATTGGATATTTCATATTTGTTATATTCCAGTATAGAGAACAGGTTAATAAATCATACAGAGGAAATTTAAAACACTGCAGGCTGTAATTTAAGAAAAATGTTTCTTTGTTCTTCACAAAACTCCATTTATTTAAAACAAAATGTGGAATATTTCCAAGTCTAATTTGTGGCTACTTTACATCAAACATTAGGTATTCTTATTTATTTGTGTGAAAATTCATTGAAAGCATGGTAGGTTGAATTTAAGAGAAATGGAGGTTAGCTTTTTAATCATCATCTTTTTCCCGAGCTCAATTTAACCTGTTAAATCTGGTTTTTAAAAATGATGAGTCTGAAACAGTTGTAGTGGAATATTTGGAACGAAAAATCCTTTTTTCCCCCACGCTGTAGAAGTGCAAGCCAAATTAAAAGAGCATACAACCCAAAGTTGCATAGTGATATTCAAAAGGAAATTTCACAATTTCAATATGTGTAACATAATATGGAAGCTATATATGATGATTTTTTCGCAGTATCTCCTTGGTTTTCTTCTCAGATGAACGTATCTAAAAAGTACATCGAATTATTAAGGCTCTAGGAGTTTTAAAACCCCAACTATCCCACCCATACCCCACTAACTTGACAATAATGTGTATAATGGAATCTACTCAAACGCAATTTACATTTCATTTCTTCTGGGAGGAGGTTTATAGCAAAATTAAATTTTAACTTATTTTCCATGTGAAGCGAAAAATAAGAATGGGCACTATACCACTCCATATTCCTCCCAAATAAAGATAAATAAAGCACATAATTAATCCAGGCCAAGTAATCCAGGATTTACATAAGTGGCACTACACATTTTTGAAATGTCCTCCAAACTAAAGGTTTATAATGAGTGAGACAAGAAATTATAATTCACTCTATCAAAAATCTGAAGAGGGAGGGAATATTTTTGCTATGCACAAGCTGAATCAAGTTAATGAGGCATCTAACATTGCAAAAAGAACGTTGTCTATAAATAAATTCAGTCTGATTGGGATGTATTAGTTGTCTGATAATACTCTGTAGCCTACAGATGCTTGGGGTGGAATGTAGATTTCTTAAAAAAGGAAGGCCAATGGCATTACTTCTGTAAAGCTCCAGGTCATTTATTGTAAGTGACATTAAAAGAAAATTTCCCTTTAAAATATGGCTTGGCATTCAATATAATATTTCCAAAGCAACAAATTTAGCAGAAGACAAAATGCGTTTTTCAACTGAAATCTACATGAACCTTGGAATTTGGGAAAAATATCTCTCCACTCATTTGTGTTTTTTTTCCATTGAAATCTGACTGTTAAGGTGCTACTCATCGACTACATACCTAAACTCTAGTGTCTAAGAAGATATAATTAGATTCTCAGCTATTGCTCAGTCTATACCTACAACCATGCTCGTGGACTTACGCTTATTGTTGATGGGAGGGCTGGACTTTTATTAATGAGTACATGTTATATTTTATTAGCTTCCAGGTGTTTCTACAGAGTGGTGTGAATCTAATTCTTCCAATCAAATTAAAAGTTCAGGTATCACGGGGCTTGTTTTTTGTAGGATTGTAGGGTTTAGAAGTAGAGTACATTTTATATTGGCTATCCCTTTGCTTTCCTCTTAGAGGACTATTTTAAGTTGTCATGTACTCAGATTTATAACTCTGAAGATACATGTCTCCTTGAAAGCATCTACCATATATTCAGTACAAATTTACTTCTACCACTTTTATCCTTCTGAAATTGTTTTTAAAATGTAACATATATACATCTTTATCTAAAAATGTTCAGAGTAGGGAAACATACAAAGTGAAAAATAAAAGTCCCTACTCCCCCATCTTTCCACAAACCCAATTCTTACTCCCTAAAATTTTCTACTATTAGTGCTTTCTTGTGTATTACAGAAATATTTCAAGAATTCTACAAATTTTTAGGTGGCTCCTTTAGTTTTACTGACAGATTTTACAGGTTTTGACTTGGAATTCTGGGAGTGTTAGAGACTTTATTGATGATGAACATTTTTTCTCTAGTTTTTTTCTTTTTTTGTTTAATGTTAGTGTCAGAGTGAGGAGTATAATAAGAATATCTTTATACTGACACATTTTATTGGAAGTTCCTTTCCTTCATTTCATTCTTTCAAGTAATTCTCCTTACTCTGCCTTAATTAGATAAAAGGTCTGCAAAATTTAAAAAAAATTGTTGTCTAAAATTTTCTCTAGCCACACTTACTTCTTCATCTACTCATTTTCCTTCCTCCAATCCTTTCCAAATGGAATCCCAGAATCTTAGGGTTGAAAGAGATTTTCAAAGTATGTAATCCAGGCTTTGATCGATAAATAAATGATATTCCGTATAATTTTATTGATCTCTGTTTGAAAACAAGTGATGAGAGATTTATTGCTTCAATGACATGTCCATTTTATTGTCTGCTTCTCTGTAATTAGAATTCAGTGCTCCTGACTAGGAGCGCACCTTCTTGAGCCTTACAAAGTCAGTCTAATTTGTCTTCTAGTATCACTGCAAACATTTGAAGGTTTGTGTCTTGTTCTCTGATCATAAATCTTCCAGATGGCAGGATGAAACATTTCGAGTTCTTTCAGACATTTATCAAATGTCATAGCTTTCCATCCCATCATGATTTTAATCCATTCCACACATCATTTACTGAGTAGTTACTATGTCTGTGCTAGGGTTTACAGTGTCCATGAAATGATTTCAGCCTGGAGGAGTTTATCTTGGTCATAATCAGTTTCTACCAGTGAAAGGGGGTCAACAAAATATAAAGAAGCATATGTTTATGAAAATTTCATGGAATAAAGAGGATTGTGACCAGATAAGTTTAATGTTCAGCTAAATCTTTCAGTGGCTTCTGATTCTATTGGGAATAAAAATCCAAATTTCTTTTGGTCATCCACTAATTCCTTGCCAACTTCTGCAACCTCATATCTTACTGTTCTCATGTCAGCACTACACTTCAGTCATATCAGCCTTTTGTAAGTTCCCCACACAAGCCAGTTTTTTTCTTGCCTTGGGGTCTTTGTACTCTTTCTTTTGCCTGAAATGCCCTGAACTTGGTAAAGTTTCAATACGTATTTGTTAAATGAATGAATGAATAAAGTTAAACAAAATTTTCTTCCTTCAAATCTTAGACTTCTCAGAGCTTTTAGTATGCAAATGTACAATCTAAATTTCTAAAAGGGTACCATAGTATGTAGTGATTACCAAATTTATTTGATCATAAACATTTTTTCATTCAGCATCTCCCCAGACTAACTTATTATGCACAAACTGAGAATTACGGTAGCACAAAAAATAGGATTTGAATCCTGGCTGCCACCAATAAACCTATGTGATCTTGGGCAAGATACTTGATCTCTCACAATCTACTGTTTGTGCCTCTGAGGGAGACCAGTAGAGAGTCGATTTTTAGTTTTCTAGGTTCTGAAAAAAAAAAAGGAGCAAGAGAGAAAGTACTAGGTGGAAATTAAAACATTTTATTTCTAATGGATATCAGTGGGAGGACAGAGCTTAGTGTGAATGACAAATGAATCCATACACTGAACCCCAGTCATGGGTATTGATGGACCATTTCAAGAAGTGAGGTTTTTCCATTTATGAGTTGTATTATCTGTGGGGAAAGGAAATGACCCATAGGAGGCTCTAGCCCAAGTGTAACATGGGCTCACCTTCCCATGGGTTTTCTTCACCCTACTTGGACTTACTCATTCCAAACAATTATGCTTCTGTCTTTATATCTTGCTTAGCATATCATGACCCTTCTAGGACTGGAGATTTGTCCTGATCACTTTTATTATTGAATGCAGCTTTGATCTGCTTAATCTACATATAAGTAGGCGGTTATGAAAGATTTCTGAGAAGAAAATGACATGATTCAACTGTGACTTTCGATTGATAACTGGAAGAGTGCTAGTTGGTAGGTACTAATGGTGAGTAGTAGGTCTCTGTTCAAAAGTTACCTCTTCAGAAAAGTTTGCTGACCATTCTATCTACAAAGGTCATAACTTTTAAATTATAGTCACCTTCTTAGTCTGCTTTTTTTTCTTTAAAAAGTGTTGAGAAACATGATATTTTATTTGCTTTACTTTTTTATATCATAATCTGAGAATATATTATTTGATGTGTTTGTTGGTTTATTATCCCAATAGAATGACATGAGAGCAGAGGCTTTGTTTTGCCCAGGGTGTTATCTCCAGAACTGAAAAGAGCACCTGAGACGTGATAAGTGCTCCATAATATTGGTCCAATAAAACAGTGACTAAATTGATTGGAAAGAGGAGACAGTGGGTAGGAGAAGCATAGGAGATGCCCTGATATCAATTTATCGCATCGCAGCTCCAAATTCACCCTTCAACACCTGCTCTGCAGCTGTACCTTCTCCAGTGAAGTCTGAACCTCACTCTTGCAGAAAGACCCTCCAGTCCAAGTATTTTTTTTCTTTTAGGTACTCTCTCATAACCCTAGGGAGATTTACTCTTTTATCATAGCTTAGTAATTATTTATATTAAACTTCTCCTGTTTGAATCACTGTGTTGTTTCTATCTCCTGATTGGACCCAGGTTGATTCAGAATTGGTATAAGAAGTGGAATAGATCTCAGGAGGTAGACTCTTGAAGATGGGATTTTGAGATTGTTTGGCCATGCCCTTGAGCTTTAGCACAGTGCTGAGCTCCTTGTCAATGGGAAATAGATGCTAGTAATCCATGGCTTGTAGTGGCATCACAGTTAATTAAGCTACCAACTGGGGTTAATTGTAATGAAGTGCCAACTAAAGCACATTTCTTGGGAACTCAAGCGGCTGTTACACTTAACCAGATGGGAATAATGAATTCTATAATGACTGGAATGTGGGATGAAATACCGTTGTGTGCACCTGAGCAGTTTTAGAGAGAAAATAATAATCTTAACTCAATTACTTCTAAATTTAACTCATAACTTCACAACCAGAGATTTTCTATGATGTTCCTCAAACTATCTTAATTCTTGTAGTTACAGGAGTGATATTGGTGAAAATCAAATGCAAAATGTAATTGTGTGAGTTGCTGAATTACAATGACAGGTACATTCACACTCTTGCTAGGTTTCTCATGTGAAAGTGGAAAAGAATGGAATTCCGAAACTTGCAGTGGGGACTTCTGGTTGGACCTAAATGAAACTGACAATCTTGAACCCACATGCCATTCTGAGACTCCCTCATCAGGGAAAGTAGCTTGCTTTCTGGTGTTCAAAGAGGCTAGCCTTTTCTGCCTGAAAAATTGGTGATAATCACACTTGAAAAGATGGTTTGGAAGGGGATGCTTACTGTCCTAAAGATATACCACAACCTCCCCTGTTGCCACACTTAATTTTCAAAGATAAGGTGATTCTGTCAACTAGTAAAGGTCAGCAAAGACTCCAAATAAGAACGTGCTTCCTCATAGAGATCTTTCAAAGTTGCTAATTGATCACAGAGTCTCTAGGAATGAAATAGATAGCCTAACAGATTATTTCTTGATCTATACGATGGGAAAAACTCTAAGTCTGGTATCCAAAAACCTAACTTGAGTTACCACAGTCTCTCACCCAGTTTCAAGATATGTCAGTTCACAGACTCAAGGTCCTTGATTGAAAGGGAAGCCAGTTGCCACTGAAGAAGGATTTTGCATCATTGCCGTAAGGGTACACATAAATCTTCCTTCAAGCCTTTTCCAACTGGACCAGCAGCATTCCTTTAGAAAAATTCCTTTAGAAAACACTCTTTTAGAAAACTCACAAGCTTACATGTTTGAATAACTGGAGGGCAGAGTTCAGGGCAACGATAGGCACTGGATAATAAGGAAAATATCCTGGAAATAAGACAACCAGAGAAAGGATATCTCCAAATTTGTTTGTAAAATTTACGTAAGTCCTTGGCTGATCTATGCCCAGGGCAGACTCAAGCAAAAGTTGACAGAATTAAAAAGAGATAATGCCATAATCATAGTTAGAAATTTTAACAACCCTCTCTCAGCAACTGATAGAACAATTAGAAAAAAAATCAGTAAAGATCTAGAAGATCTGAACAATATTATCAACTGCCTTGACCTAATTGATATTCAACAAGAGCAGAATACACATTCTTACAACTGCACAGAATATGTTCACCAAGATAGAGCAATTGCTGGGATATAAAAGAAAGCCTCAATAAACTGAAAAGAATCAAAATCTTACAAAGCATGTAAATAAGTAACTATGTAAGTAAGCATAGTACCTGGGACATTTTTGTTACTTAATAACAAAAATCTGTTGATTGAGTTAATTTATGCATAAACAGATCATGGATCTTGGTTTTGAAAATAACGTCTTAACCATAAGACACAGTATATTGTGTTTCAACACAAACTGCAGGTGACTTGGTAATAGCAACCATGTAGTGGATGCTGTGATGTGATGCCAAGATCCTTCTGGAATGAAGGCCTTACTCCTTCTGCTGCTATAAGTGCTACTAGCATCAAGCTCTCAGCTGTCAGCTACCTAAATGGAGGGATTATTTCAGGTGCAATGAGTATCCTTGTTCAAGGTCACAATCTTTACTGGGGCTGCAACACCCAGTAACTATTTGAAGTATAGATATAAAGACCTGAACCATTCATCCTGTCTTGGAATAAGGGCCATCCAGCTTCAGAACCCCCTGCAGGGTTGACTGAGGCCTTCATTTAGACTGTGTGAGAGCTCACTTTCTCTCACTGCACAATCCTTCTTCCTTCTGTTTCCTTCTGCAGTGTGGACGCTGAGAGCACTTAATAAATCTTAATAAATCTTCTGAGCACTCAGTTTCATTTATTCCCAGAGAAGCAACTTGCAACAAGCCCTTAGAGAGGAGTGCTAATTAGATTTAGCATTTCTCCCTGTGAAGGTTTTCCATGTTCCTGGCTGTTGTATCTTCTTTTTTAGTTGTTATGAATTCTTTGTTGGTACTCTAGATTCTTGAAGTTTCCAAAGAATCAGTTTTAGACTGCTGCCATAACAAATTATCACATTAATATTAGTGGGTTAAAACAATATACATTTATTATCTCACAGCTGTATAGGTCAGAAGTCTGTTTGGGCTCAACCATTTTCTTTGCTTTAGGTCTCACAAGGTCAAAATCAAGGTGTCAGCAGGTCTGGTCTTATTTTTTTTTTAACATCTTTATTGGGGTATAATTGCTTTACAATGGTGTGTTAGTTTCTGATTTATAACAAAGTGAATCAGTTATACATATACATATGTTCCCATATCTCTTCCCTCTTGCGTCTCCCTACCTCAGCAGGTCTGGTCTTTTATCTGGAAGCTATGAGAAAAAATCCAAGTCCAAGCTCATTTAGGTTGTTGGCAGAATTCAGTTTTTCATGGGTGTAGGGCTGAGGATTTACTTCCCTGCTGGTTGTCAACTGGGAGCCTCTCCGTAAGTCCACCCACATTTTTCAACACATTGCTTCTCCATCTTCAAACCAACAAGGGCACATTTAGTCCTTACAGTCTGACTTTTGCTATAGCTCTTCTGATGTCAGCCAGAGAAAGTTCTCTGCTTTTTTTTTTTTTTTTTTTTTTTTGCGGTACGCGGGGCTCTCACTGTGTGGCCTCTCCCGTTGCGGAGCACAGGCTCCGGACGCGCAGGCTCAGCGGCCATGGCTCACAGGCCCAGCCGCTCCGCGGCATATGGGATCTTCCCGGACCGGGTCACGAACCCATGTCCCCTGCATCGGCAGGCGGATTCTCAACCACTGCGCCACCAGGGAAGCCCAAGTTCTCTGCTTTTAAGGACTCATGTGATTAGACTGGGCCCATTGGAATAATCTAGGATAATATCCTTATTTCAAGATGTAACCTTAACAACACCTGAAAAATCTTTTGCATGTAATTTAATATATTTGCGGGTTGTATGGATTAAGGCATTGACATCTTTGGGGTGCCATGATTTGGCCTGCCACATGGGTTTAGTTGTTTACAATTTACCTCTAAAACAATGCATATCTTGCAACTGTTTATTGGTTTCCAGAACTTCCATGTTTTTCCTCTTTGCTAAGGAATATGGCAAAGAAATAAAGCCAAACTACTAACCAAATGTCAAAATAAAAATATTTTCCAAAAGGTGATGACTTAGAAATCTCAATGCTATACAGGCTTTGGGTCAGGGGGATTACTGAAGGATTTACTGCAGCAAAACAAACACACAAACAAAAATGAATGCAAGAAAAAGAAAGATAAAGATAAAAAATAGTTGGGTTATCCCAGGAATGCAACAAAAAGGAATAATAGCTTGACAACTATGTATTAAGCCTATAAAACAATCAAACTAAACTGGAAGTCAGATTGACATGAAAGGAATATATTCCAAAGATGCACAATATCAAATAATATAACTACAAAGCTCTGGATGATCTTAGTAATGAATATAAAGACATGTTTCTTTTGACATATAAAAAAATAAAGAAAATTAATTGCAGCCTCCAGAAAATTCCAGGAAAGAAAAATATTCTGCAAGAAATAATTTTCTAAATATGTAGCAAAATAAAATATAGTATGATTTTGAGCAATGGATGGAAATGTAGGGAAAAAATAATTGATCCCAGCGTTTGGAATATTCTACTTTGAGCAACAGAATTTTAGTAATCTAAATACATTTCCATAAATATAACTTCACTCCATGGTAGGGTGAACAATGTGTGCTACAATATCATAGCATATAATATTATATATATAAAGTTTTGAATTCTTATAATATATCTACATATCTATAAGACTATATACATATATGTCTAATTGCACTTTAAAACTTTTAATAAAAGTTAAATATGTTACTGTTTGTTATGTGTCTTTATTGAAAGATTGGGAGAATTCTAATATGGTGCTGAAATTAATAAACTTTAATAAAATTAATAAATTGGAAATGAATTATTTGGCTTATTTTTAGCATCAGAATCAGGAATGTAGAGGAAGAAAATGTATGGAATAACTTAAGGAATCTATTTAGTAATAATTCTGGTAGGGGCTTTTGCTTCAAAAGCTTCAGATTTCTAGTTTGAAACCTCAGTTAGGGGAATAAAAGTTTTTTGGTTTAATTTAGAAAGTGTTGATAAAATTAACATAACATTATTTTATGGATCAAAAGCCCACGGCCTTATCAGTATCAGATTCAGAAATGAGTGGAAACAGTTTATATATAAACTTTCATTGGATGATAATACTTACCCCTTGGAATACGAATGTATAGGATGAGGAAGGTCAAGAAAATTTCAACGTCATTCACTTCAGCAGAATTTGAAGTTTGGACACTGATCATGTTGGTGAATGAGATAAACACTAGCATCTGAAAAAAAGAAAAAGAAATTCAATTGACTGGACATGTGCCCACTTGAAGTGTATTCAAAATTAAACCATTCACTTAATTACACTGTAGGTATTCAGAACATTAACCACTCTGCCTTCTTTTTGCTTCCAACTGATGCCACAGTCTGTTGCTACAATGGTATGTTCACATAAATCAGTGTAATGTTATCTTTTAACACAAAAAACATTGATGGTACATACCATGTGAAACTTTGACATCTCAATATTTCTTTTTTTGTCCTTTTAAAGTGATAAACATTTTTAAGGTTTTTCCAAAAAAAGTTTATATAGGTTCTTGCTAGCTAAAGACAATTCAGAACAGTTGTCTACTGATGTCTTACTTTCCCAACTCATTTTTATTTAAAAATGCTCTAACCATTAGCTTTCCAAAAAATCTCTAAAACAAGCACAAGAGCAAGGTGCTGAGCTGAAAAAAAAAACACCGAGGTAGTGTTTCTTTTTACTTTCCCTCTCTCCCTCTCTCCCTCCCTCTCTCTCTCTCTCTCTCTCTCTCTCTCTCTCTCTCTTTTATTTCGGTGTGCTTTTATTTAGCACTCTGGGAAAATATGGTCATATAATTTTCTATTCCCTCCATTTTTCTCCAAAGAAAGAAATCATTTCAGTGGATACTGATAGTCGATATATAAAAAATATATATAGACAAAATATATTCTAAGAATATCCCTTCTTTCCTTCCTTCTCACCTCATGAATTTTTTTTCTTCTTCCAAAATTCTAGGATAAGTACCATGAACTCTTTTGTCCTTTTGATTAACTGAGTTAGGCTGAAGCCAATTTTTGTGTTTCCATTTATATGATGAGGTACTACTTTTCCTGGAGCATATGCAGAGAAATCCTCCAGGAAAAGGAAATACAAAGAATGGGGCCATAGAAAATGGAGAGAGGAGATGTAGAGGAGAGATAGAGAAACAGGTAATTACATGGAGCATGAAAAAGCTAGTTTAAAATTTGTAAAGCAAAGACTAATGGGTATGTGAGTTAGAGATGAAGAGTGATAGTTTATCTTTCTAAGAGATAATATGCCTTTTGTTGACATACACAGGTTATCCAGAACTGCTGTGAATATCCACTTAAATAAAGGTCCATACCAGATCCCCTTCCTCCTTCAACCATGAGTTTTTTGTGGCTACATTTGAAGTTTATTTTTAAACTATTTGCCTCCAGGGCTTCCCTGGTGGTGCAGTGGTTGAGAGTCTGCCTGCCGATGTAGGGGACACGGGTTCGTGCCCCAGTCCGGGAAGATCCCACATGCCGCGCAGCAGCTGGGCCCGTGAGCCATGGCCGCTGAGCCTGCGCGTCTGGAGCCTGTGCTCCGCAACGGGAGAGGCCACAACAGTGAGAGGCCCGCGTACCGCAAAAAATAAATAAAATAAAATAAACTATTTGCCCCCAAATGACTTTATCCATTAAAGTATTTATCCTTAAAAGTGTTCAAAGATATAGACGATTAAAATTTTATCAAATTATATGATATGTAAATTCTTTAAAGTTTTTTTATATACCATTAAACTGTCCCCAAATAAGTTGGTCTTTTAAGTGTTTAACAGTTAAAGTGTTAAAAGAAAAAAAATGATTAAAAATTCAAGTTACTCAAATTATAGGATATATTATTTCAAAAACATATTAATGCTTTTGGTACTCTGTATCCTTCAGGAAGCATATCTGAACAGATTTCTCCCTTTAATATTTACACACGTGCACAGAGACTGTTTTCTACAAAAAAGAAGAGGATGTGAATTTGCTTTAAACATAGTCACAGTCATAGTCATTCTTTTGCTTTAAACCTGATGGTGTCATGAGACTTATGCAGTATACCATAGGGGTAATAGTGCACATGACTAGAAGCTTTCAGAATCTCTGGTGGGAGGCATCTAGCTGGGGAAGTCTCTGCCTGGTGCTTTGTAGGTCTGGTGAAACTGGTCTGACTCCCCTCCCTCTCTTTTCAGTGCCTAATATTCTCAAGGCCTCTTTAAAGGTCCTGCATGCCCCAGCCAACTTCTATTGCTCAGGGATGTCTTTTGTTCTCTGTTCTATTTGTCTGTATTTGATCTTATTCTATCAATGTTAGGAAGACTACATTCACCTTTAGTTTTGTTGGTGCTTCCAGGAGCCTCAGTTGCTGCCATGTGAGATGACTTCCTGAGAATATTTTTACTTCTTCTGCTTCAGCAGAGAAAAAGTTTTCCTGATCTTGGGCTGTGCAGTTTAGCTGGTCAAAAAATGCTCTATAGGGACTTCCCTGGTGGTGCCAATGCAGGGGACATGGGTTCGAGCCCTGGTCCGGGAAGATCCCACATGACATGGAGCATCTAAGCCCGTGAGCCACAACTACTGAGCCTGTGCTCTAGAGCCCGCAAGCCACAACTACTGAGCCCGTGTGCCACAACTACTGAAGCCCGCGTGCCTAGAGCCCGTGCTCGGCAACAAGAGAAGCCACCACAATGAGAACACTGTGCACTGCAATGAAGAGTAGCCCCATGAAAGTCAACCATGAGAGTGAGATACACATGCCCTGGAAGTTAAGTAGCTGTTGTTTGATAGAATGGGAACTGATTGTGAATCATCAGACAAAGAAAACACTAGTCTTGGTAGGTGGTTTTGAATTTTTCCAAACCTTGTAGCAAATATTTAGAAGTTCATATTTGGAACAAAAAGAAGTTGAAAGCCACTGTAGCTTTCTAAGAGAGGGAATGATGTTATCCAAACAACATTTATGGAAGATTATTCCAGCAGCTGTGTTGGACTTCTTTAGTTGCCTTTCAGTTTATTGCCTGATTGCAAGTAGCATTTCAAAATATGGCAGAAACATTTGAGAAGTTGATCTAAAATGTCTCTTCTGTAAAAAGCCATAACATACTGGTAAAGTATATTGTGTATATATATATTATTTTAAGACAAACTAATATTAAACATTCAGATAATGTGATTATAATCTATGTATCTCAGAACAGAGAAGTAATCCAGGCGGTATTTCTGCAAGAGCTCTTACTAAATTACACGTATAGTAAGTAAACTCTCAATATGCTCCAAACATTGAGAAGCTGCCTGATATAGACCTCTTCTCCATTTTCAAAAGGAATTAATTTCCATGTATTCATTTAGAGGGAAATATCAATACCAGAGGAGTAACTTTGCTTTATGTGAGTCTTCCAGTTCTGAGTCTGGATAGACATGCAATTTATAGAGGCCTGTTTGGTTAAATGTATTCACACGTTTAAAAATGTTCAGAGTCATTTGTTACAGAGTGAATTGTGTACTCTCAAAAATTCAAAATTGATGTTCTAACTTCCACTACCTCAGAATGTGACTGTATTTGGAGATAGAATTTTTAGAGAGGGTTTAAGTTAAAATGAAGTAATTAAAGTGGGCCCTAATCCAATATGAATGGTGTCCTTATAAGAAAAAGAAATTTGGACACAGACACGGGGAGAAGACAATGTGAAGATACAGGGAGAAGATGGCCTTCTATCAACAATCCAAGGAGAGAGGCCTAGGACAGATCCTTCTCTCATGGCCCTCAAAAGGAGCAACCCTGTTTACACTTTTGTATCAGACTTTCAGCCTCCCAAACTGTGAGATAATACATTTATGTTGTTTAAGAAACCCAATTGGTATTATTTTGTTATAGAAGTCCTAGAAAACTAATAAAATAATATAACTAATCCCAATTCTAAGTTTTCTCAATAAATAAGAAGGAATTCAGGCAGATTTGTGTGCAACAAAATCTACTACAATGATATTTGCAATACTGAAAAATGAAATCAACTCATTTGTTCAACAATAGAGGGATAGGTTTATAATTTCTGATATATATAAAGTAATTAAAATTACATTTTAAAAGAATGCTAATGACATAGGAAAATGATCATGAAAAATGTTAAATGAAAAATCAGTCAATAACATTATTTACACAAAGATCCTACTTTAATAAAAATATTTCTTTTTGTTTAGACAAAAGAGTAGAAATAAATCTATCAAAATGTAATACGCTAATTGACATTGTCCTTTGGTGACATTTATTTTCTTCTCTTTACTTTTCTGTATCTTTTGTGTATCTACATCAAAAAATTTATTATTTTTTTTTCTTTTTGGCTGCATTGGGTCTTTGTTGCTGTGCATGGGCTTTCTCTAGTTGCGGTAAGTGGGGGCTACTCTTCGTTGAGGTGTGTGGGCTTCTCACTGCAGTGGCCTCTCTTGTGGAGCATGGGCTCTAGGTGAGCAGGTTTCAGTAGTTGTGGCACACAGGCTCAGTAGTTGTGGCTTGCGGGCTCTACAGCACAGGCTCAGTATTTGTGGCACACGGGCTTAGATGCTCCATGTCATGTGGGATCTTCCCGGACCAGGGATCGAACCTGTGTCCCCTGCATTGGCAGGCGGATTCTTAACCAGTGTGCCACCAGGGAAGTCCGAAAAAATATTTTTGACATTATAAGATGTTCTTATTTAGATAAAATAAACAGAAATGGAATGAAGTTAATAGACCTAAGTTTTAATTTTAATAATAATAACACATTTTTACCCTTTTAGTGTAGGTTTGCATGTGTCTGTGTTTATGTAAGCATTTGTAAAATAACAATGGCTTCTATTTTTATTTTCAGTAGGTCATCTCTATTGGATTCAAAGTTTATGTGATGGAGGAAAATATCTTTTAGGACACTAGCACCAATTAAGATTGAAGTAATTACTATTGCTCTATCTTAAAGTTCAGTGAAACTCTCTCTTGACATCTACAATCTTTGACCCCATAGAGGGGATTTTAAATTTCAGACTCTGTACTGTTCAGTTTTAGAATTCCCATTTCTCTCTTTTTATTTTAATTTATTTTTTGGCTGTGTTGGGTCTTTGTTGCTGCGCATGGGCTTTCTCTAGTTGCGGTGAGCGGGAGCTACTCTTCGCTGCACTGCATGAGCTTCTCGTTGTGGTGGCTTCTTTTATTGAGGTGCGTGGGCTCTAGGTGTGTGGGCTTCAGCAATTGCACCACGAGGGCTCAGTAGTTGTGGCCTGTGGGCTCTAGCTCACAGGCTCAGTAGTTGTGGAGCATGGGCTTAGTTGCTCTGTGGCATGTGGGATCGAACGTGCCACAGAGGGATGTTCTGTGGGGATCAAACCCATGTCCCCTGCATTGGCAGGTGGATTCTTAACCACTGTGCCACCAGGGAAGTCCCAGAATTCCCATTTCTTGTAGTTTCTATTTTTCAGCTGAGATTCTTCATCCATTCACTTATGATCAAATTTTCCTTTAAATTCTTGAACCAATTAAAAATAGCTGCTTCAAAATTATTGTTTACTGATTCTAGTGTTTCATTCACCTTGTACTCTGGTTCTGTTGACTAGTTTTGCTGTTCACTTTTGGTCACTTAAAAAGTATCTATTTTTTTAAAATAACAATGTTCCACATTGTGGCTGATACGTTGTAGAAACTGGATTCTGTTGTCTTCCACTGAAGAGGGAACTCTAGCAGTTTACATGGATGACTGTAAAGAGGAGAAAGGGGAACATGCAGACCTCTTATTCCTAATTTTGAGTAATGTTAGACCCAGAGTTTGAGTTGACATAAATATATGGAAACTTAAACTTTCAGCAAGTTTCCCCTTTTAGAATGGAGACTTCAGAGGAGTATGTAATAAATGGAATCCTGGCTTAGAGGTCAACTCACAGTGTTTCCACTATGTTTGTGGATCCCTCCAGTGCTCATTTTCTGAGTCTCTGAATGTATAATTTGAATTAATATACTTGCAGTTGGAGTAATCAACGTATTTGTTCTTTGGCCTGTGGGGCAAGTGCTGTCACAGTGGAGAAGGTCAAGTGAAAACCTCTGAAACATTCCATGCCCTCCAGTTCTCCCCACCAACATAGTAAATTAAAAACAATATCATACTCTGTGGGATATGGTGAGATTAATGCAACATTTAAAGACCTAAAAGATGCAGGTGTGGTTGTCCCTATAAGTCTATTTAATTAGTCAGGCTGGCCCTTATAGAAACTGGATGGGTACTAGAGAATGACTGAAGATGATTGCAGATACTGTGCTGGAGTTGGTATCATTGTTAGAACAGATTAACAATGCCTAAATATATGGTATGGTATGTGGTTAAAAATTTAGCAAATGCATTCTTTGCTCCTCTAATTTGCAAAGAAAATCATACATAGCTTGCATTCACACATTATGGACAACAGGATTGATTTACAGTGTTACCTCAGTGTTATATTAATTCTTCCACCCACTGTCATCATATAGTCCCAAATTATCTGTATTGTATTGACATCTCACAGAACATCATGCTGATAAATTACATCAGTGACATCATACTGATTGGTCCAGACAAACAAGAGATGGCTAATAACATGAGACTTTGGTAAGACACTTATGTTCCAGAGGGTGAGATATAAACCCCATGAAGATTCAGGGACCACACCAGTGAAGATTTCAGGTATACAGTGGCCAGGAAAAAGCCACAATTCCCCTCCAGGGAGAAAAATTCCTTAATCTTGCCCCCCTTACCACAAAGTAGGAAGCACATCACCTATTATTTTTCTTCGGTTCTGTAGGCAATAAATTCCACATATAGGTGTACTTCTCTGGTGTATATACTGGGTGACACAAAATGCCGCCAACTTTGAGTGAGGTCTGGAGCGTTAAATACCTAAATGTAACACCCAAAATCGTAAAACACCTAGAAGAGAACATAGGCAGAACACTGTTTCACATAAATTGTAGCAATATTTTTCTTGGATCAGTATCCTAAAGTTAAATAAACAAAAGCATAAATAAACAAATGGAAACGAATTAAACTTAAAAGCTTTTGCACAGCAAAGGAAACCATCAACAAGATGAAAAGATGACCTACTGAATGGGAGAAAATATTTGCAAATGATATGACTTATAAGGGGTTAATATCCAAAATATATAAACAGCTCATACAACTCAACATCAAAAATACCAATTAAAATGGGCAGAAGACCTGAATAGACATTTCTCCAAAGAAGATATACAGATTGCCAACAAACACATGCAAGGATGCTCAACATCACTAATCATTAGAGAAATGCAAATCAAAACTACAATGAGGTATCACCTCACACCAGTCAAAATGGTTATCATCAAAAAATCTACAAACAATAAATGCTGGAGAGGGTGTGGAGAAAAAGGAACCCTTCTACACTGTTGGTGAGAATGTAAATTGATACAGCCACTATAGAGAACACTATGGAGGTTTCTTAAAAAACTAAAAATAGAACTACCATAGGACCCAGCAATACCACTACTGGGCATATAACCTGAGAAAACCATAATTCAAAAAGACTCATGTACCATAATGTTCATTGCAGCTCTATTTACAATAGCCAGGTCATGGAAGTAACCTAAATGCCCATCAACAGACGAATGGATAAAGAAGATGTGGCACATATTACTGTAATGAGTAATAATGGAATATTACTCAGCCATAAAAAGAAACAAAATTGAGTTATTTATAGTGAGGTGGGTGGACCTGGAGACTGTCATACAGAGTGAAGTCAGAAAGAGAAAAAGAAATACCATATGCTAACACATATGTATAGGATCTAAAGGAAAAAAATGGTTCTGAAGAACTTAGGGGCAGGACAGGAATAAAGACGCAGATGTAGAGAATGGACTTGAGGACACGGGGAAGGGGAAGGGTAAGCTGGGACGAAGTGAGAGAGTGGAATGGACATATACACACTACGAAATGTAAAATAGATAGCTAGTGGGAAGCAGCCGCCTAGCACAGGGAGATCAGCTCAGCGCTTTGTGACCACCTAGAGGGGTGGGATAGGGAGGGTGGGAGGGAGACAGAGGGAGAGGATATGGGGATATATGTATATATATAGCTGATTCACTTTGTTATACAGCAGAAACACAACATTGTAAAGCAATTATACTCCAATAAAGATGTTAAAAAAAAACCCACACAATGAGATAGCATCTCACACCTGTGAGAGTGGCTATCATTAAAAAGAACACAAATAACAAATGTTGGCAAGGATGTGGAGAAAAGGGAACCCTCCTGCACTGTTGGTTGGAATGTAAATTGGTGTAGTCACTATGAAAAACAGGATGAAGTTTTCTTAAAAAACTAAAA
The DNA here is from genome assembly GCF_005190385.1 of Monodon monoceros. Taxonomy (NCBI): domain Eukaryota; kingdom Metazoa; phylum Chordata; class Mammalia; order Artiodactyla; family Monodontidae; genus Monodon; species Monodon monoceros. Next base: position 105,353,763 of record NW_021703778.1, read on the forward strand.
ATGGAACTACCATATGATCCAGCAATTCCACTCCTGAGTATATATCTGGAAAAAATCAAAGCACTACTTTAAAAAGATACATTCTCCCTAGTGTCATAGCAGCACTATTTACAGTAGCCAAGACATGGAAACAACCCAAGTGCCCATCAACAAATGATTGGATTAAGAAGGTGTAGCATATATATACACAATGGAATACCACTTAGCCATAGCAAAGAATGAAATTTTGCCATTTGCAACAACATGGATAGACTTGGATGGTATTATGTTAAGTGACATAAGTCAGATAGCAAAAGACAAATATTATATGATATCACTTATATGTGGAATCTAAAAAATCAAACAAACTAGTGAATATAACAGAAAAGAAACAGACTCACAGGCATAAGAACAACCTAGTGGTTACCAGTAGGAAGAGGGAAGTGTGGAGGAGCGAGATAGGGGTAGGGGATTAAGAGGTACAAACTATGCTGTATAAAATAAATAAGCTACAAGGATATATTGTACAACATAGGGAATATAGCCAAAATATTATATCTTTTATAATAACTATAAATGGAATATAATCTTTAAAAATTGTGGATCATTATGTTGTACACCTGTAACTTTTATAATATTATTCATCAAATATACCTCAATAAAAAAGAATGAAATAATTAGTACATCATATTCTGCTCCTTTTAAAAAAAATTTATTATGTTACTAGGAATCATTTATGGTGATTTTTGTAGTTATTCATTTGTTTTCACTGCTGTGTAATTTCTATTGTGAACTTAACACTATTTACTTTCCATTCTCCTGTTGATGGACATACGTGGATTCATAATTTTCATCAGTTCTGGAGAAGTCTCAGATACTATCTCTACAAAAGTACCTCTCATCCATTCTCTCTTTTTTTCTAGTATTTCAATGAAATATATGATGTAGTTCTAATTCTGTCTCTATATTTGGATCCTATCATTCATATTTTTCATCTTTTTGTTCTCTGTACTGAATTCTAGATAATTTCTTAAGATCTATCTTCTCACTCACTAACTTCACTTTGGCTTAGTTTAATCTGCCTTTAAACATGCCCTTTTGGTTTTTAACTTCAAAACTATATTCTCTATCACTAAAATTTCAACTTCGTCCCCTTTCAAATCTCTGTCCGTGTTTTTGTTACTCTTCTTCATTTTTGAGATTGCCCATTCTATTTTATTAAACATTTCATTAGTTGAAATTTTATATTTTGATTCTCAGAATGTCAGTATCTGAAATCCTTGGGAATAAATCTGTTTTTTGAGGTTTCTACTGATTCATGTATGATGGCTTGTTTTTTTACATGCTTGGAGATACTTGATTAAGAGGTCATATTTCATCTCAATTTGTGAGAACCCTGGACACCTCTATGCAAACATAACATGTTGTAAGCATTCAGCTTCTCCTATTAGAGCAGATTATACTTCTTTCTTTCTACGGTTGAAGCCTAATTTCCTTAAAAGTACAAACCTTGTCTTTTTTCCTTCACTAAGTAAGCATTTAATTATTTAGGAGGGGATTAACAGCCTAAGATCACTTCAGGGTTTTTCTAGAGTCTCTTTCTAATACAAGAGTCTGAGTTTCAGACCCCCTTTCTCGTAGTTAGCTCCTGATGGTAAGGAGACTACCAACCTGAAACTACTTAAGCTTCTAGAGCCCCTAGCTAATGCAAGAGCCTGGGGCTCAGCTCTGCTTCCTTGAAGCTTACTTGAGACTTTCCTGATGAGAGTGCTAATACTGGCATTTACCTTCAGGGAAGCTTCAAGGTTATGATTTGCTTACTGCCTGCTGACTCTACTCCAGGTTCAGCAAACAGATATTTTCCCCTGTAGGGGGTGCCCTTAGTATTTCCCTTATTTCCTGTGACCTCAGCAATGCATAGAAAACGGTTCTATCAAATATTTGGTTGTTCTATAGCAGGAAGGTCCTTTGGACTATTTTCGGTCATAATGCAGTACATGGACTTGACATGTGCATTTGTATTTTTCATTATTTTTTTTTTCAAAAAGAACACAAATACTTTATTAAATCAGGATAAGAGACCAGATGTCCCAACTTGTTTTACATTATTTCATTGAATTTTTGCCATTTTTTATTATTGTTATTCTTGATATACAATATTATATTAGTTTCAGGTGTACAACATAGTGATTTGATATTTTTATCATTACGAAATAATCACCACAGTAAGTCCAGTTACCATCTGTCACCATACAAAATTGCCACAATATTGTTAACTTTATTGCCTATGCTGTACATTTTATCATTGTGATATATTTATCTCATGTCTGGAAGTTTGTAACTCTTAATCTCCTTTGCCTATTTTCTCCATTCCCCCGACCCCCCTTCTCTCTGGAAACCACCAGTTTGTTCTACCTATGAGTCTGTTTCTGTTTTGTTGAAATGTGCATTTTTGTGTTTTTTTTGTTTCTTTGAAATGTGCATTTTTAATAAGCTCTTCCCCATACTCTACTTATGCACACCAAAGTATGAGAATCAGTGTTACAGACTAGGCATGGAAATGAATGGCATGTTCAGCAATGGTGAGTGTTCTGGTCTGACTGAACCCAAGACTATAAGGGGACATACAAAACTAAAAATGTTGATTAGATTCAGAGGCTTGAAGGACTTTAAATGCAATTCTAAAGAGTTTGGAATTTTTCTGGCTATGGAAAGTAATAGAAGTGTTTTAAACAGAATAATTTAAAACTGAGGAAGAATTGACAAGACTTTGTACCTAATTGCACATGAGAGGTGTAGGAGAAGTCAAAGGTCATAGATGTATGATTCCAAGGTCATACAAAGAAGCTATTATTGAGATTCTCTTGTGCTTGGCCTATGTTCAACATTTCATTTGCCATGATTTGATTATCTTGGGGAGAATTTTGTAATTTTCTCCTTCTCTCTGTCTGTCTGTCTGTCTCTATATATTTATCTATATCTATATTATAAGAGTGAGTTATTCAAGTTCAAGACATCTGAGATCTTCACCATATTTTCTGACAAATTCTGCAACAAGATTACATTTATGTTCACTGTCTCAGCCAGCATAAAGTGTTTTTGTGAACATACATAATCAGGTGCATATTTACTTTTTTTAAGAGCATTTTTAAGCTTACAGAAAAGCCACTCACAAAGTTTAGAGAGCCTCAGATACCCATCCCAGCCCAAGCCCCACCCCTGGTCTTCTCTTAACATCATACGTTGTGTTGTTAAAACTGACGAACCAGGAGACAGGATCAAGATGGCAAAGTTGGAAGATCCTGCGCTTACTTCCCATTTGAGCACACCAAAATTATAACTACTTACAGAGCAACTATCTCTAAGAGCAACCTGAAGACTAGCAGAAAAGCTTTTCCACAACTAAAGATATAAAGAAGGTGTCACAACAGCTGGGTAGGAGGGGGCAGAGATGAGGTCTGGTCAGGACCCACACCTACAGTCAATTATCTTTGACAAATGAGGCAAGAATATACAATGGAGAAAAGACAGTCTCTCCAGCAAGTGGTGTTGGGAAAGCTGGGCAGTCTCATGTAAATCAGTGAAATTAGAATACTTCCTCACACCATGTACAAATATAAACTCAAAATAGTTTAAAGACCTAAATATAAGACACAACACCATAAAATTCCTAGAAGAGAACATAGGCAAAACATTCTCAGACATAATCATAGCAAAATTTTCTTAGATCAGGCAAAAGAATAAAAGAAATAAAAGCAAAAGAAATAAAAGCAAAAAATAAACTAATGGAACCTAATCAAATTTAAAAGCTTTTGCACAGCAAAGGAAATCATCAACAAAATGAAAAGACAACCTACAGAATGGGAGAAAATGTTTGCAAATAAGGAGACCAACAGGGGGTCAAATTTCAAAATATACAAACAGCTTATACAACTCACTATAAAAAAAGGAAACAACCCAATCAAAAAACGGGCAGAAGACCTAAATAGACATTTCCCCAAAGAAGACACACAGATGGCCAACAGGCAAATGAAAGATGTTCAACATTGCTAATTATCAGAGAAATGCACATCAAAACCACAATGTGGTACCACTTCACACCAGTCAGAATGGCTATCATCATAAAGTCTACAAATAATAAATGCTGGAGAGGGTGTGAAGGAAAGGGATCCCTCCTATACTGTTGGTGAGAATGTATAATAAACTGGTGTGGCCACTATGGAAAACAGTATGGAGGTTCCTTAAAAAACTAAATATAGGGCTTCCCTGGTGGTGCAGTGGTTGAGAGTCCGCCTGCTGATGCAGGGGACATGGGTTCGTGCCCCGGTCCGGGAGGATCCCTCATGCCGCGGAGCGGCTGGGCCCGTGAGCCATGGCCACTGAGCCTGCGTGTCCAGAGCCTGTGCTCCTCAACGGGAGAGGCCACAATAGTGAGAAGCCCGCATACCGCAAAAAAAACCCGAAAAAACAAAAAACCTAAATATAGAGCTACCATATGATCCTGCACTGCTGGGTATATATACGAAGAAAAGGAAAACACTAATTTGAAAAAGATACATGCACCCCAATGTTCATAGCAGCACTATTTACAATAGCCAAGATATGGAAGCAACCTAAGTGTCCATCAACTGATGAATAGATAAAAAAGAAGTGGTATATATAGACAATGGAATGTTCCTCAGCCATAAAAGAATGAAATATTTTTTGTGGCAATGTGGGTGGACCTAGAGAATATAATACTAAGAGAAGTCAGACAAAGACAAATACTATATATCATCACTTACATGTGGAATCTAAAAAATAATACAGATGAATCTATATACAAAACAGAAACAGACTCAAAGACATAGAAAACAAACTTACGGTTACCAGAGGTAATGGGAGGAAGGGGGGATAAATTAGGAGTATGGGATTAACAGACATAAACTACTATATATAAAATAAACAACAAGATTTTACTGTAAAACACAGGGAACAATATTCAGTAACTTGTAAAATCCTAAAATAAAAATAATCTGAATTATATATATGTGTGTCATATATATACATATACAATGTATATATGTGCATATATATATCAAACAATCACTTTGCTGTACACCTGAAACTAACACAACATTGTAAGTCAACTATACTTCAGTAAAAAAAAAGAAAGTGGCTACACTAAACAACAGATTTACTTTTATGTATGTATGTATGTATCTTTCTGTTTTATTGAGGTATAATTGACATGCAGCACTGTATAAGTTTCAGGTGTACCACATGATTCAGTTAGATACATCATGAAATGATTACCACAATATGTTTAGTGAACATTCATCATCTCATATGGATACAAAATTAAAATAGAAAACAAATTTCTTTGTGATGAGAACTCTTAGGATTTACTGTCCTAACAATTTCCCTGTATGACACACAGCAGTGTTAGTTACATTCATCATGTTGTACATCACATCCCTAGTACTTATTTATCTTATAACTTGAAGTTTGTACTTTTGACTGCCTTCATTTAATTTCTCCTTCTCAACCCCCCACATCTGGTAACCATAAATCTGATCTCTTTTTCTATGAGTTTGTTTTTGAAGTACAATTGACCTACAAAACTATGTTAATTTCTGTTACAAAACATAGTATTTTTTTGTATCCAAAATATATATATTTAAAAAAATTCCCAAATCTCAACAGTAATAAAACAAATAAACCAAATTTTTTAAATGGCAAAACATAAGAACAGACATTTCACCAAAGAAGATATATCGCTGGCAAATAAGCTCATGAAAAGATGCTCAACATAACCAGCCATTAGCTATTTGGAAAATGCAGATTAAAATCACAATGAGATACAACCTCACACCTATCAGAATAGCTTAAATGTTTTAAAATGTCAATTCCAGTCTGGCAAGAACACAGGGTAACTGGAACTCTAATACATTGGTTTTTTTTCTAGTTTATTTTTTCTATTTATTTTTTTTAACATCTTTATTGGAGTATAATTGCTTTACAATGGTGTGTTAGTTTCTGCTGTATAACAAAGTGAATCAGCGATACATATACATATATCCCCATAACTCCTCTCTCTTGCGTCTCGCTCCCACCCTCCCTATCCCACCCCTCCAAGTGGCCACAAAGCACTGAGCTGATCTCCCTGTGCTATGCAGCTGCTTCTCACTAGCTATCTATTTTACATTTACATTGGTACATATGTCCATGTCACTCTCTCACTTCGTCCCAGCTTACCCTTCCCCCTCCCCATGTCCTCAAATAGATTCTCTACATCTGCATCTTTATTCCTGTCCTGCCCCTAGGTTCTTCAGAACCATTTTTTTTTTTAAGATCCCATACATATGTGTTAGCATATGGTATTTGTTTTTCTCTTTCTGACTTACTTCACTCTGTATGACAGTCTCCAGGTCCACCCACCTCACTATAAATAACTCAATTTCGTTTATTTTTATGGCTGAGTAATATTCCTTTGTATATATGTGCCATGTCTTCTTTATCCATTCATCTGTCGATGGACACTAGGCTGCTTCCATGTCCTGGCTATTGTAAATAGAGCTGCAATGAACATTGTGGTACATGACTTTTTGAATTACGGTTTTCTCAGGGTATATGCCCAGTAGTGGGATTGCTAGGTCCTATGGTAGTTCTATTTTTAGTTTTTTAAGGAACCTCCATAGTGTTCCCCATAGTGGCTGTATCAGTTTACATTCTCACCAACAGTGCAGAACACCCTCTCCAGCATTTATCGTTTGTAGATTCTTTGATGATGGCCATTTTGACTGGTGTGAGGCGATACCTCATTGTAGTTTTGATTTGCATTTCTCTTATGATTAGTGATGTTGAGCATCCTTGCATGTGTTTGTTGGCAATCTGTATACCTTCTTTGGAGAAATGTCTATTCAGGTCTTCTGCCCATTTTTGGATTGGGTTGTTTGTTTTTTTGATATTGAGCTGCATGAGCTGCTTGTACATTTTGGAGATTAATTCTTTGTCAGTTGCTTAGTTTGCAAATATTTTCTCCCATTCTGAGGGTTGTCTTTTCTTCTTGTTTATGCTTTCCTTTGCTGTGCAAAAGCTTTTAAGTTTCATTAGGTCCGTTTGTTTTTGTTTTTATTTCCATTTCTCTATGAGGTGGGTTAAAAAGGATCTTGCTGTGATTTATGTCATAGAGTGTTCTGCCTATGTTTTCCTCTAAGAGCTTTATAGTGTCTGGCCTTACTTTTAGGTCTTTAATCCATTTTGAGTTTACTTTTGTGTATGGTGTTAGGGAGTGTTCTAATTTCATTCTTTTACATGTAGCTGTCCAGTTTTCCCAGCACCACTTATTGAAGAGGCTGTCTTTTCTCCATTGTATATTCTTGCCTCCTTTATCAAAAATAAGGTGACCATATGTGCATGGAAAACATAGTATTTTGATATTTCTATACATTTCAAAATGATCACAATAAGTCTAATACGATATGTCACAAAAGAAAAATATTACATATTTATTGACTACATTCCCCACACTGTACATTTCATACCAGTGACTCATTTATTTTGCAATGGGAAGTTTGTATCTGTTAATCTCCATCACCCATTTCTTTTCTCCTTGCACTCCCCTCCCCTTTGGCAACAACTTGTTAGTTCTCTGTATCTATCACTCTGTTTCTGTTTTGTTATGTTTGTTCATTTGTTTTTTAGATTACACATATAATGAAATCATACAGTATTTTTCTTTCTTTGTTTGACTTATTTCACTTAGCATAATATCCTCTAGGTTCATCCATGTTGTTCCAAATGGCAAGATTTCATTATTCTTTATGACTAAGTTTTCATTGTCTATGTATACCACATTTTCTCTATCCATTTATTTATTTGATAGGCACTTGGGTTGCTTCCATATCTTGGCTATTGTAAATAATGCTGCAGTGAAATAGGGGTGCATATCTCTTTTCTAATTAGTGCTTTTATTTTCTTTGGATAAATACCCAGGAGTGGAATTGTTGGATCATATGGTTGTTCTATTTTTAATTTTTTTGAGGAATTTCCATATTGTTTTCCAGACTGGCTGTACCAATTTACACTTCTATTTATTATTATTATTATTTTGGTGGAGCTGCGCAGCATGGGATCTTAGTTTCCAGACTGGGAATCGAACCCACGCCCCCTGCGGTGGAAGCACAGAGTCTTAACCACTGGACCGCCACAGGGTTCCCTTTTTTCCACAACCTTGCCAACACTTGTTATTTGCTATCGTTTTGGTAGTAGCCATTCTGATAAGTATGAGGTGATATCTCATTGTGGTTTTGATTTGCATTTCCATGATGTTTAGTGATGTTGAGCATCTTTTCATGTGCCTGTTGGCATGAAACAACAGATATTCAATGTAGATGAAACAGTGTTCTATTAGAAGGAGATGCCATCTAGGACTTTCATAACTAGAGAGGACAGGTCAATGCCTGGCTTCAAAGCTTCAAAGGACAGGCTGACTCTGTCCTTTTTTTTAGGGGCTAATGGAGCTGGTGAATTTAAGTTGAAGCCAATGCTCACTTACCATTCCCCAAATCCTAGGCCCCTTAAGAATTATGCTAAGTCTACTGTGCCTGTGCTCTGTAAATGGAACAACAAAGCCTGGATGACAGCACATCTATGTACAACATGGTTTACTGAATATTTTAAGCCTACTGTTGAGAACTGCTTCTCAGAAAAAAAGAATCCTTTCAAAACATTACTGCTCAATGACAATGCACCTGGTTACTCAATAGCACTGATGGAGATGTACAATGAAATTAACGTTTTTTTTCATGCCTGCTAAAACAGCATCCACACTACAGCTCATGGATCAAGGATTAATTTTGACTTTCAAGTCTTACTATTGGAGAAGGGCCATAACTGGCACAGACTGATTTCTCTGATGGATCTGGGCAATGTAAATTGAAAACCTTCTGTAAAGGATTGACCATTTTGCATATTATTAAGAACATTCATAATTTATGGGAAGAGGTCAAAATATCAACATTTACAGGAATTTGGAAGAAGTTGATTCTAACCCTCATGGATGACTTTGAAGGGTTCAAGACTTCACTGGAGGAAGTAATGCAGATGTGGCAGAAATAGCAAGAGAAGTGGAATTAGAACTGGAGTCTGAAGATGTGACTGAATTACTGCAATCTCATAATAAAACTTAAACAGATGAGGGGTTGCTGCTTATGGATGAGGAAAGAAAGTGGTTTCTTGAGAAAGAATCTACGTCTGGTGAAGATGCTGTGATGATTGTTGAAATCATAACAAATGATTTAGAATATTACATAAATTAACTTAGTTGATAAAGCAGAGGTAGGGTTTGAGAGATTGACTCCAATGTTGAAAGAAGTTCTACTGTGAGTAAAATGCTGTCAAACAGCACTGCCTACTGCAGATAAACTGTTCATGAGAGGAAGGGTCAACTGATGCAGCAAACTTCATTGTTGTCTTATTTTAAGAAACTGCCATGGCCACCCCAACCTTCAGCAGCACCCTGCTCAGTCAGCAGCCATGAACATAGAAGGAAGACCCTCTACCAGCAAAAAAGTTATGACTCAAGGCTCAGATTATGGTTAGCATTTTTTTTTAGCAATAAAGTAGTTTTAAATTAAGATAGGTCCATTTTTTAGACATAATGCTATTGCACACTTAATAGGCTATAGTATAGTGTGCACATAACTCATATGCACTGGGAGACCAAAAAAGTTCATGTGATTTGCTTCTATTTTGATATTTGCTTTATCGCAGTGATCTAGAATTGAACTCACAATATCTCTGAGGCATGTCTGTATAGAGATTAACTGATATAACATACGTAAACCTCCAAGCAAGTACCTGTGCCTGTGAACTACTACACTAATTCTGCTAATGACAAAAATTGTAACAGAGTTTATCAGAAAAAACCTGTTAAATCTGCTTTAAAAAATTTCTCTCTAAACTCAGAGCTGGAAGAAGTCTACAGAAAACGGAATAAAAATTATTAGACTCATGTCTGCAAATCCAGTAGAAAAGCTGCCACAGAGTTATGCGGTTTGTTCATTGTAATGTAGTCTTCATGTGGCCCATTTTACCTGTATGTTAAATAAATGCCATTTGAGACCTGATCAAGTTTTTGTATTTAGCTTACTAAAGCGGGAACCTAGCCCAGCTGGCATTCTGGGACTCCTTCCATCTTTGGTTTGACTTGATGATTCAGTGAAGTACTTGCTGTTCTTGCATCAGAAGTAGCAGTGTTAATTCCTTTTTGCCAAATACTTTCACATAGCTCAGGCTGAGATCCCTGGATGATTGCTTATTGCACAGTCACTGAAGCAGCTGGTGGAAAAGTCCATGTTGATCCCTTTGAGGCCTATGCCTTTGGAAAACATTCTGAGCTGTTCTACATTTCAGAGGAGCAAGTGACATGGTACAAAACTACCAAGGATTCTCCTTTTAGTCTTCACTGGCTGGTAGGTACTCCATGGATAGTTCTTTGGCATCCTAAACTTAGGTTGATCATATAATTTTTCATCCAGGGAACATTCTTTTGAGAATGAAAGGGAGGCATAGTTAATAATTAAGTTGGGACAACAGATGTAAATTGGGACTGTCCTGAGTAAATTGGGCTGTATAGTCATACTACTAGACTCTACAGTCTCTGATCCTGTTATTCTTTTTTAGTTCAGTTCCCAAACCTGAATAGCCCCATTTCTCTGCCTTCTGTGTACTGTGGACGAATGTCCCAGGACATCCTATAACTAATTTTGTTTTCCTCCTACAGTATTACTATTCCTACTGCAAAAAAAATGTTACTATTTCTCCTTGGTTCTCATCAGTTAGTCCCAAACTTGCCTCATGTCAAAGACAATGCTGTGGACATCTTCCAAAGCCATCCTAATCATTTATTCATTCCACAAGTATTTACTGAGTGCCTATTTTGAAGCAGGAGCTGTTCTATGTGCAGGGAAACAAGAACACATATGACATAATGTGCCTGCCTAATGGAGCTTATATTCTACTGGACAGACACAATACACAATAAATTAAAAGATACATATTTTAGATAGTGAAAGTTACAGTGAAAAAAAAATAGAATAGGGATGGTGCCTGGGTGAAAGGAGATCACTTTAGATAGACTGTACTCTGAAGACCTCTGAGACCTGAAAGATAAGGAGCCAGATATATGGATGCAGTTATCTAGAGGGAAGAGTACTGTAGGAAGGACAAACAGTAAGTGTAAACACATTCAAGTAGGAATGATCTTAATGGCTACAGAAAGTATATGAAGTATAAGCATATAAAGTACAAGAAAAAAAGAAAGTATATAAAGTATAAGGAGTGTGTCAATGTGGAGAGAATGAGTGGAAGAGTGCTGAGGGGTTAGATAATGTATGGCTAGGTAGGCAGGCCATGATTCAGAATCTGAGGTTTTAATTCTAATTGTAGTGGAAAGCTTGTCAGCAGTTTTAAGCATGTGAGCAGAATAATCTGACTTATATTCTTTAAAAGATCACTCTGGTTTATCAGAAGAGACTACATTGTAAGGGATAAGAGTTCAGGGTGATCAGGTAAATTACTATTGTAATAAACCCAATAACCGAGGTTGGAGGTTTGAACTAGGGTGGTAGTAGTGAAGATGGTAACAAATGGCTAAATGCAGGAGTATTTTGGATGTAATGCTTATAGGAATTGCTACAAGTGATGAGGAAAGGAAGAAAAAATGGTTCCTATATTTATAGTTTGGGTGAATGGGGTGCCAGTTAACTAAGATGGAGAAAGTGTGTGTGTGTGTGTGTGTGTGTGTGTGTGTGTGTGTGCGCGCGCGCACATGGGCGCATGCTAGAGGGAATTTCAGGCCCACGGTATTTCCCCTTCTTAGTTCTAGAGTTTCACACTATGAATCATTGAACAAAAAGAAAGAAGGAACCTGGACCACTGATGGCATTTTGGAGCTTGATTCACAGCTCTCATGACTGAAACTGTTTCTAGCTGATGCATGTGCTTTCAAGATCATTTGCCAACTGACCCACTCCAGCACTTCTGTAAACTAGCTAATTTTTATTCTTCTATGTGGCATCTTTAGTGCAGGCAAAAACACAAGTCTTTGGTTCTCTAAAGATTTTAGGTATGCTTCTGCTCCTGAGCCTTGGCACATGCCATTGTTGCTAAACTCTCTGTCTCCATCACTAGATGGAGAGATCATGAGGGCAGGCACGCCTCTGAGTCTTCTGCAAGTCAATAAAGTCCAGAGCATAGTGCCTTGCATACAGAAGGCACTCAGTGCTTGTCAAATGACGTTTAATTCTCCTCTGGTGAGCTTATTAAGTCCCTCCCCTTTCCATTCAATAGTTCTTAATTACTTTAAAACCTGGCTTAAAACGAATTTTTTCCATGATGAATCCCACCTGATTATGACCATGCCTCCACTTGGCCTTTTCGTGGTAGTTATGTAACTCTGGTTAATAAAAGTGTCCATCTAAGTCTTCTTGATGAACGTCCTAGTTTTCTAATACATATTAAAATGCTCTGTGGAGAGGAATCCTGTACCCTACACTCATTTTTTGACTATTCCCATACAAAACCTGATATAATGTTCTGTTATACCATAAGAGCTTAATAAATATTGTTGGCTAAACCTTGGAAATTCACTTGGGCCAATCTTCTCCCTGATGTTATAATTTCCACCCAAAGGAACAGCTTCCTGTAAGAAGAATCAATTAGTCAGATAACCATATTTTAAATTTCCAAACAACTAGCTCAACAAAAATGACAATCTGTGATTTGGGAATAAAGAAGTAGTTTCAGTCTAAGTGCCATATCTATGGTATTACTGTTGGTTATAATGAGGTAAAGTATCTGTATACTCTATGTAAATATTTATTATTTTCTTGTTATTTTAGCTTTACAATTCCCCAGGATATATCACCTACACTGATGACACCTATATTAATTGGGATGTTTATTCTTTGCATGGAGACTAAAATAATTAAATAGAGTCATGTGTTTGATATTCAGGCGTAAAAGAATTTACAAACTAGTGGACAACTGAGAACAAGCTGAGAAAGCACAAATCATTCACTTTGTTCACTGTGGGCACAATTACACTATGATCTGCAATACTCTTTTCATATACAATTGATCATTAACTTATTTTAACTTTCTGAAGTTGCTTGAACTAAGGGTAGCTACAGATTTCAGTACATTACAATACGTATCTAATTCACTAGTTTGGACATTTTTGAATGAAAAAGATGTAGTATAATGCAGAATAAAGGAAATTGAGGGAACAAAGCATAATCTCCACCTAACAAAAATCTAAAGGTTAAATAGATGGGAACTCAAGATTTGAATTCGTTTCCCAGAACAGTGCTTTATTACCAAAATAAACTTGAGACCACCACTTAACTGCAAAGAAAAATCAACAAAGACATTAGATAGTCATTAATCATCCTAAATAAACAGTACTTTTTAAGTGTCTGATTGACACTGTTGGCACAGATTCTGTCCTTAGAAATATGCCTCAGATTTCTATTATAGACCTACTTTACTTAATTCAATGCCTGACTACTCTAGGATTTAATATGAGAACAGAAATTGGTAGAAAAATTTTTCAAAGTTTGTTTTAACAAATTATGTCTGTCTTAGTCTCTTGGTATAGATTTCCATGGTAAATATAAGGCCATGCTGTTTACTTCGCCACAGAATCGAGACTTTATATTTTTTACATGCAATTTCTAACGAATGATGGGTTTACTAGCACTCTCTCATAAATCTATAGCAATCATGCCTTTTATAGCATTTTTCTTGTATCTATAATATTTTCACGTTTACTAATGTTTCATAGGATACTATACAGACTTACCAAAAAAAAAGATAATTCTTAAAATTTCACCTTTTTCTCTCTAAGATATATAATCTTTTTAATTTATAGGAGTAAAGCAACATCCAATTATAGCATGCCAGACACTGTCTACCGTTTTTTTTTTTTAACATCTTTATTGGAGTATAATTGCTTTACAATGGTGTGTTAGTTTGTGCTTTATAACAAAATGAATCAGCTATACCTATACATATATCCCCATATCTTCTTATTCATCTAATTTCCCATTAGAAGGCACAATAAATATTGTCTGTGCAACAATTTGTAATTGCAACATGTTGACCTGAAAAACTGATCATCATTGCCATAAGTGACAAGAATCTGTATACTCTATTAAGATATCATGTATTGGCAATTTATGTCTTGAAAGCCTCAGTTTATTCAATTTAATGAATATTTACTGAATGCTAAATACATATTTAGTGTTGGTTAAAAGTTAAATGAGACATTTACCCTGTCTTAAGGATCCTACAATCTAGCCAATAAAACATAAATCTCCACATATGTGTTTACCAGCCTTGGAATTCATAAACCTTTGGCATGAAATATTAAGATGTGATCTAAAGTCAAAAGGGTATTGAGATCTAATATTGGCTTAGCCACCTATTTTTGTCCAAGGAGTAACCCTCAGTTTTTTCTATGTGATAAAAATAAAATTTGTTTGCTAAAACCTTAAAAAGCTAATTAAGATGTACACATTCTTTTTTTAAAATTTATTTCTTCTTGAAGTAACATTGGTTTATTACATTATATTTCATGTGTACAACATTCTATTTCAACTTCTGTACACACTACAGTGTATACACCACCCAAAATTTAGTTTCCATCTATCCCCTTTTGCACCCTCACCCTTTACCCTCTGGTAGCTACTACTCTGTTCTAATGTATGAGTCTCATTTGTTCTCAATGTACTGAATATATAAGGATAGGGTTCAATATCAAATAACAAGTACTGAGCTCACTGAAAAAAAATGTTATTGATAAACAAATTATTCATATCATCATGTATGCAAGTCATTGTTATATGCCTTATGTTACTATTTTAATATATACAAGTTAAGTAATAGATGCAACAATATGCAAATTACTGCTATCCACAATAGAAGGGTAAAACACTGTCTAGCATTTAGCAGAAATTATTTTCATTGAATTAAGGTCGTAGGGAAAACCTCACTAAAATGTTGACAAATGCTTTAAGCTTCTAAAAAAAGTAGAAACAGAAATAATTGGGCTGCCATTATTTATGTAAATGAGATATGATAGGAAGGCACAGGGGATGAAAAACAACAGGAAATGCAACTTTATCAATCAAAATATCCATGATATATTCTTTTTAACGCATAACGTGGGCTTTTATTATATGAACAAAATTGAGTGCAAATTTTGTAGCTATTCAGTAAAAGTAAGTGGCTGCCATTGCAACATATGCATTGCATAGCACATGTGTTACTTCTCAATTAAAAGTGCCATGAAATGCTTACAAGCACTTACAATGTTTTAAGGGGACACATGTTTGAAAGAAATGACCATTTTAACAATTACTTGTTGTTGTCATGTCATGCAAATGTCTTTTTCCTTAACTTTATTTCAAATCCCATAGTTGAATTTGTTGATGGAAAACAAGAAGCAAGAGGTTCTGTTTGTGGAAATAGAAAGGAGTGTACATGAGGGGCAGGGTGTGTTTTGCTTGGCAGTTCTTGGGCTACAATTTTGTTTTTGTTTTTAGTGCCGGAGGGCAGCAAAGTGGCAGGTGTAAATAAGGCTCTAGCTAGCTTCATACTGTATTTACAGTCAGTTATTATGGATTAAAATATCTGTGATGTATAGGGAATTAGCACTCAACTTCTATTAAGAATGGAAGCTTAATGTCTAATTTCAAACATCTCTGACTATACTTCTTCTGTCTAATCTTGCATTAATGTCCACCAACTTTTTACAAAGTGTACACAAATGGACTATTAGGAATCCTTCTGTTTGTGTCTTATTATGTACTTGCATTAAAGTTTGAAATTTTGAATATAAATTTTTGTATCTAAATTTTTAATGTAGCATGTAATTTGCCATAACCAAAAATTGGTAGGTAAGGAATATTACTCTACAACTGAATTGAGAAAGAGAGAGAGAGAGATTGACTTCGAGAGAGATTTAGAGACAGAGATTCCTCAATTCAAAAGATTACTTTTTATGGTATCCATACAGCATATTGTTATAGGTTTGTTAATTTTTGAAAATAGCAAATAGCTATTTGCCTATCTACTTTGATGTAAAACAGAATCATTTTATAACATAGTTTGCACTTTACTAGGATTTGCATTTACCACATGTTAAATCATGTCCCAGAAACACAGCAACCACTAGCAGATAGAGCCTAATGTCACATGATTATACAAAACACAAAGGTTATAATGTTTGTGCAGATAATTGCTTTTTTAATAAGGAATTTCCATTTTAAGGAAAGGAAAGTAGAATAGCTTTATAAGAAATTTAGATCGGGCCACATTTCTACAACACACTGATCTGTAGCAACTTTTTTGAAAGCTCCTGGCAACATGAACTTCCCATGTCTCTATATTTGCTCTGTGCATGCAGACAAAGAGCCAAGATCATCTTGACTTTGAGGAGGAACAGTGGAAAAAGATGATAAGAGAGTGGTATGAAATAAATAATAAATAAATAAGTGACTGTTGAATAAAACAATTAGTTTTGCCCCAGGCTTCTGCAATAGCTTATGAATTCTTACCGGCATTAGTTTACAGCTGGAACTTCAGGATATAATAGGAGATTGAATCTTATACAGGCAATGAAACAGATGATCAAATTCACAGGGGATTGTGTCAGGCTTTTTCCAGTACTAAAGAAACATATTAATCCTTGTCACTGTTTTCAGAAACGCTGTGACAGAAATAAACCTGTACTGTAACTTGGCCCTTTTAATGAGCTTCTGGAGTGTGGGCTTTCCACTCAGCACCTGAAAAACACAACAAAACACCTTTTATATTAAAGATGTGAGGTTTGCTGCTGGCTAAATTTGTACACATAAGTCTATAAACCAGCGCTCAGCCAGCTGGGAAGCAAGAAAGCAAATTCAGATTCTGCCATGAACTTCACAGACCAATTATCTACTTGGAATCATGGGAGTTTAACAAACAAATACCAGCCCCTGCTGAGCCTTTTCAGGCCAGCAGCTTATGGGTGATTCAGTTGCATCCAAGGCTTTTAGACTGATCAATTCTTAATCACAAAGCACAAAAATTATTCTCAGACTCACGTCAGTTTCTTTGGACACGTTTGTTAACAATCTGCTTCAAATCATTTTTTTAAAAGAAACGGCAGACACTGTTTTTATTGACTCCCCACTTGTAAAATGTTTATAGCTTGTTAATTTATATTTACCCCTTTACTTTTGCCTGCAAATCAACATCACTTAGCACAGTTTGGTTACACTTTGTCCAAAGGAAATTACAGAAGCCTGCTATGGGGCTAAAATGAAGGAAAGCTGCGGAAAATCAATATACTGCTGATTAAACAGATCGTAGCAAATTCACGGCTCTATGCTACAGCATGGAGACATCAGAGTGATGCCTATCTAGCAGTTAATGTGCTTTCAGTCAGGTGAAGAAAATTTCAGAATAAGGCAAAATCACCCAGAAAAAGAAGAACTACCTTACACAAGAATGTATGTGCTTACATGAAACCTACATTTTGTGTAAGGTAGTAGTTCACTTAGGGAATAAGGGTGTGTGTGTTTTACAAAATAAAGCAGTTTAGTGTCTTTAGTATGACATTTACCCTTTGTATTATGAAAGGAACTAATGGCATTGCAAGATACCACCTATTTTCTGCCACAAGTCAAGTTTGCTTGTTTCATTTTATGGATTTCTTTTTAGGTTTATCAACATTTTCTTCTATAATTTCCATTTGGCAATAATCATAATGACTGAAAGGTACATTATTTGTAGAGGAGGTCCAAAAGTAATAATGATATCCAATGATATGTCTGAAGCAATTCAGAAAGGATAACGTAATTTCCAATTTTAGAGTAGAAGAATGTACATGAAATAAACTACTTATAAAAAATGCAGTTATTACATATTTTTTAAGTAGCGGGAATGGAGAATATGAACACCGCACAGTTATAAAGAACAACATTTGTTTGTAGATCATAGATAAAAGCAGCATTTGGGTTACAGGGAAGATTTGAGATATCCCAGCTAAAGCAAAGGTACTCTGAGTTAAAGCATAAACTTTCATTTCCATGCTACCCAGTTTGTGGAATTCTGCAAACCGAATACTTTGAGGACTGTAGGAAAATACATATCCTTAAGACTTGTTAAGAAGTGGTAACTCCTTTAATACAACTTGAAGAACTGCACTGCACTGTATTGCATGTGAATTAAGGAAATGAGAAGCAAACAAAAGTTTAAATACAATCTTTCTGGAAAAGAGTAATTAGAAGAAATTTTGTTTCAACCTTTCGTTAAGCTTTTTATTTGACATACACATTTATCTATTTAGATTACTGTAATGCTATACCAAGAATCTTTGTTTCTTTAACTTGATACACCAGGGTAAAGTCTGAGGCTCTACTCACCATTGTTCACTCAAGATAACTATAGCTTTGATATGTTATAGTATTCTGGCAGATAAATTTCAATAGCAAATCCTTATACTAGAAAATATACTTGAGAAAATTATGTTCTATACACAAAAGCCAACTTAAGTTTCAATCTCTGTTGTTTTTAATTCTCTCTTTTTCAAAATATCAAAGTCTTCCAAATGGTAACATGGTTAAGTTCTTTGCCAAATTCCATGTGTTAAAATGAAGGTGTTTTTGAGTCATCAAAGCTTATAAAAAGACCTTTAACAAGTAAACAGCTTTCCTCTTTTTTAAAAAACTGGAAGATGTGGTATAAGAAAACACATTCATGGACACCATATGTGAACTAAGTTTCATCCCAAGATTTTGAGATTTTTGAGAATTCCTAGAAAATGACGGATTTAAATTCATACTGAATTTTACTGAAGAGGCTCACTCATTAACACTATTTTCATACTGATATATATATACACTTATACGTATGTATAAAACTCAAGGTGTTATGCTTTGATCATTCTGTCTAAAAAATCTCTGATAATCTTGCTTAGGAAAAAAAGGTCTTCAATAGTTCAGGAATATGAAAAATAGTCATTACTTCAATATCTCTAATTTAGTGTAAATATTAACTTCCCTTTCTTGTACTGTGGTAAACTATCAACTTTTTTCCTATGTAAAGTTCAAAAAAATGAGGTCATTTCTAGTTAATTAAATATGATTTTGTGACATTTTGAGAGCAAAGCAGTGGATATTAATGGAAAGAACAAGTATAGTAGAAAACATAGAAAAATACCTGTATTTGAAATACTTATCAGTTTGCCAAGTTAATTTGCTCCCAAGTAAGTATCTTAAAATGTTTCTTTTCTTTGTAGCATTGAATGAAAACTAAACTGAAGTGACAAATTAGAATATAAGGAGATAATGGAAGAAGACTGAATAACACAAATATAAACTTCTGAACAAAAATTATTTTGTAAGTCTCACAACTTATGTAGACATTTTCACATTTTCATAGTTCCAGTAAGTTAACAATGGCTGTTTGTAAACATGCTTTATTTAAAATCCATATACCGTATGAATTTGAGAGTTGGCAGGGATTTGAATACCCTTTGGTAGAAACACAATTTTTCTTATTAATACATGGTAATTTATCACCATTAAGTATATGATCCCTCTGGGAAAAAATGGATGCACATTGCTCTCTAGACTTTAATTTTAATGTTCATGATATTAATCTTTAATTAAATTACAGTTATTTTAGAAATGTATATCCTTAATTAAATTATACCATGCACATAAAGAAGAAACAACTATGGTACAATTAAAACATATTTAAAATGTACTACTGAATTTTGAATGCTGTCTGTCATCTGCGAAGTATGACTAGGCTTCAGAAATGACTAGAAAGTCAACTGAAAAACTGCCAAGTAAAACTGTTTGGTTCTTTACAGAACTGTGCATTAAAATTTTGGACAGTTTCTCTATTAAATCTAAATATACTTAGTATATACAGTATTACATTTCTAAATTAATTGCCATACTCCCATTTGTTAAAGAATTTCACTCCATGTGAAAAGCAAAGTCTCACTAGATGTGAATTTTACACTGTGCTAGATCAATCCCAATACCAGTAAATGGATATTATTAAACAGCATGGGGTAGTGCAAACTGGGAAAGAAAACTTGTAGTATGCTGCCTTTGAGCAGACCTGGCTTGCATGCTGTGACAGGGCAATTGTCGACATGCTTTTTCATGCCAATCTGCAGCTTTTTCAACTCTAGATGCTATGGCAACCAGGGTTTAACAGACTAAGCAGCTAACAAGCTTCCCTGATGGAATTGTCTGGTTGTGTGATTGCCTTGTCTTAGGGAAAATATAAAATAGAATGAAGACGCTTGTGGACATTTGTCAAACTGATTATAATTTGGACAGTTGAATCATAATTGTCTGTTGTGTGCCGTACAGTAGTGACATATGCTATTTTCCACATTCCTTGCAGTACATACTATTGCATTCCTGCATAGGCTACGTTTCCCTTGGGAACAATGGGTCCTGGTTGCTGTGGGTTTGGTGCAACATGGCAGTCCACATCTCACACCAGATCATCTGGGAAAGAAAAGAACAGTGAACAGTTCTAATTTTTTCCTCTTTGAAAAGGCTTGTGTTTGACTTGAACTATATTTGTGTGAAATATAATGAACATAAGTTGATGTGAAAAGATACTTCTCTTTTATAAAATGTTCACGTTCATAGGGTAAGTTTTGTAGATCAAAATATGCAGGTGAATTAATTTGTTATTTATGACTGGGCATAATTTTAGTTCTTTGGGAATATTGATTTTTTAAATTTGCAACCACTTAAACATGTATTTGTGTCACCAATCATATGCATAATTTAAAACACTGAGAAAATAATCAAGCTTCTCTGATGGAATGGTCTTGTTTTAATACTGCCTTGTCCTATTGAAAATGAATAGAAGATATTCTCCTTATTGTTTTCAATGATTAAAAGCCTACTAATAAATTTTCTATCTCTTTAAACAGTCAAAGGCATTGTATTTTCAAGATCATCTGATACCAAATCTCTGCTTTTTCTTGACGGGGGTACATCTTTTCAAAAATTAAAATGATTAGAATGAACATTTCAGATAAAATGTGAATTATCATAAAACAAAATCTAGGTTTCAATTTCATAGACAGACATCTTAAATAAAATGAACTATTTTTCTAGACAACCTCACTGATTATTTTATAGAATATTGTAAAATAGATTATTTTGTACTTTAAAAATATCAATGTTATGTCTTTAGGATAAACATTGGATGAACTTTTCAGTAGGCACTGAACTAGTTGAGGTTTGTTAAATATAAGTTGATAAGAAGATTTTGGTGAGTCTACAGAAAGGTGCAAATGATTACGATAACACATTCATTTCGGCCATATCTCATCAACCACAGAGTTCTACTGTATTTCTGTTTTGCTTTTTTTAATTTAAATTTTGAAATACTTCAAACTGATGCTGTGGTTTCAGACACCAAGGACTTAAGAAAAAGTGCGGTTCCTCCCTCCTCTTCATTTCAGTAGAATGGGCAGCAATCCAAGTTGCCTCTTAGAAAAACTTGAAAGTCACATATGGTGACTTATGTCTAGATGGTGCAATTCCTAGAATGGGTCCGTTTCTAGTTTGAGACACCGATTATCTTTCTTAAACAGAAAGATCTCAGAGCGAGAACACCTTCTTCTGTGATAAGCAGTGCACACAAGAAGGACGAGAAATGAAATTGGGAACATTTTGCTCTCTTCATAAAGAACCTACTCCAGACTAACATGTAAAAAATATTTTTTGCAGAGTTGCAGTGTACTAAAATTAATAAGGTAAGAATTACTTCCATAAAAGCTTTATTTTATATGAGCAGTAATCATTTTTCACAAAATAGCTTTTATTCACCGGGCTACCAGGTCTTCCCCTTAATTTTATCTTAGTTTTGAAATTAGCCTCCTTTGTTAGTCACCTCTGTGCCTGTCACTTTCCTGTTGTCAGCTACTGTTGCACTAGAGAGACCTCTGTTCCACTTATTTTCCTGAAGAATATAACTTCTTTCCTATCCAACAGGGAGCTTACTTGAGTCACAGACTAAATAAATATCATTTGAATTAAGAAAAATCATATATTTTCAGTAGAATGGATAAGAATTTTGACTCTACTTTTTCTTTTCTTTTGAATATCAAAGATTCTGATTTTATTTTTTTTTCTTTTCGTTTTTTTTTTGGCCGACCCGCGTGGCTTGCGGGATCTTAGTTCCTCGACCAGAGATTGAACCTGCGCCCCTGGCAGTGGAAGCATGGAGTCCTAACCAGTGGACCGCCAGGGAATTCCCTTGAGTTTACTTTTGAATTCATTGAAACTTCTTTTTGTTCAATAGATTCAAACTTAGAGTGAGATAGTACCTACTTTGGAGTTTAAAGAATTCTGCCTGAAAGCAAAGTAATTCTTTCCATCACTACAGACCAGAGGTGACAGTCAGGGTGCTTTATGTTAGTTTAATGACTAACATAGGATTAGGATAAGGAAATTACAGTTTAAGGTATAAGGAAACTACAGCTTCCTTAGGATAAGGAAATTATAGTTTAAGGTATAAGTGTTTTCCTTCCTGTTTATGAAATAAAGGCATATGAAGAAATGGTATACAAATTTCAGCAAAGTCAAGAGATCAACCTTCTCTTGTGAAACATTTTATATCTATAAAATGTGCTTTACACTCATTATCTGGAGTTATTATTACCTACCACCTAAAATAGGCGAAGATTGATATGCCCATTTTAAAGCTTAGAATAAAAAACAAAAAAACTTGAGTTTATGGATTCACTGAAAAGGCCGTCTAATTACTAAAAGAGGCAAAGATGAATCTTCACCTCTCTATTTTTAAAAATTGCCTTTTTAATTCCTTTTCTCTTTGCCGAGAATTATAATACTTCATCAGTTCTGTAATAATGAGGTCAGTTCTCCATTTTAAAAGGCACCAGAAGACTACACCATCCACACAATCTCTTGTGGGAGCTTTACAGTGAAAACTTTTTCCGTTAAAAATCAGACAATTCCCTGGTGGTCCAGTGGTTAGGACTCCGTGCTTCCACTGCATGGGGCACAGTTCGATCCCTGGTCAAGGGATTAAGATTCTGCATGGTGTGGCCAAGAAAAAAGAATCATTTTTCTATTAAACTATGGCACTAAATTACTTCATTTACAATGAAAACATTGTACAGAAGTCATTAACATTTTAGTACAAATTAATTCCAACCTTATCATCTTGGTAATACTGCCAAAGTTCCACTTGGAGTTGGGCAGAGGGCTATCTCTGACTCCCCACTCTACCGTAGACTTCTGTGCAAAATCTACATTCTGAGGGACAGTCAGGGTGGGAATGGTGGAGAAAGGAAGCAATAATGGTGGTGTGACACCCTCCTCAAGTGGCTTATGAGTACCTGACTTCTGTGAAGTGAGCAGAGATGAAAAATAGAAGTAAAATTTGTTCCTGGAAACAAGTGAAACTCCTCCTTGAGAATGTCAGAAGGGGAATTTTGAGAAAAAGATGAAGTGTACAATAAAATGTATATGTGCTGAGACCTAGCAACAATCTGAGTGTTTTTGTAAATGGGACCACTCTCATAGTCACAGCCTAGTGATATTTGGATATTGACAAATTTTTCCCATAAGGCATAGTTGGACTGGGGTGATATTCACTTAGATTACTAGACCTCTGTCAATCAGGAGAGGCTACCACTATATCATGGAAAGTTGCGACTTTTAAAATTTCTCTGCTTAAGTTCCATATTTTTTCAGTAATAAATTAGTGCATATTTTAAGCTGATTTTTGTTTTTGTGTAAAATTCTCAGTTGAATCAAGCTTTCAAAATATACAGTGTGGAGAAAAGTTAGTGTTATTTTCCTAGATTTTGAAGTAAGTTTTCTTGGCTACACTATGCCAACTTAGCCCCATGGCAATTTCTCTCAAATTCAGGAATTTCAACTCTTCCTTGTTGAGGGGTTTAGTATATCACTGGAAATAAGTAATTGGGTAAAGAATCTTGTGAGAATGCTGGTCACTGATTAGCACATGGAAGACAGAGGGCTGCAGAGGCAAGGAGCATCATGATCACTCTAGGACACCACCACAAAAGTAGTTACAAGTCTTTCTTTTCTTTTCCTTTCTTTTTTTTTCTGACTGTGCCACAGAGCTTGTGGGATTCTAGTTCTCCGACCAGGGATTGAACCTGGGCCCCCAGCAGTGACAGTGTGGAGGCCTAACCACTGGACCACCAGGGAATTCCCTACAAGTCCTTCTTTTTCCCTCAAGGCACTCTGTTCAGCTTGGCCTCAAAATGATTAACAATTATACATCTTCATCCAGATTCAGAAATATTGAAACAGCTTTTGACCTGTCTAGCTCTGAAATTTACCTACATACAACATTTGGGTTCTTTCTGAGATTCTTCTCTCTGCTAAGTGACTTAAGGGTTAAAAATAAAATCTTTCCTTGTCATTCTTAAAATAATGCACAAAATCCAAACAGGAAATTATCTTAAAACATCACCTGGAATTAATGGCAGTATTTTCTTTTGTTTTTAACTTTCAAAACTCTTTTTTTCTCTGAAGAAAAAAAGCAAATGAATGTAATAATTATAATAGTAATAATCATAACCATATTAATGAAAATAGCTAACATTTATTTAGCACTTACTATATTCCAGGTTTTCATTTAATTACTTTAATATATTAACTGATATTCCCAAAACCTTATGAGGAAGGTACTATTATTTCTGTGATATAGATAATGAAACTGAGGCCCAGAGAAGTTACCGATTTGCCCAAAGTCCTACATTTAGTAAGTGTGGAACCAGTGTTTTAATGCAGCCTATGTGACTCCAGTATCAGAGCTCTTAACTCTCAGAAATCTTCTTTGGTAATTCAAAAGTTGTATTCTAATCCTAGGTATTGATGAATTGATTTTATTAGTTTCACTGATTATGAATATTACACTTGATGAAGATGGCAAAGTTTATCTCCCAACATCACCTGATTGTACGTTCTTGATACTTACGTATAACATTTTGCAGAGTTCTAAACAGAATGAAGGTTAAGAAATTCAATCCTAAAACCATATCAATATAATTCTATTTGTGTGGCATGGAGTGATAATACCATTCTTTGAGTATCCACCATGTTCTTGGTACTGTGCTAGGTGCTTTAGTGATACATCAATACTATGAAGGAGGTATTGGTATCCCTATTTGCACATAAGAAAACTGAGGCATAAAGAAACTTTCACACAAAAGTAGTAACTAGAAATGAGTTTCTAACCAAGGTATATCTGGATACATATCTTTTTACCAAGGTTTATTATTATTAAACCTAAATAAGGTACTTTATATTATAGAATTCAAGAATTGTGGAAATGAGAATCTAAACTTTTCTCCAATCTTATTAGTGGTAAAGACAAAGGAAGAGGTTATGCCACTAGTGACATCATAGAGATAGTATAGATTCAGCTTTTAAAAAGTTATTTGAGAATGTAAATGGTGTTTTTCAGCACTTCTGGTCATAGTGATCTATTTTTAGCCTGTAGCAGGGGTGACAATTTACATATAATGCATTAAATAAAAGTACTTTCCTTTATTATGTAATCATCTTGTTTTGAAGCCAAAGCCCTGCTGATGAGAGAAATAAATTTTAGTTTGTTAATTTCATCTCTTCCAGATTAAAACAGTTGTCATGGTTGTAAAATATGTCCACATATTCTTTGATATTTCTCCCTTCAAAAGGTGGAGCCTGATTCTGTTCCCCTGAATGTGGGCTTACCTAGTGACTTACTTTTAAACAAAAGAATATGGTGGAATTGATAATGTGTAACTTCTGAGATTAGAACATAAAGGTATTTTAGCTTCCTCTTTGCTCTTTCTCTGGTGCCACTCAGTCTAGGGGAAGCCAAGTACCCTGTCATGAGGACACTCAAAAAGCCCACAGAGAGACCCATGTGGCAAGGAACTGAGGCCTTTAGCCAATAGCTAGTGAGGAAGTGAGGCCTCCTGCCAACAGCCATGTGAGTGAGCTTGGAAGCAGACTCTGAAGCCCCAATCAAGACTTCAGATGACAGAAGCTTTGGCTGACATTTTGTTTGCAATCTTATGTGAGACCCACCCAGCTAAGCAGTTCCTGAATTAATGAGCCATAGGCATTTTGAGATAATAAATGTTTGTTGTTTTAAGCCACTAAGTTTTTGGGTAATTTACTACACAGTAATACATAATTAATATAATAGTCTCTGTAAGGTAACATTCAGTGAAATTTAAATTCAAACTCCCTGATAAAATTAGCTTCTCCTCAAATTCCAAATTCCTCAAGAGTCTCTCCTTCCCCATCTCCCATCCAAGATGGAAGCTTTCCAGAGGAAACTTATGATGAATGTATTTTATACCATTCTCTAGGCCCTGCTCCCTCTGCTGGGAGGACCCTCATTTCACCCAGACATTTTTTTTCTTCAATCGAGTCCACTGAGAACTGATCTCATTTGAACATTATTCTGGAATCTACTCCTCCTGACTGTGAACTTGGTTGTAGTTTCTGGTCATGAAACACTTGCACCTTTCAGTTTTTGCCATGGACCCAGTCCTACTTTGATCTACTTGTATTCTCATTAGTTGAGCCTGTGGATATCCTACACATCAGGTATGGGCCGTGAGGAATCTGATGCTCTACCACCACAGATTGTTCCTATCCTGTTAGCTCTTGAGGCACCATACTCTCAGTGCCCTGTTTGCTGTGGAGTTTGCCTAAGATTATTGAAGTTTTCTGGTCTGTATCCCGAGGATATAGAAACAAATTCTTTCACTGGAAATCTCTTAAAAATTTCTTTATTATACTTGTGAAATTTTGGAAACAGCCTAAATACCCACACATAAGAAAGTAGCTGAATAAACTATGGTACCTCTACACAATGGAGTACCGTGCATCTGTAAATAAGAATGAGAAAGACATTTTCAGGATATATTGTTCTGTGGAAAAAGCAAAGTGCAAAAAGTATTTATAGTATGGGACCATTTAAGCAAGAAGGAAGAATAAGAGAATATACATGTATTTGCTCATCTGTGGAAAAGACTTATAGGAAGGATCAAACAGAAACTAAAGAGACTGGTTACATGGAAAAGGGGTAGAAATAAAGAGGCAATGGGAACATGGTATAGGATTGAGGGAGAAGTAATACTTTTGTGAGGATACGTTTTTTATAGCTCTTACTCTAAGGATCATGATATTGTTTTATATACCTCTCAAATAAATAAATGATTAAATAACCCAGGATGTAAGGAGAACTCAAAGTGGAAACACAGTAACAAGTGAACCTAATTTTATTATAAATGAATAAAATAACCACACTGATGAGGGTGGGGATAAAAGAACCAACATAAGTAACTTTAGAAAGCAATATTTTGACTAAATACAGTAAATCTAAAGACAAACAAAAAACAAGTTTTCCAAAAATGTTGTACTCTGTGTTTAGTAAATTTGTTTCTAACACGGGTGTAAGTTAGCAATTCTAAAACTATTTTATATTCATATTAGGTTTGAACAAAAACCAAATATATTGTTAATGAGTGCCATTTTTCTCATCGTCAGAGGAAGAGGTTACAAATGAAAATAAGA
Organism: Monodon monoceros; assembly: GCF_005190385.1. Classification (NCBI taxonomy): domain Eukaryota; kingdom Metazoa; phylum Chordata; class Mammalia; order Artiodactyla; family Monodontidae; genus Monodon; species Monodon monoceros. The sequence continues at coordinate 105,381,398 of NW_021703778.1, forward strand.
AAAGAGTAAAACGAATTCTGTCATGTTAAATTGGAATAAAACATATCAGTATGACTAGTAGTTTTATATATATATATATAATATATATATATGCACACAAGATGGATAGATACAGAAATAAATAGTTGTGTGTATTCATGTGTTATTACACGTACATCTATTTCCTAGCTTTATTCTCTGACAGGGCCTAGAAACAATGACTTCCCAGTAACAGTAAGCACACTTAACATTTAGATCTTGGAATTTAAATGTCACTCCAGTAAAAGGAACCAGGACTCCTTGGAGAAATAGCTGATGCTGGAAAGGACCAGGGCAGGAAAAATACAAGATAAGACCGGAATGTCTTAGGGAACAGAAAGTATACAAGTATCCGCAAAATGATGGAGGCATCTCAAAAATTCACCACAATAACCAAGTTTAAAGTGCTCCCAACGACCAAAGTTGGGCCAATTAGAGAACAATCCAAATAATGCTAGTTTGAATTACAACCCCTAGATTAAAAATAATCATGGATGACTATACAGACATAAATCTGTAAATGGAAAAGTAAACAAAGAGAGTACTCTCCTTTACAGGAGAATATAAATTAATAAATCTACAAGGAATAAGGGAAATTGAAAATCACCATTAAACAAACACCACGGTAATATTTTTTGTGTGTGTTTTGCGGTTTGCGGGCCTCTCACTGTGTGGCCTCTCCCGTTTTAGAGCACAGAATCCGGACGCGCAGGCTCAGTGGCCATGGCTCACGGGCCCAGCCGCTCTGCGGCATGTGGGATCTTCCCGGACAGGGGCACGAACCCGTGTCCCCTGCATCGGCAGGCAGACTCTCAACCACTGTGCCACCAGGGAAGCCCTATTTTCTTTTTTTTTTTAACATCTTTATTGGAGTATAATTGTTTTACAATGTTGTGTTACTTTCTGCTGTATAACAAAGTTAATCAGCTATATGTATACCTATATCCCCGTATCCCCTCCCTCTTGCGCCTCCCTTCCACCCTCCCTACCCTACCCCTCTAGGTGGTCACAAAGCACCGAGCTGATCTCTGTGCTACGCAGCTGCTTCCCACTAGCTATCTATTTTACATTTGGTAGTGTATATATGTCCATGCCACTCTCTCACTTCGTCCCAGCTTACCCTTCCCCCTCCCCGTGCCCTCAAGTCCATTCTCTATGTCTTTATTCCTGCTCTGTCCCTAGGTTCTTCAGAACCATTTTTTTTTTTTTAGATTCCATATATATGTGTTAGCATATGGTATTTGTTTTTCTCTTTCTGACTTACTTCACTCTGTATGACAGACTCTAGGTCCATCCACTTCACTACAAATAGTTCAATTTTGTTTCTTTTTATGGCTGAGTAATATTCCATTGTATATATGTGCCACATCTTCATTATCCATTCATCTGCCAATGGACATTCAGGTTTCTTCCATGTCCTGGCTATTGTAAATAGTGCTGCAATGAACATTGTGGTACATGACTCTTTTTTTTTTTTTTTTCGGTACGCAGGCCTCTCACTGTTGTGGCCTCTCCCGTTGCAGAGCACAGGCTCCGGACGCGCAGGCTCAGCGGCCATGGCTCACGGGCCCAGCCGCTCCGCGGCATGTGGGATCTTCCCGGACCGGGCCACGAACTCGTGTCCCCTGCATCGGCAGGCGGACTCTCAACCACTGCGCCACCAGGGAAGCCCCTACATGACTCTTTTTGAATTATAGTTTTCTCAGGGTATATGCCCAGTAGTGGGATTACTTGGGTCATATGGTAGTTCTATTTTTCGTTTTTTAAGGAACCTCCATACTGTTCTCCATAGTGGTTGTATTAATTTACATTCCCACCAACAATGCAGGAGGGTTCCCTTTTCTCCACACCCTCTCCAGCATTTACTGTTTGTAGATTTTTTGATGATGGCCATTCTGACCAGTGTGAGGTGATACCTCATTGAAACACCACAGTAATATTTGTGAAATCTATCTACCTATATACATATTGCTCAAACCATCAGTGGATGCTAAAATTAATGAGTGATGAGAAATAGGATATTTACATAATCTTAAAGTATTTCCACACAAAATACTTATTAATTACAAAGGGGGAAATATTAACATTGAAAGGAGAAGCCTGACAGACACCATTTAGCCATGTGATCAGAGTTAACATTACCAGTAATAGGATATAATGCCATCATATATTCCACTATATGATGTACTGAGAAGGACATAACCTCACTTCTGTTTTTTGTCAAAAAATAGTAACAAGTATCTAATTATGAGAAAGCACTGGACAAACACAAATTGAGGGATGTTCTAAAAAATAACTGGCATGGGGGCTTCCCTGGTGGCGCAGTGGTTGAGAGTCTGCCTGCGGATGCAGGGGACATGGGTTCGTGTCCCGGTCCAGGGAGATCCCACATGCCGTGGAGCGGCTAGGCTAGGCCCATGAGCCATGGCCGCTGAGCCTGCGCGTTCGGAGCCTGTGCTCCGCAACGGGAGAGGCCACAATAGTGAGAGGCCCGCGTAACGTAAAAAAAAAAAAAAATAAAAAAAAAATAACTGGCATGAACTCTTCAAAAGTGTCAAGAACATGAAATAATGAGGAACTATCACAGATTGAAGAATCCCCCAAAACAACTAAATGCAATATGGGATCTTGGATTGAACCTTGGACCAGATAAAAAGGATATTAACAGAAAAACTGGCAAATTTCTAATAAGGCCTGCATATTAGTTAATAATATGGCATCAATGTTAATTTGTTTTTTTTTAATTGAACTATAGTTGACTTACAATATTTATTAGTTTTAGGTGTACAACATAGTGATTTGATATTTTTATAGCTTATACTCCATATAGAGTAATTGCAAAGTACTGGCTATATTCCCTGTGCTATACAAATATATCCTTGTAACTTATTTATTTCATACCTGGTAGTTTGCACCTCTTAATTCCCTTCACTTATTTTGGCCCCCCCAGCCCCTCCCCTCTGGTAACCACTAGCTTGTTATCTGTATCTGTCTGTTTCTGTTTTGTTATATTTATTCATTTGTTTTAGTTTCCACATATAAAATTTCTTGGTTTTAATAACTGAACTATGGTTATATAAGATGCAAAATTGTGGGAAACTGGGTGAAAGGTAAACAAGAATTCTTTGTATAATTTGTGCAACTTTTCTGGAAGTCTGAATTCAATAAAAAAAAATCTTTCAAAAAACTTCACAGTTTACCCTAGTGAATTTGTCTCATCTAAAATAATCCAAGTGTTTTGAGAGACTATTTCAACATGCATCAAGGTTAGCTAGTTCCAGTGGTCTGAAAAACGTTATCAATTAAAGTTAACAATGATTTCTGACTACCACAAGTAAAATTAATGTTCAGGCCAAATTGAAATAAATACTCCTTGTGACTCAATACACACACACACACACACACACACACACACACACACACACCCTCTGTTATGTACCATTCCTGGCTCACCCGCTCTCTGGGGAATGGGGGAATGGTAAGAAAGTACACTCATGATTGACTTCACATACTTTCCTTCATTTTTTTTTCTTTCTTGGCTTTTTCTCCTGGAGATAGAGGGCCTTTTTATTTCTCCATCTGACAGAAACTGCCTTGGTTCCTACCCTTCTTCATCCTTACATGACATTCACTTTATCCTTTACTTGGATGAAGTAGCAAAAGTGTTGCGTGGAAAGAAACTCATAAATGAGTACCTCTCAAGATGCACTGAGAAGTATTTAAAAATATTACCTCTGGAAGATCTACAGACTGCTCTATACATTTTAATACCTAATGATCCTCCCAAGTTAGTTCCCTGAAGTTTGATTTTATCTTCATGGTTATACTGTTATGTCCCTGAGGGCCAGGTTGATCTCTTACACATCATTTGTATCCCCATAGCATGTAAAAAACACCAACTAGTCAGTGTATATTCTGCTGATTGTTTGTATGTGCTAAGTCCCTGAGGGCCAGGTTGATCTCTTACACATCATTTGTATCCCCATAGCATGTAAAAAACACAAACTAGTCAGTGTATATTCTGCTGATTGTTTGAAGTAGATTAATCACAAATCACTTTGAGTAGAGTACTAAAGAAGTGTGGGATAGTGATCTATGAAGAGCAAAGCCCATGATTCTCCTTCCTACTTGTTTTTGTAAGGTTAGTCAATCCTATAAAAAAAGTTTGCCCATAGCCAACCTTAAGTTTGCCACTTTGCCCTTCTGTACTATAAATGTTCTCAGCTATGGAAAATCATCATATGCTCCTTCTACTTAAATACCATACATATCATAAATAACTTTGAAATTTTCTATGGGAATATGATAAATAAAATGTTACAATTTGAGAGCATATGATTGAAAAAGCTATTCATGATCTGAACCTTCATGTTTCAAGAAATTCTTGGAGAAAACACTATTGCTATTGTAAGAATCCTAGCTCCATCCTTTGAAAGGTGAGGAGTTTAAAGAAAGTTTTATTTAAATCTAAGATAGGATCAAAAGATGAGTGTGGACAAATGGAGTAATACGTGTGAAGATTTAATAGTTGAATATAACTCATGCAATATTAGAGTTTGTTGAGAAATCAAAGACTTAGAGTCAAATGTACAGGCATTTGGTACAGGTACAGGAAAGAGTGAATTCCGAAAATCTTGTTTACTTTGAAAATAACATGATTTAATTTTCTAATTTTTATGTGCATTTAACCATAATTTTTAACCAATGATTTTTTTGTATGTGCTAAGATGCTAAGAATGGACTTGCATTCTTTACAAGTTTAAATTTTTCAATGTTACTGAAAATTTTATATTTATACAGAACAAAAATGGTAAACAGATTTAACTCATTGGAAAAAAGAGGATATCATGTCTTGAAGATATCTGTTGCTTTCACAAGCAGTCTTGAGTATATAGCTATTTTTATAAAAGCTTTTCTGTCATTTTTCACTACTACATTACATATGGGCAATAGTGATTTTCTCAATTTTTCTTATTTTCGAGTTGCAAATTACTGTAAAAGTACAACTTTTAGACAATTTAATTTAGGATGAGTAGTTGCAAGAGAGATTTTTTTTTTATATCTTAAAAGACAAAAAATTTAGTAATTTCTTAGGAACTTCTCTTGCCCAATCATGCGTGGTGATGCATGAGAAAAATAACAACAACAACATATTTTGGCATTACTAAGTATTGTTCATGTATGAGAATAGCAGTACTAATCCCAGAACTATTATTAGGTGCTCCTTCAACTGAGAGACACAGTCCCTCTATCTTACATCTCTAGTAGACATTGAATAATTTTTTTTTCTTGTTAAATGATACAATAGAAACATTTAACCATTATAAACATCATTACTTACAAAGAAGAAAAAAATCTGCCATTACTATGTTAACAGACTTAAACTTAGGAAGAGATGGTTTGTTACTTACCATGTTGAAGAAACAGTATATGGTAGAGTTATGATTAAACTACAATAAGGAAATGTGTTGAGAGAGGCTAAGCAATCTTCCAAAGGTGACACACAGTAAAAATGCTAGACTAAGATTTGAATCCAAGCATTCTAGCTCTAGAGTGCATGCTGAAATATTAACACCTTATTGAACATATGTAAGATAAAGTCATTCTAGGCTTTTCTAGATACCCTCATCGAGTTATTGATATTATTTACAGGAGGTCTGAGCTTGTGCTACTGTGGTGTGAGGGCCAACTTAAATCTGTGGGTCAATTCGAACAAGGTTGATCATTTATTTCTAACAAGTTGCATTCACATCAAGAAGAGACACTTTCCCATCAGTGGACAATAGCTATTGTGCAGCTGTTCAAAGTGGCAGTTTCAGTGAAATGGGTCTGAGATGGGCTGGGCAGTGACTCTTAGAAAACTCCAGAGGTGCAGGATCATGTTGACTTTAGTGTATAGGATATCCCAGAAATCAGAATAGTCTGTATTTTTCCTTAGATTTGGGGCTGCCTGTTTTAGACTAGACCAATCAAAACAATGGGAAATCTTAGGAGGACATTTCAGGTATGCTCATTCTGGACCAATTTCTTGGAAATAGCATGGTATCTAGAGTCATACTCAAAATGTAGAACATCATGCTATTGCCTCCTTTAAGTAATTTCCCTGTTTAGTCATATTTTGCTCTTCAGGGTTTCTTGCTGAAAGCGGTTGATGTGTGTCTGAATAATACAAACAACTTCAAAAAGTAATTTGTTTATATTAATAATTCATCCTATGCAGGTGTGTATGAGAAGTTGGCAAAGAAAACTAAGTTAGCAACAAGTTTTTAGATTTAGTGATTCAGCAACATGATAAATATCTATTGAAATTCTTTGTCATATGCTTAAAAATCTACTGTAGAATCCTCCTGTGGGGTAGTCTCATCTCCAGGTACTGTGTCCAGGTTTAATTTAGGATATGAACTCAGGTTCGTTGCCCTGCAGGCCAAATATCTGATCTCTTTTGAGAGCAGCATCAGAAAGTCTTCACATTTGATTAAACATAGATGGTGCCAATGGAGGATGGCCATGTAATGGTGTGACGAGGAAAGTGGAAACCTACTCAAGATCAATTCAAGAGATTTTATTACAAACACACTTCAAAGATTGCATGCTGGAGTGTCTGAAATATCTCAGAGCCCAGTAATAAAAGATGATGGAAAGTCTTAGGCTGCTTCCTTGTTTGTGAAAACTGAGGCTTGCCAAATTTCACACTCCCGCCCTTGCGGCATTCTCTCCAAATAAATAAGTTTTTCTTTGTTTCTATATTCACTCATTCAGAGGTAATTCAGTACCACTGTCATTAAATACATTCTTGCTAAAAATTAGGGAGATAGATGTGCATTTTGAGGCTGAGTTTCAAAAATGACTGAGCTTAATGGTACTTGGAAAGTGGAGCTTTAATTAAAATGTTATTCTTTCAGTACCAAGAATAATTTATATTTTTAATTCAGTTATGTTATATATAACATGTTATATTCAAGACTAGTTAATAATAAACATATTAGCCAAGCCCACAGTAAATAAATATTTGATAATTTAAATAAGTCTGTTATTAGTTTGATGATATATGAAGGTAAAAGGAAAGAAGCATCTAATATATTACCTTCATCTTCTATATTTGCATTGTAGATATGAGTCTTTCATATTATTATGAATAATTTTATTAAAGATATAGGTTTGTAAGTGACATGTAAGTATATAATAGAATAATTTTAATAGAAATATTTATATTTCTCAATTAATGTTGACAAGAAGTGGTTGTTTGATTTCTAAGTCAGAGTCAAGTGTATTCTTTTCAAGAACTATTCTCTATATGTACACTGAGAAAAGAGCTTGATATTTAAAATGTGAATTTAAAAAATAGCTAATGTAGGATTGAAATAGTTAATAGAATCAGACCAGTTCAGTCAATCAGTCAGTAAACAAACACCTATGGTGCACCCACTATGTTCCAGGCAGGGTGTGTGATGACAGGAATGAAGCAATCTGTGAGCGACATCTTCCCTACCTCTGTGGAGCTGGTAGTATAGACTGTCTGGCAATTTGATCTATTTTACTATATGCACCTTCTAGTAGGAGTTAAATAAGGATTTGTATGTCTTACAGTACACAACTGTTTAATAATAGCTTGTATTGCATACTGCAAAAGTAGTTGAGACTTTTTGAATTACACTTTTCTTTAGGTATGTTGGTGCCATGAAAAAGGCTGAAATTATGCAAACTTCTCGTTTTATAATTTTGAGGCAATGGCAGTATTAAAACATACATGTAATATCCTACAGAAAATTAAATGTGTGAACATGAATTACATCATTTGAAAATTCAACTTGTGCTTGATTTTCCAGGGTAGCTGGTGTCCAATGAGCCCATGCAATATCAATGTGCTCAGTGATAGAGAAGAAGATGGTAATTGTGTACCAGGGGAATTTAGGTTGTGTTTTGATGATGTGGTCAATTACTTGGCCTTTGTGAACATTCATGGAATAACTGGTTTTATTTAATAAGTCCATTGATGAAAATAACCACTGTTGCACATTGGTGCTTATCAAAAGTATTTTTTTCCTTGAAGAGACTGCACATGTATAGCATCGAACTACCAATTAATATAATTTGTTTAGAGCTATTTTTCTTTCTGTATCATCAAGGCATTAGTTATCAAAGGTGAACGGTAAAATATCCAGCCAAAAAAGGGTTGTGTGGCTATCCCAACAACTTAAATAAAGGGAGTAAGAGAGAACAATGTGTTACAATTATCCAGATTTTTCCTTTAACTGAAGCTTTTAAACTAAGACTGATAGAAAACAGTGTTTAGGAAGAAATAATGCATACTGATTTATATAAAATGCTGTTCATGGTATTTCTCTTTTTGTATTAGCTTTAATGAATAGATATGCCTTTTTATTTTGTGGTACCCTACCATTAAATGATACCATCATTTTTTTTTTCTGCCTAAATAAATTCAAATTCTTGTCACCTACTATCTGTACAGGAAGATTTGAGACATTATTCCTAATTGAGATTTTCACTGAATATCTTTTAAAGATAAATTTGTTTTATTCTTTCACCCACTATTTAAAAGGATTTTCACATTTTTATCTTCTAAAGGAATTGTCAATGAGAAACTAAAACTGCATAGACTATACATTAAAATCACTTTAGTTTTTAAGCTGTCATGAACTGTTTCAAAAAATGCTAAGTTGCTATTGTTTAATGTCTGTCATTTTATAATGCTTTAGAAGTTATCTATCCTGTAAAATTATTAACTGATGCTAAAATTGCCTTGTAAGTATTAGGACAATAGCAATTTTGTAACAGCTGGGACACTGCCAATGTAAGATAAGTACATTTTGCTCTGTAGATTCATAAAGTGCTTTGAAATGGTTTGTAACTGATGGATGGATGCATTTTCTAAGTGTAGAAAGCAATATTTTGTAGAAGGAAATGGCTTGAAAGCTGACACACATGCATGCAAATGCCATTCTCTTCAGTAAGTAATTTGCTTTTTCCTTCAAAAGCATAAATGGCATAGTTAGACACATTATTTTGTATATTGCACATAACAATACAAGATGCACAAAAACAGCAAGTACAAAACATTTCATATTGATAGAAGAACCCATGGCTGTGGTATATGATTAGCATAAATCTATACACACTGAAGTAATGCCTTCAGGATTAAAAAGTGAAACTGAAAAAAATAGGAAAGTCCTACCAAACTTCAGGAAATGACAATATTTATTATCCTTTCCCCCTTTTAATTTTGCTACTTGATTAGAATGCTGTATCATTTTAAATGGATATGTTTTCCTTGAACCACTAAACATTAGTCATGGTCCCAGTAAAGTGTTACAAAGCTCTCATATTGTTCTACATACTTGTTTAGGATGGTTAACATCTTTCAGCTTTCAAAACATAAAAGGCAACGCTATATTTTCCTGTATGACAAGTGTTCATATGGGACTAGTTTTTGTCAAGTTAAAATTGTTCTGCGACCCGAATTGGATGTTTGGAATTTTTAAAAAATATAGTTACTGTTGTATCCTAAGCACCTAGAGCAGACTGGCAGAGAGTGTATAACCAATAAATATAGGTCAAGTTTGAATTGAATTGGTTTTCAGAGACACTTGATTTAAAACCACTCTTAGTAACTCTGTATTTGTTAAAGAACTTGAGCTTTGGAGCCAGGTTGGTTGGGTTTGGGTCCTGGTATCAACATTAACAGTTTTGTGAACTTAGGCCAGCCTTTTAACTTTGCTAAACTTCAGTTTCCTACTATATAGGATGAAGAACATAACATCCACTTCTTAGGGTCGTTATGAGGACCAAATCTATATAAAGTGCTTTTGCACAGTATCAGGCACTTAGCCCTTGATACATTATGGTCTTTATTATTGCCATACCTCCACCATTATCCACATTATTATTTGGTTTGCTGTATCAATACAGAGTTATCTCAGTTCCTTAAAATGTCCTCCGTTTCCTCTCTGATTTGGACAATTTCTGTGAAAATCACTTAACTCCACTTGTTAATGAGAGCTTTATTCAGTTAGAGAGGAAACCATACCCTCAATCTTTAACGTTTTAATTTACTGAGGCAATTCTTTTTCCTCTGATACATATTTCATTCAACACGTTCAAAGGAAATGTAGAAATGAGTAAAATCTACTGGTTGGGTAATATTTTGGATGAATGTAAGGCAAAACTTCCAATTTGTATTTTGGATATGTTTTCTCAGAGATCAGATATTAGAACATCTAGACCTCTTTGAATTGGTCAGTAGAAGACATTATACAAAATGAACTAATTGATTAACAGACGTGTAATGTACTGAAATTTTCTACCTTTTCAAAAGATGCATTCATTACTTACCTGGAAGACTTTGTCACAAGGATATGCCAGAGGAATGCTTTTAGACCAAAGGTGTTTTTACTTCTGAGTTACTTCCACACTTGAGGAGACCTCTGATGGGGTTTCTTCATTGGAAAGATGCCTATGGTAAGAATAGAAAAAAAATTGGTCCTTTATTTGAAAATCTTACAAATTCTGAAGACTTCTAATTTAATGGATTTTTATGAAACATGTAGCTTATTAAATAGCTACAATACTTCATGTATAAATAATTTGTCTTTTATTTTATTCATACAATTTCTTGTTTTACTTTTTTATGGCTTTAACTCTTGGTGGGAATTCTGTGTTTTTATATATAGTTTTAGTTAGAGCTGTGACACTTGGTGTTTATGACATCACATGTGTTTATTACAATCGTTCTCCCCCAAATCCTCTGTGCATAAAAATGACACGAGGTCATTTTCCTAACTAACTTCATAACAGATGGGGTCATATAAATTTCATTATCATGAGCCCAAATGTCAAAGGCAAAGGCATTCATGACAGCCCTAAATATAGTCCAAGAGATGGGGCCTCATCCTACATTTTCTCTCTTTGATATGGACCCACTGAGGAATAATGTGCTTTTCTGTTGGTCTTCTTTCTCTCTCTTTACAAATTTATCCAAGAGAAAGATTATATTCCCCTCACAGTAGCTCTTCAGATTTGTCATCTCAAAAGTCTGTCACTTACAGCCTGGGTTCCTCAGGTATTTATTTATTCATTGTACCAAGCCATAGGCAGGCTTTTGGCATAGTTGTCCAATTACTGATACCCTTAAAGCTCTGTGATCTTGTGGATAAGCCTACTAGAACAACTTAAATTTGTTCACACCTTTTCTCTACCTTGGAGTCCATGAACTGGAAGTGCCTTTGGGATAACCTATAAGAATGCAACATAAACCCTTAACTAATGCTTACATAAAACCTTTTATTGCCATGTGAGTAAGTGTTGGAAAGATGTTTAATGACAGATAATCTAGTGGGATAAGTGAGTTTTGTGTTCTGTCATCCCTTGTCTTTATGTCATATGACTTAACAACACTTTTGTATGAGATGGATCAATGACTCTGCTAAGAGGGACAGAAAGATAAATATTCTTCTACACGTTGTTCATGTGATCTTAATTATCACAGATTTGCAGAGCTCTACAAACTGACCCTGCTCTGTATTTATTTCCAGAAAAAATAACTTTAAGTAATATAGTGCCACCAACCTGCTATTTTTACTCAAAAATATATCTTGAAGATCCTTTATTAGGGCACAGATTTGTTGCACAGTGTTTCATAGCATGGATAGGTGATAATTTGCTTGCCACACTGCTATCGATAGACATTTAAGTTATTTACAGTTGTGTGCTATAAAGAGTGCTTGCAATGAACATCCTCATACATGTCCTCCTGTGTATATGTGTGGCTTTTTATTTAGGATGGATTAAAAGAAAGTTTACTGGTTCATATAGATTCTGCCAAATTGACCTTATGTGGGTCCTAATCCAGTGACTGCAGTCCTCCTAAGAAGAGGGAAATTTGGACTGAGACACAGAAAGAATGCCATGTGATTCCAGAGGTAGAGACTGGAGTGATATATCTACAGGGAATGCCAAGGATTGCAACCACCAGAAGCTAGGGAGAGGCAAGGAAGGATCATCTTCCTCTAGAGCCTTTGGAGAGAGCATGGACCTGACAACATCTTGATTTTGGACTTCTAGCCTCTAGAATTGTGAGACAATAAATATCTGTTGCTTTGAGCCATCTAAGATGGTGGTAATTTGTTATGGCAGTCCTAGTAAACTAATACAATGGTCATTATTTCTGGATAGAATTATATTGCAGTCCAAAGCCCAAGAGAGAACATATTAGGTACTAGCAATAGTTTGTGTTCTCCATTTTGTTTCTATGTAAGTGAGATCATAAAAGATGTGTGTGTGAATAACGAGACTAAAATGTGAATTCTGACACACACAAATGTCAATTAGACCAGAAATTTGGAAGTAAGGAAATTTCAAGAAAAAAATTTATTTCACAAGTAAATGTCAAAAGAACTTCAACATTCAAAGTATAAAAAATATATTAGGAAAAATCTGTAAACTTAGGTCAGGAATGTATCTGATCCCTAGAAATGAAGGTTAGTTGTCATATTTTTAAAAAGTGAGTATTATAAGTTCTAAAGCTAATAAGGATTTTACACGCAACGTGACAAAGAGAGTATGTCTGTTATTTGCAGATATTTATTGACATTTTAAAAATCACTGAAGCTGTGCTTTACCTTCAATTGACTGTTTTAAAAGATTATTATATTTTTCACTGAATCATTAAGGTCTAAAAAGCTGCCATGGGCCATTCTTTAATTACGTGTCATAAATGCAATTCTACTGTTACTTAAGTAAAGAATTACACTGTCTTATGACCAACAATGTCAATTTAAAGAAGCATCACTCTCTCACTGGTTACTAGAGTATGTTAGTAGCTATCAACAAGAAAGTAAATAGTAGGGAATTTATTAGTTATTTATTTTCAGAGCACAGAGAATATTGCAATTTTTTGTGATCATATATAACCACCTTGGATAATCCTGTCCCTTTCTAACTATAGAATTTTCATGTTTAGTATCATTTCTATTTCCCTAAAAATTCATGTGAGATGGACCACAATTGTCCTTTGCTTCAGGTACTTTTAACTTTTTCTTCACAATTCATCTCAGCCATAAAACTCATTAATCAAATTAGATGGGAGAAGACAAGTTTCCCATGGGTTGATCTTAACTTGTATTCATGATGATTAATCATTGCATAACAGGGTGAGGTCACTGGAAACATGTCATTCTCATAGTTACCATTTAAGTTCAAAGGGAGGAGTATTAGCAGCAATAGTCTAGCAAGAAGACCTTTAAAAATGGTTCGACAGTTAGAAGCCCCTAAATTTTCTTTACAATGTATCAGTGAATAACAGTTTACTTTCTTCCTTAGGATTTTTAGCTATTTTTTTCTACCGAGATATTTATCACTTTTAGATGCTTTCATAAAAGTTTTACATACATGTATGTAGTTTATTAGAACAGTTTTTACATAATTTCATAGGAAGAAGTTTTACTATAAAAGTGATTCTGGTCCATGTTATCTTACATTACTATCTTACATTTGTGTAGTACTAACAAATTTCAAAGTGCTAATCACTCTATTCTCAATTTTTCTTTTTTCTTTTTCTTTTTGTGGAGAGGTCTGAGAGTAAATTCATAGATGAGAAATAATTCTGAATAGACATGAGATTGACTACAGTCTGAATTACTTAACATTTCTTTTTTTTAAAAATTTTTTTGCGGTACGCAGGCCTCTCACTGCCGTGGGCCCTCTTGCGACGGAGCACAGGCTCCGGACGGGCAGGCTCAGCAGCCATGGCTCACGGGCCCAGCCGCTCCGGGGCATGTGTGATCCTCCCGGACCGGGGCACGAACCCGTGTCCCCTGCATCGGCAGGCGGACTCTCAACCACTGCGCCACCAGGAATGCCCCTACTTAACATTTCTGACACAATACAATAAATAATAAATCAAAAGCTACAAATGATGTACTTCACATCCATGCATTTCACTGTATGTAAGCTGAACTACAATTTTTAAAAACCTACACATGACGATTTAACAATTATCTATTCTTAACAAAAACTGGATATGCAAAAATGAGAGATTAAAATTCCTAAATATTATCATTTATTAAGCATTCCCGTTAAATACTTTAAAAAATGATGGTCTGATTTCCTTGCAGCGTATGTCATTCTGAAATAATAAATTGAGACATTTGCTTGCAAAATAGCAATTACTGCGATTATTTTCATGGTGAGATTCAGGAATATAAGGACCTTTGTGATGTGGTACTTAACACCTCTCTAACTTCATTTTTCATGCCCTCTTGTGTGCTCCCATGTTACCAATTACATTCTTACATTCATTTATTCTTTCTACATCATCACATGTCTTAACATCACAAAGGAACTTTCTATGCAATAACCTTGCCTTCCAACACTCACCTTCTAGGCACTCTCCATTCCCACAACTCTACTGAGATTGCAGCCCAACACTCTCTTTGTTGTCGCATTCAGGGGGATCCTTCTCATTCTGTACCTTGTTTTATCCCCCAGCAGAATTCAATGGGAATGGCTTCTCCCTCCTTTGAAAAATATTCATCCCTACTGTGACACCACTTTGTCTTGATTTTCCTTCTGTCCACTCCTTCTCATTCTTTTTTACTAGCTCCTCTACGTCTTCTGTCAGTTTTGGGTGACTTATACTTCTCAGTCATCTGATAGCTTTATCTTGGGACCTCTCTTATCTATTCATGGACTTTGGAGACAGATACCCTGTGTTCAAATTCCAGACTTAGCACTTACTAGCTGTGTGACTTGGGGCAAGTCTCTTCTTCTTTTTGTGTTTCAGTTTCGTCATCTCTAAAATGGGAGGAATAACAGTACCTACTTCATAGAGTTACTGTATTTAGTGAGATAATATAAACAAAATGCTTACAATAGTGCCTGGCACTTAATACTATCTCCATGTTGATAACAACCAAATTTATATTTATATTAAACATTGCACATGGATTTCCAACAAATATTTTAACTGCTAATTTGATATTTCCACTTGTATGTCTAAAAAGCATGTCAAAATTTACATGTACAAAATGAATATCTTGATATCTTTCTTTCAAAACAATTTCACTCCCTGTTTTGACCTTACCATCATCAGTTCAATTGCTCAAGTAAAAAACCTTGGAGTAATTCTTCATTCTTTACTTTCTCTTACTTTCACATTCATTCCATCAGCAATTCCTATTTGTTCTACCTGAGTAAATAGTTTAAACCCATCCATTTTTCTGAATCTCCATTGCAATCAGCCTAGTCAGGGAGATCATCACTTCTCATCTGGTGTTATGGGCTAGCAAGTCCTCCTGTCCCTCTCTTGCTCTTTTGCAATTCATCTTTATCTATCTGCTCAAATAATACCTCTGAAACATAAACTATGTTATATAACTTCATGCTGAGTGCACGGTAGCCTTTCAATAAATATTTGTTGAATGAATGAATAGGTATGATATTAATTGGGTGGCATAGAACCTTAGCAGTTTAAGAAAAGCAGATATTGTCTTAAGTTTATGAGCTTACTGTGAATTAAAAGAACAGGGTATTATGAGAGAGGATAACTAGGAAGTGATAGATACACAATACGTAAAACCAGATGGCTAAGGATGTCTACACTGTGTAGGTGTATTTTAAATTGACACTGGTAGACTGAGAAGGAGCTACTATGGTGAAGACTGTGTGCAAAGAATTCCAGGCAGAGGATCTCTGGAAAGAAAAAGCTCTTGCCTGTTTCACAAAACTCAGATGGCCTGTGTGTCTAGAGCTTTAAAGGTAGCTGGGAAATTAAGCAGAGAACAGATCTTATTAGACCTTCATCTGATAATGGGTGGTGATTTTTTATTAGCTATAATGAGACGACTGGACAGTTTTAAGCAGGGGCATTATATAACCCAATTCATGTTTGCAAAGATAAGGACAGACTTCTCAGTGGAAGGACTGGAAGGAAATTGTGAAAACAAGGATGCTATTGAAGAAGGCCAGCAGAGAGGGCAGTTGCAGTGGAGATACATTGTAGGGATAAAATCAGGTACCAAGATGATTTACTGATGAATGGCCATGGAGAATGGGGGAAAGGAAGCAATTAGGATGATTGCCTTTGGCTTGAGCTCCTGGGTGGATACTGACGCCAGTTTATGAACTGGGTGGTGAGACGTCATAGATTCGACCCTGGAGTTTAAAAGGGAGGTTTGCATTAGAGATATAAATTTGAAAATAATCAAATGCCATCATTTTGATGGCACTTATGATCAAGGGAATAATTGCAATGTTCTAGAAAAAAAATATGGAGAAAAATGAAGGGAGGAACTCCGGTTTTTCAAGTTTGACAGAAAGAAGAGGGCTATCAAGGGTGTCACCACATTTGCCATATTATTTTTCTACATCTATTTCTTGCACAGTAATTCCTCCACAATCTGTCTGGCAAGCTTCTATTCATCATCTGTAACATAACACTACCTCTATTTAACCAACATTTATCAAGCAATTATTAAATACCAAATGTACTTTAATATATGTATTGAATGCATTATTCCATTAACCCACATTATAACAGCTTTGAGGTAGATATTATACTATTTTACAGACGAGAAACCTAAAGTAACTTACAACTGATTACCAATGAAACTGGGAGTTGAGCCCAGACTGTTAGCAGTTATAGCCTATAGATGTAATTTCTACACTGTATTGTTTCATATATATCTAGTATTTTACTTTCACGGTATACTATATTTTATATATACATATAAGTATAATGAATAAAAGTAATCAGGAAGCTAAACAGAAATTTAAATTATATTTTTTTGGTCTTTCTCCTTTACTAAAATATGAGCAAGTTGAAAGTAGAATTCATGGATTACTAAATTTTACCGCTTCCAGGCCAACCATAGTGTCTGATGTACAGCAGACCTAAACAAATACTTGTATGATTAAATGAATATAGGTCCTCGATTTTGAGAGCCAATTATTATAAACTTTTAAGTTCTACTTATATCTTGTTTGTATATCTATATATTCACTTGCTCAGTGTTAAAGGCAGAATCCAGTTTTCATAAGTAGAATTTTGAATCTAAGCTCTCAGTGAGTTTATTAGACCTAAGCTTTGCTGTGTGCATCTTCTCCCTACCAAAATTACTTTTCCCAAGATTACATCACCAAAATATCATGCTGGTTGTTTATTGAATTATTTTATGTAATTTGTTCTAAGTTGTTATTTCATGCAATTTGTTCAAGCCTATCTCTTTTTTTCTGGATTCCCCACCATTTTGAAGTAGTCTTCTATTACTAAGAATTTAATTTCATGCTGCTCTCAAGTATCTTGAATGGAGACCAAAATGTGTGTGACTTCTGGAATGGTAAAATACTAATTTTGTATAATTCACCAAAGATAACTGTGTTAAATGTTCTTTGCTGTAAAAATGCAGTAGGAAAAAGATAAAGAAATATTCTTTTAAAGTAATATTAATTCAGCAAACTACCTTTTATTGTTAGAATTATGAAAGAATATAGCTTAAAATTGACTAGAATTGAATTAAAAGATAAATTGTCTCTATTTTAACAATGCCTGGGTTTTGCTTCAGAAAAGCTGACATCATTAAAATGTTTCACTTTGTCAGGCAGTTTCCAGTTTCTGTTATTAAGAAGCATTCATTGCTTTGACACACTTTAAAAAATGTATACTGTTTTTGAAAATAATTGAAAAACACTCTAAAACAAAATGTTTCCATGCAATACAATATCACACAATCACCAGGCTGTATCTATTATTTCAAATGTATAGAGCAAGAACTTTTTCCACTTTATTTGCAGGACAGTTTTTCTTTCCTCCCCTTCCCCAGGTATTCGAAGATCTAAACTGGGATTCACACTTAGAAGGCTATTTTTGGATACAGGGAGAAAACTTTCAAGGCAATTTTATACTCTTTCAAATGGCTTTGATTTGGAAATAAATTTTAAGTTGAACAATCTCTTTATTTTTACCTAGTGTCCATTTTTGATACCTGAGAATATCTATTTGGCAGTCAAACTTCCACATAATCATTCATTCAAAAAACAAATCAACCGTAACTTAACCATTTTCTAAGGACACTTTGTACCTGGCAGGAGGTGAGTTACTCCAGATTTTATGTAGCCTCTAAATAACTACACCTCAGCCATTTCTATCACTGGGGATATTGGAAGTCATTAAATGATTTTACATTTTGCAGTTTAATGTGATTAATTTTTTATCCCACCATGTTGACTCTTTGCTTATCTTTAAACTAACTCTCCTATGCAATGCATAGAGGGCAAATGCCTCTATATTTATTGGTTGCTATCCCAGCTCCTTCATTTCTTTCACTTTTGTAGAACCTATTTCTCATCCTCACTATGAACTTCAGCTTCTCCATTTGCACAATCTGTTGCTCTACTTTTGCTTAACTGGAAACTTTATTATTATCAACTATTCAACAAAACTCAGCATTATAGAGTCTATTATCTCTTCTACCTACTTTGTATGTTCAGAATTCTTATTATTACCAACATTACCTCAAATAATATCCACCTTCCATGTGTTATACTCCATGTCCAAGGTGGACAGCTGTATTTAAGAATATTATTAACCATATACATAAAGTCTACTACAATGCATATTAGCTAATTTCATCATGATCCACATCAACACAATAACATTTTTATTTCTCAGAAAGTTTTTTATTCCCCATTAAATTTTCCACCACAGTGAACTCAGAAGTTTGTATAACCTTTAAAACCCAAACTTATTCTCGTCATACATAGACTACAAAGTATTTCATCTATTTTTAAAATAAAAGGCACTTGAAGTATATTCTGCCCTATACTATCCTCCATTCACTAATTAGTAATTATTTTTATGTCTCCTTCTTTGTATCCTTTTCTATTGTTGCCTTGGTAAACAGATATTTATTCTGAATCTTGTTCTCAGCCTTCCTCTCTTTTCTTTTAATGCTTGCTACCTTCTCTCTGTATTTTCTCTATGTATAGTTATCATGCCTACATAGTCTCCAAATCACTATCTCCAGATCTAAATGTGATTCTTCAGTTATCTGCTGAATGTATTACTTATTTACTCAAAACCTTTAATTCATTAAAGCATTTAAGGCCTTCCACTATAACTTGAAGCCTATAACTTGAAGGCTATTCACATTTCACAGTAAGTAGCCCCTTTATGCATCTGACACTCTTAGTTAAATTTAACAATTTTGTCTTTCTCTAAACAAGTCTTTTTCTTTACTTTCTATTTGCTCGTACAACATCTTCTCTTTTTTAAACACTGTAGTACTCTTCTGGCTCTTCAAGGATGAGTTCATGTGCCTCCTACCTTGAATTCTTCCTGAGCAGGATGCAATACCCCTTTCCTCTGAATTTTCAATATTCTTTCAGCTTTTTCATATTTGTGACCTACTTACAATGTCAAATCTCAAGGTTTAAGTAAAGAGAGATTATCAGCTTCACTTGCTGAATTCTATTGATATTTTAGCTATTTGTGTTCAGCCTCTGAACCACTGATTCCTAGAGTCTAGAATAGGAGTTTTTTCTTACCCAAGTTTATATCCCTCCAAAGCATCTGGCACAGTGCTTTTTCATCTCCTATAGAGACATTTAATATAAATATGCAGGATACATAAATATTCAGTTTGCCGCACATGAACTTCTTAGCATTTAGATTAGAAAAATTGAACTTGTTTTCTCTCTTCTCATTCCCACTCAGTGCTCTTTCTACATCTTCCTCCAAACTTGCTGTTCTTTATTCATTCTTTTTCCTCTTAGCAATGAGAATACTGTCAAAAATACATCAACACCTATTATCCTTTCCATTAAAAAATCCTGGGTATAAATACACAGTTAATTGATTGTGTTATCCAATCCCCAAATACATTCTCAACTAACTGCTTTTCACCTACTGAGTTCTGGACAGATATGGGTTATATCTGCACTCTGTTCAGTAGAACATAAGGATGGAGATACTATTTCTTTAGGTGAGGGCAGTATCATAATGTTTAATTTAAAGATTTAAAGAATTTTGGTGAATGATGCCTTTAAACCAATAAATGCTTAAGAAATGTGGAGTTACCATTATAGGCTACAGTATCAATGAGGCAATGGGAAAATTCCCATAGAGAACAATAATCACACAGTTTATTATAGGCTTGAAAGAAAGTAATGAGATAAGAAAGGACACAAAGAAATGAAAAGATATAGCATTTCTGGTTGAAATGGATATAGTAATAAATCTTCAGAGGAGGAATATTAAGGTCTCATACTGACAGAAATATATGTCTCCAAAGAAAGTGTGTGGAGATGCTTTTATAATTGTGACATGTTCTGTGGAAGGTACCCTTACAAATTTCTGAAGGTTACATGAGAGAAAATGCCAAATAAGCTGGTGTATGTACATTAGATATCAATGATGGAATAATTTTAATCTTAGATAAGTCACAAAGAAGAACTGATTTTTATGAACTTACTCTTGTATTTACCAGTAAGTATGAGCATTGCAATTATTATAAAGTTTATTTGGAATAATGCCTGGAGTCATTTATATTTCACTGAGAAATTAAAATATAATTCAGTGTACTCTTGCTGTGACAAAAACAAATCGTTCTTTATTTTTCCAACTGGATAATTTCTAGGAACTTTGATTATTTTTACATTGATATTATAATAAATATGTTTTATTTTTCTTATGACCCTCAAAGGTGAGGTTATAAAAACTGACAGTATTCTTTGGGATATTGTGCTAATAAGCACACAGTAGCATAGTAAATTGATGACATAGCTATTTTTAGGAGATTTTATTTCAGGTATTATATTTCCTAATACTTAAATGTTCCTAAGGTCCATTTCTTTCTCTGACCATCACTTTTGTAACATTGAAGGACACTCTGATTATTGCTATTTTGTAGACATGAATAGGGCTCCAGTATGGTACATTTAAATAAAGTCATATATCAAGGGAATTGGAATGTTCCCTTTCTCCAGGATGAAAGTGTTTTAATGAAATGATTCAGAGTAACCTCCACTCATCATTTCACCTTGTCTGTGTAGATAAGGCCTATGTGAGAAGGTGTTCTAATGTATAAGCCCAGGGCAGTGATTAAGGAGGATAAGTCTATGTAGCATCATTTCTTGGTTCTGTCACTTACTGACTGTTAAGTCTTTTCTTATCTGCACTACTTTTCTTATTTGTACATTTGTAGTAGTGGTACCTACCTCACAGTATTGTTGTCAATGTGTTACTCAATGTGTCTGATACATTCTAGCCACTTGGTATTTGTTAGCCATGCTTGTTATAATCAAGTGGGAAGTTAATAAAATATTTGATTAATTCCTAATTAAAGAAATATTTATTGTGATTCTTCTTAATACCAGATGCCATTCTAGGCACTGTTCCTACCCTCACGAAGATCATAGTTTGCAAGAAAAAAATGGCCAAGATAAAGAGTTATACCAAGGTGGAATAAAGTGCTAAATAAAATTTGCTCATCGTATTATGGCAGAACAAAGGAAATTTGACCACAAAAGCACTTACATTAATAGCAACAGGAAATAGAATAATAGATCAGAATTTCGCACAACTGACAAAAATAAATGAAAAAAAAAAAGAACCAAAACATTTTTTTAAAGAGTAGTTTTGACAACTTATGTATATTTTCTTGTGAAAAAAACAGGGACTAAAAGTGTATAGCTTAAGTAATAATGGCTCTGATTAGTATTAATTTATGTAATATTTACTTTTTATTTAATAAAAGTTTTTAAAGAAATTTTTATAAATGCTAGGCAAGTATTTTATATTCAAATCATATACTCCATATTCATACATATAGGAGTATATGTATAGTCATATATTGTGGCAGGTGGATAAAGATTATTCTGTTGAGTTTCTACCTATGGACACATAAGATTATAATTTGTTTTTACTTCTTTCAAACACCCTCAAATTCCACGGGGCAGAACAAAACTTTCAGTAGTCATTATTGCACTTTATTTATAACCATTACCACTCACACTGTTTACTTACAGAAGTGATAATAAAAGACAATACATAAATATTAGAGTAGTTAAACATTTCATATTTTTAATAATTTACATTCATTTCTCCTTTCTTGGAAAAATAAACAATGTGTCTGTTGTTTCTTAAGATCCTGGATGACTGTTGTTTCATGAACACACACATGCTGAAACAATCACTTTGATTATTATTATATACATATATAATAAACACTATATGCATGAATATTTGCAGTCTTTATTAAACTCATTAAAAGGAGGCTAATTCAAAGATAAACAAATCACTTCTACTAGTCATTTCATTCCCTTCAAATATGACATTTGATTGGGGATCCAGCCTAATTATACCTCAATCCAAAATGAGACTCACAATTTTTGTTTTCTGGTTTATGATTGTGAAAAATGATCACAAATTTTGCCTCCCAAAAAACAGATGCCAAATTTTGTTCCAGATCCCATTGGTTATTGGTTGTATGGCTTAGTTGTTTAAACTTAATTTTGACTTTAGATTTGGGCTCAGGCTATATTTTGTGGACCCCTGCTGTAGGCAACTATCTGGCAAGTTTTTAGGTTTAAAAACAATAGTAGTAATCTTTATAAATTGCAAAAAAAAGTGAAATCATTTAACAGATAGAAAAGATAAATCATGTTTTTGATACTCATTAACTTTGAATAAAAGAATATGATAAGAGAAAATCTTAACGTTAAGAGAAGTGGGACTAACGAGCACAAAACAGTACCCAGGAATACCGTTTTCCTTATTGAATTTAGAAGAAAAATTAATTTGACAATTTAACATTAAAGTCTCACAGATTAAAGATCAGTAGAGAGACAATGGAATCCTTAAAATAAATGAGACATCTACAAGAGATAAAGGAATTATAACATTAATAAAAGAAAGATTAATGCAATAAAGTAAAATCAATTTTAATTTAGACTAAGTTTTAGGTGTTTAAATATTATATAAATATAAAAAGCTCAAAATGGGTTTTGAGGTGAATATGATAGATTCAAGATGCTAGATTCCTTATCTTTCTGGGGACAGAGTTCAAAGTTTTTTAAGTTAATAGAAATAAACTCTAAAATATTTGGAACTGCTGTCCTAAATATATAAATAGTAGGAGAACTTGAAAAATGGTAGGAAAAAATGAAATAAAGAGGGATAACAATATAAAACAATAGCTATGACGGAAGTGACATAAATGTATTTATTCCACTAAATATAAAGAGACAGTTCTCTTGGAAGAGAAAAATAATTGGCTGAATTGCAAACAAATTCCAGCAATCTTTTGCCTTTAAGGGATACTATTAAAATCAAATGGGAGAAATATTTTAGGATCATCTATTTTACCTATAAAAAATAATGGAGAGGGCTTCCCTGGTGGCACAGTGGTTGGGAGTCCGCCTGCTGATGCAGGGGACACGGGTTCGTGCCCCGGTCCGGGAGGATCCCACGTGCTGTGGAGCGGCTGGGCCCATGAGCCATGGCCACTGAGCCTGTGCGTCCGGAGCCTGTGCTCCGCAATGGGAGAGGCCACAGCAGTGAGAGGCCCGCATAAGGCAAAAAAAAAAAAAAAAAAAAATGGAGAGGAGTTATATATAATGCTATATGGTATGGTAGATTTCATTGTTTTGAACATTAAAAGAAATCAAAAGTTGACTATATAATAGAGGTACAAATAAAAAAACCTAGCAATATTGAACTATATATTCCAAATAACAGTAACAAAAGACATAAAAGGAAAAACAAAAAACTACTAGAAGGAAACAGAAATATAATTTTTGAGATCTTTAATCCAAAATCAGTATGTCAGTTTATATAGTTGTAAATATAAGTAGAAACATTATAGAGAGCAGCAAACAAGAAAAATAAAAGCAAATAGTGGAAAATAAACCAAAACATTATGGAAAGAAACCAGACTATTTCTAAGGAATGTCTATATCGCTAAAGGACACCACTAATCACTAGGGAAATGCAAATCAAAACCACAATAAGATACCACTTTACACCCAATAGAATAGCTATTACCAAAACAAAGAAAATATCCAGTGTTGGCAAGGATGTGGAGAAAATGGACCGCTTATGCAATGCTGGTGGGAATGTAAAAAAAGTACAGCTTAGATGGAAAACAGTATGATAGTTTCTCAAAATATAAAAAAATAGAATTATCACATGATTCAGCAATTCCACTCCTGGGTACATACATATACAAAAGAATTAAAGCAGACACTCATAAAAATACACACAGAAAAAGATGCCTGTTTCATTAGGTTACTGTAGGAATAAATGAAATAATTTAATATAGTGTTTGGCACATAGAAAATGCCTTATAACAGTTAATTTATTGATATAATAGTCTTTGAAATATCTAGTCCAATATACAGTTTACACATGAAGAGAGTTTAATTAATTGAATAGCTAGCTGTTTGCATTATCAAGACTAGTTCTATGATTATTCATCAAATGTTATTTCCACAGTATAACATGACTTAGCTATATATGAATATGAAAAGACGAAACTGTTAAAAATTTACAAAATACAACCAGAGCTTGCTAAGCTCTTTCTATTTCATGTTCTTACCCCATGTTATTCTCTCTTAGAAGGCCTTTTTCACATTTCTCTAGAAATCCAGACAGATTCACCTTCCAGGTTTCAGCGTTCAAGTCGACTCAGTCAGTTTTTCTTCTTATATGTCCTTATAACAGGCTGTGATTTTCTTCTACAGCACTTAGTAAAAGCTTAATTACATAATTATTTGCCTAATTAGTTGTTTAATGTCTGTCTCACCCAAAGGTTGTAAGGCCCATTAGAACGCTTATTGTAGCAGTATGTGTAACATGATATGCTCTGAGTGAATACTGCCTAAATAAACGGATTGGGCACAATATGAACAGATTAAACCAGTCATCTTGGATTCTTTTTGGAATGAAATAAAACAAACAATGGAACTTCTCAATGCACATGAAATGCTATTCTTCCTCTTTACCTTTCTGTTCCAGCCATCCTACTTGTCTTTTAAATCTTCAAATGCATCATATTCCATTGCCTTAATGTATTCAAGTATAGTGTTTTCTCCATCTGTAACCTCAACATCATCCCTGACCTGCCAAGTTCCACTCATTGTCAAGCAGACACTGCTTTTCCAGACTAGATTAAGTCTTCTTATTATCATCCCATACTTTCTTATTTTAACATCCACAGTTGTATTTATTTAGTGTATGTCTTTTTTCCCCCACTATACTATAAGTCCAAAGGGGTTAGGGGCCAAATACATCTTATTCAGTGACTCGTATTCCTAGTGCCTCATATGCTGCTTGGCACAGTTTCTGATGCATCCATTTACCTGGATGTTGAATTAAAGAATACATAAGGAGATGAGAAAGTCATCAGTTCTCAATAAAGTACCTCCTCATAAAAATTTGTAGCAAGAGGAATATAGAGACATTACAGACAAAACCATTAACATCTGAAGAGGTTAAGAGACTAGCCCTGTTAGTTATCTATTATTAACTAATAGAAATAGCTGCTACTAGTTGAGAGTTAGTGAAAAAGTTTAGATTGGTCACTACATCATTTTGCACTTGAACCCCAGAAGCTGCTTGTTCAAAAGCACATTTCTGGCTCCTACACCTGAAGACTCTATCCAGTATGTGGGGCTCATGTACCTATTAGCCTCAAGAGGCACAGGGCCTAGGACCCACACACTCTTAGAGGCCTATGAAAGTTTTTAAAAAAAAATCAGAAGAGGGTGGTGCAGTGGTTAAGAGTCTGCCTGCTGATGCAGGGGACACGGGTTCATGCCCCGGTCCGGGAAGATCCGACATGCCGTGGAGCGGCTGGGCCCGTGAGCCATGGCCGCTGAGCCTGCGCGTCTGGAGCCTGTGCTCCGCAACGGGAGAGGCCACAACAGTGAGAGGCCCGCGTACCACACAAAAAAAAAAAATCAGAAGAAAAAATTGTGAACTATTAGGTCAAAGAAAAAGTTTAAAATATATAAATTATATAAAATATGATATTTTATATATTAATATTTTATACAATAATATTTTACATATTAAAATACACAATATTAATATAATTATATATTAAAATATATAATATTAATATGATAATATTAATATTCTTGTATTTAGACTAACACATAAGTGAAACATAAATTTTAATATTTCCTACGGAGAAAAGTGCCCACGAAGGAAAAAGTGCCTAAAGCCCACTCATGAAGTGGCCCTGTTAGTAAGACTGAGCTGGACATACTTAAGAACCCCCTGAAATGATTTTGAAGAAGGTGCCCCTTAGGACAACATTTGAGAAACTGCGCTAGATTCTTCTACTTTAGTCTTGACCCAAAAAGATTTACTGAAGAATTGTTATTTAATTTTCCAAAGGAAAAATATCCTTTTATTAAGGACATTATTTCTGTAAACAGAAAATGATGCTAGTACATAGAAAGGATATATATCTTATCTTGATCACATTTAGAAATAAAAATATTAAATCACATAAAAAGACCAATCCAAAGAAAACCACAGGTAACTTCACCTGTAAATAGAGATATTAAAATTATAAATAACACTTTAGCTCACTTCAAAGAGTAAAAAAGGTTAAATTAAACCATATGTTTCCATT
Organism: Monodon monoceros; assembly: GCF_005190385.1. Lineage (NCBI taxonomy): Eukaryota > Metazoa > Chordata > Mammalia > Artiodactyla > Monodontidae > Monodon > Monodon monoceros. Next base: position 105,408,070 of record NW_021703778.1, read on the forward strand.
ATGACTGAGTAAGATTTAGTGCAGCCAAGAAATTCTGGTATAGCACAGGAGAGATAATTAATATAATTCATCACATTAGTAGGAAAGATGGTAAAAAATTATATAATTATCTCAATAGACGATAAGAAATGCTAAAATTCTGCATCTATTCTTGATTAAAACACTAAAAACTATGTTTGGAGTATTCCTCTCTTAGCATGACAAAGTACATATTTAAAACCTGGAGCTAACATTATACTTAATGGAAAAACATTATGGTTATTGTTATTCCTTTTAAAAATAGGAATTTACTTAACAACAACCAAAACATACTGAGCCATAGCTATTCAAAAAGGAAAATAGGGCTTCCCTGGTAGCGCAGTGGTTGAGAGTCCGTCTGCCGATGCAGGGGACACGGGTTCGTGCCCCGGTCCAGGAGGATCCCACATGCCGCGAAGAGGCTAGGCCCGTGAGCCATGGCCGCTGAGCCTGCGTGTCTGGAGCCTGTGCTCCGCAACAGGAGAGGCCACAACAGTGAGAGGCTCGCGTACCGCAAAAAAAAAAAAAAAAAAAAAGGAAAATAATTGATATAAATATAGAATAAAAAATATATATAGAGAGAGAGAAAGCTTCCTGTAAATAAAATTATTACATACCTAAACACAAGAAAATAAAAAATTATCCAAGGCAATAAAATTATAAAATAACAAGAATCTTTATAAACAACTAAATATCATGGTATACATGGAAACCAACAGTTTAGAGGCAGAAATACTGGAAGCTGGTAGCTCCACTTTTTCCTCACCCATTTCAAATTTATGGTGCATTTGTATGATGTACTTTGAACTAAATTTTGAAGCCAAGATACAGCTAATGCATGGGCATCTCCAAATTAACAGCACACAACTCACCATCCGTACATGTGCTTTGTGGAAGAAGGGTGACATTAGTTCCTCCTGAGTGCTCACTCAATCACACAAAAACACATGCATGCACATAAAACATATACATCCACTCACAAGTACACACATACACACACAAACACATACATTTAAATACACATGAACACACACATATACTCATATGTTTGCACATGCACATAAAAAGATACACACACATACAAACACACACACCTGTCCTCTTTCAGAAGAAGAGCTGGCAAAGTCCAAAAGGATTAAAACCAAGATTTTCATAGAAGGTAAAGGGTGAGGTAAGTAGGGTTCATAGCCTGATAGTCTGGCTATGGAGCTCATGTTATTAACCACAGTATTTTGGGGCCACCTCTTTATTTTAAGAGTGAGAATATCTGCCTTAAAGGGGTTTATTGAGGATTACAAGTGATAATATACGAGAAGTGATTAACACAATTCCTAGCACATACTACACACTTATTGAATATCAGAAATTGTAGTTTTATTAATACTTTTTTCCCACAAAATGCCCAAAATCATTTAGGCTGAGTTGTAGTGAAAGAGAGGGTTCCAACACGGTAGTAAAGTTAATAAGTGAAAATGTAGAGGAGCAATTCACCAAAGGGACAGAGAAGAAGGTATTGAATGTAAGATCATAATAAAGGCAGTAGCATTTGCTACATTTGATTTGAGGAGAAGGTGAATGAAGAGGACTTCAAAGATGCTGTAGAGGTACTAAAAACAAGGAAACTATGGTTCTTCAAATAGTGAGGAAAAAATTTGATAAAGTTGTTATTCAAGTGTTGAGGTTGAAGAGACAGCAGTCTATTCAAAATCAATATTATCAAAAAGAATAAGAAAGATTTGATATAGTACAACTGATTCACTTTGTTATAAAGCAGAAACTAACACACCATTGTAAAGCAATTATACTCCAATAAAAATGTTAAAAAAAAAAGATTTGATATAGTGAAAAAAGTTCTGGACCTTGAATCAGAAGATCTGAGTTTACTGTAGAACATTTCACAACTCATTTAACTTAAGAGTGTCAATTTTCTCAAATTTAAAGTAAATAATTCTTCCTTATCTAAGAGGGTTGTTATAGGTCACAAATGATGTAATGTAGGTAAAATAATCTTAAAGTGTAAAAGCTCTTCAATGTAAGAAATTAATTACCATCCATTCATATATTTCCATAATTAGACATTTATTACCTGTTTCCCAATTGTATATTGATGATATGGTTATATGTCTCAACAACTTGCCTAGAATCTAGTAAAAACAATAAATATTTGTCAAATGAACAAATGACTATAAAATGTAAAATAAATTTTAAAAATGGATGTTGACTTGTATCTACAGGAAATAAGAAAAACTTTTATAAAATAATTAGATTTGTGGATGGATAGATGAATAAATAAGTAATTTTTATTACATGTATGCTTATTTTTCTGTCGTTGGTTTTATATTTTTCTTTCACATACCCAGCCTAACACTTTTGCTTAACTCAAGACTCTTGATTATCAGGTTTACTCAATGTGGCATTATTTTTTATCCCAAGTGCAGTTGTATTAGCCTAATAAGAATGTTGCTGGCTCTGTTTATTACCTTGGCCTGCTCATTAATGAGACTCATGTGGGTTCCAGGGTGTAATTATCCACCTTAAGGGAGTGAGGTGGTTTCCTGCCTGGAAGTCAATCTGGCTACCTGAACGAAGAGTGGCATCATTTCACCCCAGCAGTTCAATTCTACTTAGATATGATAATATAAATGACCTAATATCATGCTTATAATTTTTAGTGCATTTTATCAACATTAACTGATCTATATTTAACAGTGTTGTTTGCTGATGTGACCATCCAGTCACTAATGTGAAAAAGTTGCTTTTTGACAGTAAAAGCCAGGGAAGTTAGAAGACTGCACTGGAATTAGAAACTGGATGAGGACTAGTGTAAACTATCTATGATGCCGTCTTATTTAAAGGAAACTTAAAAAATTATAGGTAGTTTTGGAATTGCAGTAGAGCTCTGTTATGAAAGTGTGGTTACTAGTCATTTGTAAGGAACCCAATATTCATTTTCTTGGGAAATCTACTTAAAATGCTGTTTAGGTTCTCAGGTCCACCAAAGCACATTTACTGTTTAATGGGCTGGAATGACAGTAATAAACCTATTTCATACAAACTAATTCCAGTTATTTTATGGAAAAATATATTCCAAATTTCAACTTTGATATCAGAATATATGCCACTGAGAAAAGAAACCCATTCCATACCCCCTTAACTCCCATCCAGAGAAGAGAATTATATTCTTTTCTGGTCCCTAGAGAGTAGTAACAGTTCTAGTCAGGAGGGCAAAGGTGTCAAATACTCTAGGGCACAGGTTGGCAAACTTTTTATGTAAAAGGACAGATAGTAAATATCTTGGCTTTGTGAGCCAAGAGGCAAAATGTAGGTACTATTATGTAGGTACTCATAAACAAGAGAAAACAAACTTCCACATTTTTATTGGCAAATATTAAAATATAAATAAAAATATAGTAATAATGATTGAGTACTTTTTGTAATTCAGGTCTACTAATGAGAAGAATGGAATTCAAGTTAGGATATTATTTTGCTTGATTTTCAGTTCAGTTAGTATTCCCTATCACCAAAATCAATTGCAAATATTCATCTGTTAAAGCTGATCTTCGAGGAGATTTTACATGTGTCGTCTTAAAAAATATCACCCAGAGAAATTAAGGAAACAATCCCCTTTACCATCGCAACAAAAAGTTAGGAATAAACCTACCTAAGGGGCAAAAGACCTGTACTCAGAAAACTATAAAACACTGATGAAAGAAATCAAAGATTACACAAACAGATGGAGAAATATACCATGTTCTTGGATTAGAAGAATCAATATTGTGAAAAGGACTATACCACCCAAAGCAATCTACAGATTCAATGCAATCCCTATCAAATTACCAATGGCATTCTTCACAGAATCAGAAAAAAAAATTTACAATTTGTATGGAAACACCAAAGACCCTGAATAGCCAAAGCAATCTTGAGAAAGAAAAACGGAGCTGGAAGACTCAGGCTTCCTGACTTCAAACTATACTACAAAGCTACAGTAATCAAGACAGTATGGTACTGGCACAAAAACTGAAATATAGATCAATGGTACAGGATAGAAAGCCCAGAGATAAACCCACGCACCTATGGTCACCTAATTCATGACAAAGGAGGCAAGAACATACAATGGAGAAAAGACAGTCTCTTCAATAAGTGGTGCTGGGAAAACTGGACAGCTACATGTAAAAGAATGAAATTTGAACACTCCCTAAAACCATACACAAAAATAAACTCAAAATGGATTAAAGACCTAAAGGTAAGACAGGATACTATAAAACTCTTAGAGGAAAACATAGGAAAAACACTCTGACATAAACCACAGCAAGATCTTTTTTGACCCACCGCCTAGAGTAATGAAAATAAAAACAAAAATAAACAGATGGGACCTAATTAAACTTAAAAGCTTTTACACAGCAAAGGAAACCATAAAGAAGACAAAAAGATAACCCTCATAATGGGAGAAAATATTTGCAAACAAAGCAATGGACAAAGGATTAATCTCCAAAATATAAAAACAGTTCATGGAGCTCAATATCAAAAAAACAAAGAACCCAATCAAAAAATGGGCAGAAGACCTAAATAGACATTTCTCCAAGGAGGAAATACATATGGCCAAGGGGCACATGAAGGGATGGTCAACATCACTAATTATTAGAGAAATGCAAATCAAAACTACAATGAGGTATCACCTCACACTGGTCAAAATGACCGTCATCAAAAAATCTACAAACAATAAATGCTGAAGAGGGTGTGGAGAAAAGGGAACCCTCTTTCACTATTGGTGGGAATGTAATTTGATACAGCCACTGTGGAGAACAGTATGGACGTTAAAGAAACTAAAAATAGAACTACCATATGACCCAGCAATCCTACTACTGGGCATATACCCTGAAAAAAACATAATTCAAAAGGATACATGTGCCCCAATGTTCACTGCAGCACTACTTACAATAGCCAGGACATGGAAACAACCTAAATGTCCAACGACAGATGTGGCACGTGAATTGAGGTCTGAAAAATGCTACTGAAACTACAGTTGCATTCATAAAATAGGACCACTAGGGCTTCCCTGGTGGCGCAGTGGTTGAGAGTCCACCTGCCGATGCAGGGGACGTGGGTTCGTGCCCGGGTCCGGGAGGATCCCACGTGCCGTGGAGCGGCTGGGCCCGTGAGCCATGGCCACTGAGACTGCACGTCCAGAGCCTGTGCTCCGCAACGGGAGAGGCCACGGCGGTGAGGGGCCCGCGTACCGCAAAAAATAAAAATATAAAAAAAAAATAAAATAGAACCACTAAAATATTTTTTGGAAATGGATATCTCACACCTTGTTTTAACTTTTGTTATTGTGAGACGTGTATAAAGCAGCTTGATTTACCTGTCATCCAAATAATGTTAGTTGTCCTTGAATTAATTTTACCATACTATGTGTTTCTCATGTAAAAACACTGTTGGCCTTGTAATTTTAAGTTGAATTCTGTAATAAACATTACCAAATCTCCAGCAATAGCTAATTCCAAACTCATTCAGTATTCAGTAACAGTAGTTGAGGGTGGTTCTTCTCATTCAGAAAAATTACATTTTGTCCCTGACCTAAATATATATATATATATAACACAATAAAACTTTACCACTGCTAAGACATGGAAGCAATATACATTCACAAAGAAGTGTTTGTGTGGATCTAAACATACAAAACACTTGGTAAATATTTAGGAGTGCAATTTCTGGGTTGTGTAGGAAGTCTATGTTTAATTTATAAGAAACTGCCAAATTGCCTTCTAAAGTGACTGTACTGTTTTCCTTCCTCACTAGAAATGAATGAGAGTTTCTATTGCTCCACATCCTAGTCAGCATTTGTTACTGTCAATTTTTTGGATTTTAGCGATTCTAATAGGTGTGTAGTGGAATCTCATTGTGGTTTTGATTTGCATGTGTATAATGACAGATGATGTTGAGAATATTTTCATATGCTTATTTGCCATCCTTATATTATTTTCAGTAAAGTGTTCATATAACTTGGCATTTTAAAATTAGTTTTTATTATTAAATTTTTAAAATGTTTTATTATTGAAATTTAAAAGTTTTTATGTATTCCTGATGAAAGTCATTCATCAAGTATATCATTTGCAAATATTTTCTGTCAGTCCATAATCTCTTTTCATTTTTTTTCATCTGTCTTTCACAGAGCAAAAATATTTAAGCTTGGTAAAGTCCAAGAGTTTTTCAATTCAATCAATTATTTTTCTTTCATGAATTGTACTTTAGGTATTGTATCTAAAACTCTATTGCCAAACTCAAGGTCATGCAGATTTTCTCCTATATCTTCTAGAAATTTTAAATTTTTACATTTTAAGTTACGTCTATGATCTATTTTGATTCAACTTTTATTTAAGTTGTTAAATATGTGTCTATGTTCATTGTTTTTGCATATTCACATCCAATTTTCCCTGCAACATTTGTTGAAAAACTATCTTTATCCACCGAATTACATTTTACCCTTTGCCAAAAATCAATTGACTATATTTTTGTGGGCTCTTTATTCTGTTCCGTTGATTTATGTGTCTATCCTTTTGTCAGTACCACACTGTTTACATTAGTGTAGCCTTTTAATAAGTCTTGAAATCAGGTAATGTGAATATTCCAATTTTGTTCTTTTTCAGAATTGTCTTGGTTGTTTTAGTTCTTTGCTTTTTACTATGAATTTTAGAATCAGCTTATTGATGTCAGCAAAAAAGCTTGCTGGGATTTTGACTGGGGATTACATCGAATCAATAGACAAAATTGGGGAGAACTGCCATCTTAACGATATTGAGCCTTCCAATCTGTGCATGTGCAATATCTCTCCATTTGTTTAGATATTCTATGGTTTCTTTTATCAGTGTTTTATAGTTTTCTGTATAGTAGGTGTATACCCAAGTATTTTTTGGGTGGGTGCTATTTTAAGGGTTTTTGGTTTTTAAATTTCAGATTCTAATTGTTCCCTTCTAGCATATAAGAGTAAAATTGACCTTTCGTGTTGGTCTTTATTCTGTAACCTTGCTAAATTCACTTATCATATAGTTTTGTAGCTTCTATGAGATTTTCTACATAGACAATCATATCATCTGCAAATAAGGACCATTTTATTCCTTCCTTTCCGGTTTGCATGTCTTTTATTTCTTTTCTTGCATTTTATTCTTGCTAGAACTTCCAGTATGATGTTGATGCCTTATTAATTTGTTATTTATTGATCTAATTCAATAACAAAATAACCCATACTCTAGTATGTCTTAAAAATACAACATAAGAAGTCCACCTTTCTTCTTCTGTTTCAACATAATGCATATATACTGGTAATTTTAAAAAACAGTAAAAGGTCATAGGATGGAGATATTTGTGGCACTTGAAACACTGTGGATTTATAACTGCATCACTGTGATTGGTAGTGTCCTGAGTAGCAGTGTGAAGCGATGAGAGAGCCACATGTGGTTTCTGTAGCAACTACTCAGCTCTCCTGTTGTAGCCCAAACAGCCTTAGATAATCTGAGATAAATGAGTATGGCTGTGTTCCAAGAAAACTATTTATGGACACTAAAATATGAATTTCATACAATTTTAACATATCATGTTAAAATTTTTTCAAATGATTTAAAAATGTACACACCACTCTTAGCTCTCAGACCATATTACAACAGGTGGCAGACCATATTCCACTCATAGGCTGAGGTTTGCTGATTCTTGATCTTAGCGCTATGTAAAATCTAGAGAGGGTGGAAGGAGGAGAGGAATAAATGTTTCATAAAAGGTATAAACCTAGGGCCAGGCTGATACCCTGCCATATGTTCTTCTGAGAGAGAGCAAGTCTGTGTATACTTGTGTATGTGTGTGTGTGTGTGTGTGTGTGTGTGTGTGCGTATAGATGGGTGAGTGTACTGTGTACATATTTAAGTGTGGTCAAATATATGCATATTTATGTGTGTATCTAGGTGTGTGTGTTAATATGTACATATGTGTGAGTGTGTATATGTGTTTGTTTATGCATGTTTGTGTGTTTATGTGCAATGGAGTAAAAACTCAGGAACAAATCTTGTCTCCACAAGCTGTATGAACAAATAGTTGTGTGTTGAAAATTTAGGAGTGCCTTATGTTAGCAATATCTTGACTTCAGGACCTAGTTCAAAATTATGCTTTGTTACCCTAAGAGAGTCTAGATATGTCTCTTTCAACAGCATTATTCTTTTGACCAGCTAGCCAAAAACTGAATTGTCACATAATTATTCAGACAATTACACGACATTTAGTGCCAAAATTTAAATGCCTCCAAGGCATTTCTCTATTTACTTACTCCTAGTCTTATTTAAAATCTTATATAAAAAGCTATTGCTCTTCCTGGAAGTTTATGTGACTTAGTTTTGTCTTCTAGTTTCAATTTTGTTTTCTCTTTTGAATATGTTATTTAATTTTCTAAGTGTTTGGAGGCACTATGGATAAAGGAGGAAAACATCAAGTGTAAAATGTTTTTTCTCATTCTGTATGACTATATGCAGGGGATGGGGGGAGGGTAGATAGGTCAGCACACATTTTGTTGCCAATTCCATATGTGAAATTCATGGGATACTCAGAAAATAGTATGTGCCTCAATCTACTCAGCTGGAAAGTTGGATTTCAAAAAATGGCGTGCAGAGAGAATATGGAAGGTATGGTGCCTGGCAATTGAAGTAGACTGTAGGAGATTCCCAACACATTACATCTCTCAAATGATGAACACCCCAAGTAAAATAACAAGGAGAGAAAGGTTATTATCAAACACTGCCTTAGTCAACAAGAGGGTTTCCTGCTGTCTGTGGACACAGAGGGATGAGAAAACATGAAGTCACAGTGAGTACTGTTTAATCCAATATATTTAGAAGTAATTTTATCATAAAATTTACTTCTATCCTACAAGCTGCCAAAATCCTCTGAAAAGGAAACAAAGCTTTGGGTAAAGGGAAGGTCCCTGAATCCATCATGTATAAATCATCTTCTAATGATCCACTTTTCATTAATTCAACAGCTAATTATTTTCTATCTGTGGGCTAGCTTTTTTGGGGGAAACTTTTTGACTTGTTTATATAAAAATATTTTATTCTTCTATTTTTAATAAATATTCTGATTGATTTTCACCCTTTTTTGAAATTATAGCATTTTTCTTATGCTGTACTTCCAACAATACGTAACAAAAGAAGATATCAGCTTGATAAATAATGTATCAACACTTTAGTCTTTCACAAGTGTTATGCCTGGCTCAGAGGACAGATTTGTACCTATAATTAAATATTTAAAAAATTGCTGTTTCCCAAACATATGTATGAGCCTGTCCTCCCCAGGACAGGGAAAGAAAGTCAGCCTTACATAAATTAAGGGTGAATATATAAATTCATATATAAAGATATAATAAATCATTATTTGCAACTCTAAGTAACTATAGTGGACACTTCACATTAGATCTTATATGGGAAAGATGGAAAATATAGATGTTCTGCAGTTATGATGTTGGTGAACTGTTTTTTTTTTTTTCCTGTTACCATTTTGCTGGTCTTTTATACTGATATTTTCAGTATTATTTAAGATTCAATGGATTTTGAGGTTTGGGGGGCTGTAAAAATATCAAAATAGTAAGTAAATAACATACTAGAAATGACTTTTTTTCTTGGAAGTTTGAATTTTTTTAATAAACTTTTTGAAACCCAGCAAATCAGCTGTTTAGAAAACATTTGTTTTCTTTCTGTATTGAAGTATGATTGGCACACAACATTATAGTAGTTTCAGATGTACAACATAATGATTCAACATTTGTATACGTTGTGAAATGATCACCACAATAAGTCTAGTTACCATCTGTCACCACACAGAGTTACAATTTTTTTCTTGTGAATGAGAACTTTTAAGATTTATTTTCTTAGCAACTTTCAAATTTGCAATACAATATTATTGACTATAGTTACCATGCTGTACATTACATCCCCATGCTTTATTTATTTTATAGCTGTAAGTTTGTACCTCTTAATTCCCTTCACCTATTTCACCCACCCCCCAATCACCCACCTCTTCAGCAACCACCAATCTATTCTCTGTATCAGTGAGTTTAGTCTGGTTTAGTTAGTTTTGTTTATCAGATTCCACATATAACTGAAATCACATGGTATTTGTCTTTCTTAGTTTAACTTATTTCTCTTAGCATAGTACCCTAAAGATCTATCCATGTTATCACAAATGGCAGGAGTTCATTCTGTTTTATGGCTGAATAGTATTCCATTGTGTATAAAAATACATACATACATTATATATATATATATATATATATATATACACATACCACAGCTTCTTATTGATGGGCACTTAGGTTGCTTCCATATCTTCGCTATGGTAAATAATGCTGCAATCAACATAGGGTGCATATATATTTCCAAGTTAGTGTTTTCACTTACTTCTGATAAATACCAAGAAGTGAAATTACTGGATCACATGGTAGCTCTATTTTTAATTGTTTTGAGAAACCTCCATACTGTTTTCCATAGTGATGGAACCAATTTACATTCCAAGCAACAGTACACTAGTGTTCTCTCTTTTTTTTTTTTCTCACATCTTTATTGGAGTATAATTGCTTTACGTTGTTGTGTTAGTTTCTGCTGTACAACAAAGTTAATCAGCTATATGTATACATATATCCCCATATCCCTTCCCTCTTGAGCCTTCCTCCCACCCTCCCTATCCCACCCCTCTAGGTGGTCACAAAGCACCGAGTTGATGTCCCTGTGCTATGCAGCAGCTTCCCACTAGCCATCCATTTTACATTTGGTAGTGTATATATGTCAATGCTGCTTTCTCACTTCATCCCAGCTTCCCCCTCCTCTGCATGTCCTCAAGTCCGTTCTCTATGTCTGCATCTTTATTCCTGCCCTGGCACTAAGTTCATCAGTACCATTTTTTTTAGATTCCATATATATGTGTTAGCATACGGTATTTGTTTTTCTCTTTCTGACTTACTACACTCTGTATGACAGACTCTAGGTCCATCCACCTCACTACAAATAACGCAATTTCATTCCTTTTTATGGCTGAGTAATATTGTGTTGTATATATGTACCACATCTTCTTAATCCATTCATCTGTCGATGGACACTTAGGTTGCTTCCATGTCCTGGCTATTATAAATAGTGCTACAATGAACACTGTGGTACATGTATCTTTTTGAATTATGTTTTATCAGGGTATATGCCCAGTAGTGGGATTGCTGGGTCATATGGTAGACATACAGATTGCCATCAAACACATGAAAAGATGCTCAACATCACTAATCATTAGAGAAATGCAAACCAAAACCACAGCGGTCAGAATGGCCATCATCAAAAAATCTAGAAACAATAAATGCTGGAGAGGGTGTGGAGAAAAGGGAATCCTCTTGCACTGTTGGTGGGAACGTAAACTGATACAGCCACTATGGAGAACAGTATGGAAGTTCCTTAAAAAACTAAAAATAGGGTTCTCTTTTCTCTACATCCTAGTCAACACTTGTTATTTCTTGTATTTTTGATAATAGCTGTTCTGGGCATGTGTGAGGTGATATCACACTGTGGTTTCGATTTGCATTTCCCTGATGATTAGCGATCTTGAGAATCTTTAAATGTGTCTGTTGGCCATCTGTATGTCTTCTTTGAAAAAATGTTTATTCCGATCCTCTGTCCATTTTTAAAATTGTTTTTTTTTCTTTTTGATGTTGAGTTGGGTGAGTTCTTTATACATTTTGGTTATTAATCCTTGATTGGACATGACTTGCAAATTTCTTTTCCTACTCAGTATGTTGTCTTTTTACTTTGTCATTACCAAGAGCAATATCAAGGAGTTTACTGTCTTTTCTTCTGGGAGTTTTGTGGTTTAAGGTCTTACATTCAAGTCTTTAATGCATTTTGAGTTAATTTTTATGTATTGTTTAAGATAGTGGTCCAGTTTTATTCTTTGCATGTGGCTGTCCAGTTTTCCCAACACCATCTATTGAATAGACTATCTTTTGCTCAGTGTATATCCTTGCCTACTTTGTCATAAATTAATTGACCATATACACTTGGGTTTATTTCTGGGCTCTCTATTCTGTTCCATTGATCTATATGTCTGTTTTTATTCCAATACCATACTGTTTTGATTACTATAGCTCTGTAATATAGTTTGAAATCAGGCAACATGGTGCCTCCAGCTTTGTTTTTCTTTCTCAGTATTGCTTTGGCTTTTGGGGATCTTTTATGGTTCCACACAGGTTTTAGGATTGTTTGTTCTATTTCTGGGGAAAATGTCCTGGAATTTTGATAGCGATTGCATTGAATCTATAGATGCCTTGGGTAACATGGACATTTTTATATTAATACTTCCAATCCATGAGCATGGAATATCTTTCCATGGTTGTGTGTCTTCTTCAGTTTCTTTCATCAATGTCTTATAGTTTTTAGTGTACAAGTCTTTATCCTTCTTGGTGAAATTTATTCCTAGGTATTTTATTCTTTTTGATGCAATTTTAAATGGGATTGCTTTCTTAATTTCTCTTTCTGATAGTTCATTGTTAGTGTATAGAAATGCTACAGATTTTTGTATATTGATTTTGTACCCTGCAACTTTACTGCATTCATTTATTAGTTCTAACAGCTTCTTGGTGGAGCCTTTAGGGTTATCTATATATAAATTCATGTCAACGGCATAGTTATAGTTTTACTTCTTTCTGTCCCATGTGAATGCCTTTTATTTTTTGTTTCCAGGCTAATTGCTCTGGTTAGGACTTCCAATACTATGCTAAAAAAGTGGCAGAGGGGGCATCTTAGCCTTATCCTAATCTTGAGGGAAAAGCTTTCAACTTTTCACTGCTGAGTATAATATTAACTGTGGACTTGTCATACATGGCCTTTATATGTTGAGGTACATTCCCTCTATACCCATTTTGTTGAGAGTTTTTTTTTATCACAAATGGATATGTTTTGTCAAATGCTTTTTTCTGCATCTATTGAGGTGATAATATGATTTTTATTCTTCAATTTTTTTAATGTGGTGTATTGCAATTGATTTGCAGATGTTGAACTATCCTTGCACCCCTGAAATAAATCCCACTTGATTGTGGTATACGAGCCTTTTAATGTATTGTCACATTCTGTCTAATATTTTGTTGAGGATTTCTGCATCTATTTCATCAGAGACATTGGCCTATAATTTTCTCTTTTTTTGTGGTGTCTTTGTCTAGTTTTGGTATCAGCATAATGCTGAACTCATAAAATGAGTCTGAAAGAGTTCCCTTCTCTTCTTCTTTTTGGAAGAGTTTAAGAAGGACTGGTATTCTTTGAATGTTTGGTAGAATTAACCAGTGAAGACATTTGGTCCTGAACTTTTGTTTGTTGGGATTTTTAAATTACTGTTTCAATCTCCTTACTAGTAATCAATCTATTAAGATTTTTGATTTCTTACTGAGTCAGTCTTAGAAGATTGTATATTTCTAGGATTGTATGTTTCTGGGCGGGGCCATGGAAGCAGAACTGTGGAGGCAGGGTGCTCACCCCCTCCCTCATGTTGGGCCTTGTGAGCAGTATGGTGGGCAGGGGTGAACTGTCTTTAAATGTACACAATTTACACTGACCAAAATTATTTCTATGCTAAAATTATCAGTAATATGGGTCTTCACAATTCGTGGAAAACAGATTCTGAATTGCAACTGAAGGTGGATGTTGACTTCTATTCCTATTTAAATCTGAAAGCCAATTCTGTTACAGGTCAGGTTTGCAAAGCTAAATAAAGTTAATATATGCTCCATCCAACCAAATTGTTCAAATACCTGTGATTCTATGTGCCTCAGTAGTGTATGAATATTGCACAACTCCAAGTTTTTGTCATGCTTGAGAATGAAAGAAACAGAAGCAGGAGATCCAGACAAAATCTACACAATATAATTAGCTTTTAGGTTGATTGGACATTTGCTCTTCTGAGTGAACTGTGGATAACTTACTGTACCTGTACCTAGATTGGACCTTAGTAATAAGCCTCAGTAATCTATTTCAGAAATGTGCATGACCTATGACTGCATCTCTGTGTCTGTCTCTTTAAATATCTCAGTCTGACCTGAGAAATAGAGAGCACAACAAAAATTAAATCAATATATAAATATTTAATGCTTGATCTGAGCTGAACCTAATTATGAGTTTTCTTTCTGTTTACAGATACGGTCATCTTCTCTTAAACTGTTAGATTTTATCATTTGTATGACATACATCTTTTTATTTCTATACTGTGAAAACATCCATATGGATATTCATCATTGCTTTTCAGGTATCAAAATTTGTTGATAAATATATAGTTTATAAGAAGCATATAAGTGGCAAGTAACCAACTGTGACTATTAAACTAACATGAAATTCAAATAAAAATGTATGTGTGGTCTAATAAATAATGCTAATGGCCCAGGTTCAGATTAGAAATGAACTAGTTCTGTTGGTGAAGTCATTTTACCTAGCTATGCCTATAAGACAATAAAAAAGCAAAAAGCAAAAACTTATTGAAACCTATAAACTACATTTGGTTTTTGATAAATCAGTCCATATCCTTTGTATTGAAATTATCTCTTCTTCCTAAACATGACTGTCTCCAGTTCATGTTATGTTCAGGGAGAATGGATTTTCATCACATATAATGGTTTAATTTGATCAATTGTGCTTCTTTCTCAATATACCATCTGTTTGAGTCAGAGTTAAATTGTACATAACTGAAACTACTCTGTCTATTTTAAGCAGGAGAGGATTTAATACAGGAATTAAGTTCATACAAACTTATTGGAAAGCCTGGAGGGCAGACTCCAGTGTCATAGAAGTAAATCACCAGGCAAATCTCTACCTTTGTTATAATTAAGAATCTATGGCACTGTCATTGCAACCATAGGGTCCAGGAATGTATTAGTTTAGCTGTTGCAATCCTTAGGTTGGAAAATTATGCACTGTTGACTCCAGAGCCACATTATACCTATATATTGGCATAGGCAAAAATGGATGTCCTGAGCCCTCTCAATATGCACAAATTAATTATGAGACACTGGGATCCTTGCAAATGTTGATGGAGAAGAATCCAGGGCCTTTATGATTGTGATGACCAACAGAAATGTAGACCTGTGATCTCCACTATATTCCTCTTTCCAAATACCACATGAATTTGACTAACTGTCCAAATCTAAACCACATTCTGAACCCTGTCTGCAAAAGAGACTTAGAAATGTAGATTTTGGCTTCTCAACCTCAGAAGTTTAAGTATACTAGAAAGAGGGTGAATGGTTATTGAGCAGCAATGCACAATAATTCTTGCTGTCCATCTGTTTGTCTGTTCCCTGACCATTCACGCCTATCTTCCCATACATGTTTCCCAACAGTAGCAAGAGCAACAATTGATTTCCACCCAATAAAATGCAACAATTCCTCCATACAAATAAAAACGTATTTACACTGTACCCAGGAGAAGAAACCCAAACTTCTATTAGTCATAGAATCCTTTCTGAGGTGACTCCCATTTACATACCTTACAAAGTTATCAAAGAAAAATATACAGTACAAAATGAGAGAAATGGAGTAAAAAAAGGAAATATGTTTAAACAGAAATAAATACATAAAGAACAAGAGACTACTGCAGCCTTTTTTTCTCCAAAATGTTATAAGACCCTATTTGTATTTATAGCATCTTTTTTCTACTTTGAATTCCATGCTTTCGTTGGCTTCAGTTGTCTGGCATTAAATGGTGGGTGGGTTAAAGCAAACCTTCATTCCTGTTGGACCAGAGCCATTGGTAGTCATGCTTGGATTGCTGGAATTGTACATGAACTTTTTGCTTCAGGATGTGGGAATATAAGGACACATCTCAAAATATCCCTTCCATTCCAGACACATACATAATCCTCGCTGACAAACTTTTTAAGAGTAGCCCTATGTCCCCTTAAAAATCAGAACTAATCTTCCTATTCAACAGAGAAAACTCTTTTTTTCCCCCATGACTTTTAGGTCATAAGGAGCCACAGATGGCCCCATGACAGTCTCAACTTCTACTTCTAGGAACCAGTGTGTCATCTGATAGAAGCATTGCTTTTTTGGATATTAAGGTCTCTAATGCAGGAAAGGTCAAAATTGTGAGAAGAATAAGGAAATTTTTATAAGAGGACTCACCCTCAAATTCCATATTATATAATCTTATCATAGGAGAAAATGTACCAAAATGAATGCCTATACCTTAGCTCTCAAGACCTGTGAAGTTGATAACGTAACACTGAGACCTCTGCTAATGTTGCCACAGAGAAGTCCAATGTCATCATGACCATGCTTGTCAAAAACAAACAAACAACCCCCCCCAAGAAACCAGCAGATACAGTGGAAGCATAGCTCCACCTTGCTTCTGCCTTCAAATCTCATATGAGTACCTCTGATTATTTGAAACCAGATCACAGCTAGACCTTATTTCAAGAAAGTCTGGAAAATATAATACAGTAGAAGGAATGTGAAATGGATGTTCCAATTAATCCTATGCACCACACCATCTAATTTTACCCCTGTAACGTTCTTTTAAATTCAGGTCATGGGCCATGGGTCGTCCAATTCCAAAAGCCAAAATTGATGAATTATTTTTCTGCTTAATTTCAAAATGGCATAAAATCTTTTTCCCCCTTCTTTTCCCAAATTTGTTTCCCATTTATTCAACTGCCTTTATTTCTTCCTTTACTCTAGATCTATTTTTTTTTTTTTTTTTTTTTTTGCAGTAGGCGGGCCTCTCACTATTGTGGCCTCTCCCGTTGTGGAGCACGGGCTCCAGATGTGCAGGCTCAGCGGCCATGGCCCACGGGCCCAGTTGCTCCGCGGCATATGGGATCTTCCTGGACCGGGGCACGAACCCATGTCCCCTGCATCGGCAGGCGGACTCTCAACCACTGTGCCACCAGGGAAGTCCCTACTCTAGATCTTAATTTTGCTCCTGGCAGCAAAGACTCTGTCATATTTGAATTTCTACATTTGACAACCAAGCTTTTAATATCATTCTGTCTGCAGTGGGTCACCTCAAGTTATCATGCCCCCATGGCCCTTACTTGCATCTTCCTCATTGTTCTCTATAAAAACTGTGCTTGTCCCTCAATTAATAACTTTCCAAATGAAGTTTTCCTAGGCCTACTCTCTGAGAGTTTGGCTACCTAATTCAAGGAACAGTCCTTTATATTGATGATTATCTTTAGCCAAATGTCACATATATATTTGGTTCTAATTGGTATATTTTATTAAATATTCTTGACATCTTTATTCTTGAATATTTCATTTATATTAATCTTGTCTCCTTTATGTAAGTATAATAACTTCCCCGTATTTTTTTCATTCAACAGTTATTTACTCAGTGCTATCACATGCATAGTCAATTAACTGGATCTATGGGGATAGGAAAATGTATAGCCTGATAAACATAGAACAGCACTCTACGTGTAAAAGTTCTCACAGTTATTATGATTCTCTTATATTATAAAAAAAGTTGCAGTTGAATGTTGGCTACAGAGACACAAATCATACAAACCTAACTCACACACTTATAAATTATACACCACACTGCAGATTGAAGCATAAATTTAAAGAAATAAAGTGAGGTTTTATGGGTTCAAATATATTTTACTTTGCCATCCAAGTATACAATCTTGTAAATGAAAATAAATAACAAATAGGTAAGTATTAAAAAAAAATTTCAGCTACTAACAACATTATTATACTTTATGTTGCCGTTTCATTGTTTAGTTCTTTTGAATTCAAGGATTATTCCACAAAGGAAAAATTAGTTTTTTGGGTGTTTTTTTTTGCGTTACGCGGGCCTCTCACCGCTGTGGCCTCTCCCGCCGCGGAGCACAGGCTCCGGATGCGCAGGCCCAGCGGCCACAGCCACAGCGCACGGGCCCAGCCACTCCATGGCATGTGGGATCCTCCCGGACCAGGGCACGAACCCGTGTCCCCTGCATCGGCAGGCAGACTCTCAACCACTGCGCCACCAGGGAAGCCCAAAAATTAGTTTTTTAAAGACTTTTTAAAAGCACATTTAGGCAGTAATTGACTCCTTTTTTTCTCTTTCCTGCTTAGTGGGCTTCAGGAAGTCAAATCCCTTCATAAAAGGGAGAGAAAAACAAATCATAATATTACTTCCTTCCTAACACTGCTTCTAAAATATCTAGTAATATTTATTCCAAAATAATTTGAGTGAAAATTCTTTTTGCACATTACTATATGCCTTGGTTGGTGACTGGGGCCAATCTGGCTCAAGATTTTAAGAAAGAAACTGTTAGTGGTCCATATAAGATTATGTAGTCTATAAAATAATATATAATGATCAATATGACTATATATAATGTAATACTATCTTTATATATCTAAATAGCCACACACATATGCAAATATGTTATATCTATATATCTATGTATCCACACACACATGCATTAAAATGTGTAGTTTATTTGGGGAAAACACTTTGGAATGTACTAGTTGATTCCTTATTTGCTGCCCACATCTATCCAGTTCTTAAAAGGAGAAATTGCCAGTAACTTCTCTTCTCCCAGAAATTAAATGAATAATTATGTACATACTGAACTGCTTTTTTCTTACTTCTCAGTCATACTTATTCATTTAACTTATCTAGACTATAAGAAAATTTATTTTAACTTCTGCCAGGATACACATTTAGCCTATGGCTAGATACTGTTTATGTTTTAGGGAAAGTAGAATAGTAGCTGTAGATTTTCAAACTTACTTTAAAATAATTTAGGTCATAAACAGTAAGTATTCAAGCTCAATCTCATTAGAAATCCTGAAACAAAATCAGGATGGTATTAGCCATCACACATAAATCAATTAACAACATAGAACTGTAAACCTATACTTCTATGTCTCTGCAATTGTCAATTTTTGATACAGGTAACAAGGTATAATTGGACCATTTCATAGTGTGAAGTGGTGATGTCTTCTTTTTTAGGTCCTTGTACCTGTAAAACAAAGGTGAGGTGGCAGGACTGATGCGTGCATTCACACACACTTGGTGTAAGTCTTCACACTACGTTCTATAGAGTGCTGTAATATTTGTCAATTAATATTACTGATACTTAAAAACTTTAAACATATTTTGTTTCCTCAAAATTACTTGCAGACGTTTAGAGTCACAAATAAGAGTCACTTCTCGAGAGTCTTTGCCCATCCCTGTGTTTTAAAACTAGTTTCAGAAAGGCCTAAGTACCTTAGTATATGGAGAAGGGAATGGTCTTTATGAAAATTCTTCTGAATTCTGCTCTTTCCTTCAGGTCCAGAGGCTCTGGTTCTCACCGTGGGACCACATGCCTTTCTGCAGCATTTCCTATTAGCTAGCTTATTCTGATCCTTGAGCAATGTGATCAAACTGTAGTTTAGTCTCACAAGATTCTGAACAAATTATGACTCATTTGCACATCCTCATAAAATGGATGTATTCCAGTAACAACCCTTTATCTTCTAGAGTATCAGGATATTTCTCAATGTGCTGAGCATTAATCATCTGTGTTGGCATTACACGACTCATTGGTAAAGATGCAGCTCCTGGACCTTACCCACAGACGTATGTATCAGAACGTCTGGCAGTGGAACTTGGTGATTCTTTCATACTCCACGGTTTGATAATTACTAACAGAAGAATAAGAGGTGGTTAAAGTTTACATAATAGAATGCATTTAGATAGTGGGTGGGTATCAGTTTGAAGTTGCTGAGTTTGCTATTCATATTCTTTTGGATCTGGACTCTTGGCCCAATGGATGAGCATCTTTGACACAGTGCTCTTGGGTTTCCCAAGTCCAGGGGTTATGGTGCACCCAAGGGATCACTCACAAAATGAAAGCTGCAATAAGTGAGTCCTATTGCGATACCCCACTATCTGACAGTCAAGCTGTATCACTGCATTAAGATTAGAGTCAGACAAAAGATAAATAGTATGCTGATGGGTCATGTTTGCAAAAGGAATGGACGCCAAAATAAAGAACATATTAGGAGGAATAGTGAATGTGTTAGATTCTACATTTATAATGGGTGGCCATAACAGAGAGGTGAATTATAGTAGTACTTAATTTTAGGAACACCTCTAAGTCATATTGAAAAAAAACCACTAGAGAAGATAATTTATACTTGGTTAGATAGAGAATAGGATTAACTAAATGTATTCCAGTGGGAAAAAGATAATGCTCCTCTCCAAACACAAACTATTTTCTCTCTCCTCACTTATAAGATTAAAATTCAATTAATGATGGAATTCTGGTTCTAATTAGATGATAGAATGGCAAATTTCTAACTTTTTAAAAGTGTGAACATACTTTAATATCTATATTAATTGGATAACAAAACAATTAATATATTAATTTATGGGAAAGGTCTTGAAAGTGTAAATGGACTTCTGTTTGGTAGACAAATTGCTAAGCACGGATGTCACTTTGCAATTTATGCCCTGAATATAGAATTACAATGGCATTTTATTTTAATGCTCTGGTAATTAATGCTAAGTTATGATGATAAAAGTACCAACAGCAGTGAATAGCAAATGAGCAAATACAATAAATAGCAAATGAATCAGTCCTGACAGAGAACTTATCAGACTGATAAAGTTATAATTTTTAGTTACTTTGAAATATTCTCTGAATTAAAAAATTTTTACTATAAGCAGCAGCCTTTGAGGTAAGTGTGCAGTATAACTGTTGTTACTTTTAAAGAGCCTGAATTTTGTGGTCTACTTCTGAGACACACATTCTCAGGCTAATCAAGATCCATCTTACTCTTTAATTTTTCTTTCTTTTTTTTTTTTTTAGTGACTCACAGATACTTTGCCCTTACTGAATCTACCTCCTCAGAGCTCAGTCTTTCAGAGTGTACAGAATAAATAAAAGTTATTGTTTATCTGCTCATAGGATGAAAATGAACATTATTATGCCACATTCATTTTTGTAGCCAGTTCTATATTTTGCTCCTTGATTTTAAAACTACACTTGCATTTATTTCTATGTACACAGATCATATTACCTTATTCTTGCTTTATTTTCTTATTATCTAAATTATCTCTTTTGCAATTTCTCTATTATTTGAAAAACATTTTCTTCAAACACCCTATTTGTTGAAATTATTTCTTCTTAGATTGCCTTGTCTTCATTCACTTATTTTTCATGTAGCATTTATTAACTTCATAGATATCCTACAGAAGCCAGGTCACTGCTAAGAACTAGAGATACAAAATTGTCTAGGCTCATAGTTCCTCAAGCAATATTTGCTTTATTCTTCTTTCTACCTGAATTCAACCTGAGATAGATGCTGATCCTTTGCTATAGACTCAAAAATACAGCAATTAATCTAAAACATATCATAAGTAGCTTTTTTATGGAAATGGAAGTCCTGTTGGTTGCCCCCTTTTTTTCTGCAGAACTTTTGCCCAGTGCCTCATATGCCATTTGCAGACAGTTATGACACATTTCCTCTCTATCAGCAAAGTATGTTTGAGTCACTGAAAATTCCTCAGGCTCTAATCAATTACCCACCACATATTCTGGCAGTGCTCCTGAGACAGCCCTTCATTTCACCTACAGCCCTCTACAAAGCGCTCCACCATGCTGAGAGCTACATGCATTTTTCTGCTCCTCTCTATCATAGGAAGGACCAGCTAGGACCAAGCTGAGGAACCACTGAACCAGTTCGGGCTGGAGAGGGCCCATGAGGAAGAAGTGAAAGGATGAGAAAGGATACAACCTCTCCTCTTGCCTATGATTAGGTTCATAAAGTCACCAGGTAGACCCTGGAAATCATGCCCTTCAGGGTGCTGAGATCTGCTAGGATAAGTAATTGAAACGACTTGGCCAAACCACAGGGTATGGGTGTGCAGGGACCAAGATCTAAGGGGTAAACTTAAGGGTGGAGAAACCAGGAAAGCCAACAGTGAGACTTAGTGGGACAGAGAAGTGGGAGACAGCATAAAGGAATTCTGGTGCCAAAAACTGGAGTGTCTTCTTGCAGTCCCCCCTGCAGCCTTGCTAGTGGAGGATTAGCTCACTAAAAGAACAGTTTCTTAAAGGCCATGACCATTTTACACATTTCACTGGGGTCCCTAACACAACTTTAAACATTTCATGTTCTACTGTTATTGATTAGTAAAATTTGGTTCCATTGTCTCCCTTTCTAATCTTATCTGTTGACTGCAAAAGGCTTGAATTTGCAATTATCAAGAAAAATTCTAGCCAACAAAGGGATGTATTGATTTAGTATATTTCAAATATGGTGGTTTCCAAGTTCTTTTCATATTACAGAGCATTTTGTTATAGTTACATGAGTGGGAAGTATAAAAAGCTCCAAATTGGTAAGACATTTCCACTTTTATTATCAGCATTTTCATTAAAGGAAAACATTAAATGCCTGCTCTTTTTTGAATAATTCATATTCGTTCATTTTGTATTATTAAACTTTTGCTTCTCAGATTGATTTTCATTCACAAAAGCAAATTTATATAATGGCTTGGTTGGTGATATATAGTAATTTCAAAACCACTTTTCATAAGACGTTAAAAAGAGTTAACCAACTTCCCTTTCAAAATATATTTCTCCATGTATAGACTATGTTGACATTAAATGAACATGATAGGGCAGTTTTTCATGTAATATAGTAGTACTAGACAAAACAGTGTTTTATGTAATTAGTACTATATATTAATAACTGCTGCTCATGATGTATCTTTTCATTATTAGTGTCATTGCAAGAGCAGTTTAGACAAGGCTGAAAATCCACAAGATGACATCAGTTAATACAGTGAAGACAGCTGAAAATGTAGAGCATTCATACAGGAGACAATGTATTGTAATGGAGATTTCCGTTTCATCTCTCAGCAGAGAGCAGCCACTATCTTTTGTGTTTAGATAGACATATGGATATATGAAAAATTATAGAATAGGATAGAGGACATGATAATCAAATGAGTGTTCTGACCGAATGTTCTAACCTATGAAATTATCAGTCCA
Source organism: Monodon monoceros (assembly GCF_005190385.1). Taxonomy (NCBI): domain Eukaryota; kingdom Metazoa; phylum Chordata; class Mammalia; order Artiodactyla; family Monodontidae; genus Monodon; species Monodon monoceros. The sequence continues at coordinate 105,431,114 of NW_021703778.1, forward strand.
TAACTACATGTGCAGAACTTATGAGCGACATTATCCTGCATTATATCAGTAAGTACATTAAAGGAAATAGCTAGAAGAATAAAATTAAGAAAAGAAAAAAAGATTTTTACTTAAAAAGCTTCTTTTCAGGAATGGTAGGAGTTTTTCCCTAAGCCACCTTAATTTTAAAGAAGCTACATAAACCCAGAGAATGGTTTTAAAAGTAACTAAAAGTCTCTTAAGAGGTACTCACTTTTTGAAGCTTTGCTGAGATTCATGTTAAATTTAATGTGTGCAAAGAAAAATGTAGAGAATTATTTTAATAATCTTGCCTACTTGCTCTGATTTTGACCCTTAGATTTCTTTTTTCTCTCCCTAAGTTCACATTAAAGAAATGTTAAATATTAAACTAAGAAACATTAAAAGGAACATATATTTCACTGAATGTAACCTTTACTCCTATTAAGAAAGCAGTAAATCCTAGTATATACTATAACAGTAAGTATTCTCTTTTAGCTTTGTGGTAGCATAGCTTGGGTAAATTAGAATCTACTTATGTTTTAAGGTCTTACAAGAGAGTGTCACACCATTGATTGCTGGATAATGGAGAAAATATTAGCTACTGTGTTTACATTCTTTAACAAATTTATGAACATGTAATTATGCTGTATCACCCTCAAAAATTTGTTATTGGTGGATGATCTGTCCAAGTCAGCTGGACAGCAGGAAAATGTTACAAAAAAAAATACATGGATGCAAAATTAGTGGGTGGAAATTATGTAAATTAAAGTCAGTATCATTTTATAAGTATCCTTTAATCTTTCTACTTCTCTATCAACTCAAACCACAGATAAATTGGATTTATCTAGTGCTTTAGAATAACTATGCACAGGACTGACAATAAAGGTGGAATATTTTCTACACACCTGAATATTTGAGTTGGAAGCCTATACCACTCTAATGCCTGTGTAAGGATTAACCTACAAAGAACACACTTTCTAGTTCTCTCTTTTGCACATCTTTCTTTAAGCTTTGCCATTCTTTTAGTTATGCATTGGTTCATTCAATCAGCAGGTATTTTTTTGAGCTCCATGTGCCAGGCATAGGGTGAGGTACTGAGGGTGTCAGACAGATCCTTTTCCCAATATAGCTTCCATTCAGTAGGACAAGGCAGGCAAAGCAAAAGTAAGCAACTAAAGATAGTTTCAAAGAGCCATAGTGCTAAGGAGAAACAAGATAGAAGCCAGACACAGAGAGAAAAATACTGCATGATCTCACTTGTATGTAGAATCTACGAAAGTCAAATTCATAAAAGCAGAGAGTAGTACAGTGGTTACAAGGGGCGGGGAGGTGAGGGAAATGAGGAGATGTTGGTAAAGGAGTACAAAGTTGCAATTACGTAGGAAGAATAAGTTCTAGAGATATAAGGTCCAACATGGTGATTACAGTTAATAACACTGCATTATGTACTGGAAATTTACTAAGAGACTAGATCTCAAGTGCTCTCATCACACAGGGACACACACAAATAGTAACCATGGGAGGAGATGGATATGTTAATTAGCTTGACTGTAGTAATCATTTCACCATGTATATCAAAACACCATGTTGTACACCTTAAATATACATAATTTTAATCTATAAAACAGTAAGATATAAATGATTGGTATAAAATTTTTTGAGAAAAGACTTTGATGTGATACTGGGGACTAAAGAGAAATATCACATCTACAAATCTTGAAATAATGTACTCATAGCAAATATAGTAAAATAACTTTTACTATATTTACTCCTATGTTTTAACGTGAAGTGAATATATCAAAATTACTCCAATAAAACCTTAGTTTGGAACTGTTTGTTTTTTCTTTAAAGCTAAGCTTACATGGTAGAAAATGTTTTATTTAGGGGAAGGAGTACAGTGGGAGCTTCTTTAGATAAGATGTTAAGGGAACGTCTTCCTTAAGAGGTGACATTTGAGCTGAGAACTGAACAATGAGAAATGGCTGACCATGAGAAAGTCGCAGGGAAGGATGTTCTGGGCAGACAGAACTGCAGGTGCAGAGACATAAGACAGCGGTGAGGAGGGCCCATGCAAGGAAGCAAAACAGTTCGATGAGGCTGGAGCCAAGAGGGCTAAAGAGAAAGAGGTATAAAAAGGGAAGAGAGGCAGGCAGGTGACAAAATATCTGCAACTTTGTAGGCCATGGTCAAAGCTTGAATTCTATTTTAAAGCAGTGGAAGCTATTATATAGTTTTAAGCAGGAGAGTGAGGCAGTCTGAGTTATAAGGACCTCTATTTTGTTAATGAAGTATGGGGTTGAGTTGGGGAGGAACGCAGATGGTTTGAGGAGAATACAAAATGGTTCTTTTGGAAACTGTGGAAAGTGAGCATGCTCAAGCAAAACTGAAGTCTAGTTGAGACTTATGTGTACAGGATCAAATCACTGTCATTTCAAGCACACTATGAACTGTACTGTAAAGAGTAATTGTCTTGATCCTTTCGCTGACTCTTATTTTCTATAGCAGTTATTTGTACTACTTTACATTAAAATCTTTAAATGTATTTAACAATTTCTCTCCAATTTTTATAAGTTCCTTGAGGATACAGATGATGTCTTGTACGTCATCATATGCTCTGCTATCCCTAACAATGCCTTTAAATGGAAGGCATTCAATAACTATTTTGGGGAATGATTTATAGTCCAACTGACCTAGGCTCTGCATATAACACATTGCATCTAAGAAATAATAAGATCAATGCCAAAATACAAATTTCTCTTAGTGTCACCTGCAATATTTTCCTAAATAAATAGATGAATATGTATGCACAGATTGGAATACTGTATTTGTCAGTACATTTTCAAATAAATCCGTAGCAAATTGGTTTCAGGAGGATGTTCCTCTTTGACAAACTCCAGTTTAATAACAAATGTTTTGTGTTCAAACTGGAAGCTTTAAAACTCTATCTGTATTCCTTAAATAGACACTTTAATCCTTTCAGATTTACAATCTGACCAATTTCTGGACAGAAGAGATAACTAACAAACACAAGCTCAAAGAGCATATGTAGCTCTTACAGATTCATAAATTCGTGTTTTAACTTCAACACCTTTTTTCCCTCCCATATTTCATTCAGAGAAGGAGGAAAAGGGAGGGATAGGTTATCTTTGTATTTTAGAGTAATCATGGTTTCCTTAAATTGTCAGCTATTATTGACACGATGTTGCTTTTTCAAAGAGTGCAGCAAACCATTTTCTTGGACAGTATTTTTGTGAAACTTGATGTGGAGTCAGAGCATCATTGAAAGTTAGGACAGAAAGGGCCCCTGTTAAAGTCATCTAGCCCCTGCTGAATGACGAAGGATTCTAGTATGTGTGGAATGCATCCAATTAGTCTGAAAAACTATAAATTGAAAATTTTAAGTGTTTTCTTCCTTCCACATATATCAAAGTTCTTATATTCTGCAGTTGGCCTTTCTGCTAAAGTGCTTTCAATTATGTAAACTAGTGTTCTTTATCAATTTAAATCCAATATTTCTGATTATATCATTGCCAGGGAATAAAAATAATTTCCTTCCATCTGAGAAGCATTATTTTATATATTTTATGCTAACAATACATCCATCCCTCTTCCCCTTCAAATTATCTAGACTGCGTATTCAGTTCCCATGCATTCTTACATTCTATTTCCTTTCTCTCTGTTTGTAGTCTTCTTTGTTTACTGATTGGGTTATACAGCTGCACCTATTAGCATTTTGGGCCCAATTATGATTTTAATTTCATAATACTCTGTTGCTTTAGCATGAAAATAAAATCACTGGCTTCTGATATCACATAAGGACTTCTTCCCAACAATTTCACATCTCCCTTTCCTTTTTGTTAATCCCAAACACATTCCTGGTTTAGCATGTTTTTTTCCCCACCCCAACCCTGTTCCTCCCACCCTATCATAGATGGATAACAAGAGTAATGAAAAGAAAAGTTGAGTTAATGGAAGATCTGAAAATACCCTCCTAATTCTAGGATAGTTATTTATGGAGTAGTGGTCAAGAGGGTGGGCTCCAGAAGATAACAGACCTGAATCTGACCTCTGGCTCTGCTACTTGTTTCTTCTGCAACCTTGGCAAGTGACTAAACTTTCAAGATATTGGCTTTATTTGTGAAATGTCTGTCCACTGACTATAATTTAACATCAAGCTCTTTCCAAAGGCACGTACTATCTCTCAAGCATCTGATGTCAATTCACTTCCTCGGGTTCACCTCTCTCTTCTGCCCTCTTCCTTATGTTCTATGATACTTAACTTTTTGAACAGCGTGGTACACACAGTGCTGTCTGATGCTTTCGTGTATTACTTCATCTACTTTCTCTGCCTGGTTTCCCCTTCCATCTTTGTTTGTCTTATGTCTTATCCTCCTTTAAGACTCAAGTCAGACATCATGTGCTTTAAGACACCTTCCTCCCCTGATGCCTTCCTAGATGGGCTAATTGTCCTTCCTTCATGTTCACATTGCCCCCAATGCATCTTTCTATAATTGCACTTAACAGTTAAATGTTGGAATTCCAGGTCAAATTCTACTCATCTTTCTATACCTAGTGCCAAGCTCAGAGTGACCTCTACCACTTTTCCTGACATTAGGGAATTGGTAGAAATCCACTTCCTATTAAGTGACAAACAGATTAATATCAAGTCCTTCAGAGATATCCTAGGTATTTTTACCTTTTAGAGTGAAGAATAACTACACCACCATCCACCTGAGAGGGAAATCTCTGTGGCCCCTCAAGGAGATATTCTGAAAGAACTAGTGGAGAAGGTATTAGAGGTAATGAATAAATACTCTTTCTCCTTGGAATGTATACCCTACTTTGTTCATTCTTTCAACTCCACTCAGAACCTACTTACTCTGTCTTCTCATTTGCCATCCCTGATTAGCTGCTCCCTACTCTGTGCTTCCATGGTACTTTGTTCATGCCTCTATTTTAGCCTTTACCATGTTGCATTTTAATGATCTATACACGTCTAACTTCTCCTCTGGAGTGTACCTTTCCTAGGAGCAGAGGGGGCATATCGTCCTCATTTACACTTTGCAATTGTTACCATCCCTGGCACATCATAAGCACTCAGTAAATACTGAACAAATGATCCAAGTCAGCCAAGTGTTGTGTTTGGGTGAGGTGACTCAATATTACCCGCTGGTCAGGAGGAATAATAGTGTATCAAGATGCATTAAAGAGCAAATAAAAGACAAGCTCTTCACTGTGCTGAGTGTGTTTTCAGTGCCTTCTTAAATGTCAAAGGGTGAATCAAGTTCACAGTGTTCTTGAGAATCTAAGGTAGAAAAAAAATTCTGTGCATGCCTTAGAGATGCCAGGACTCTTATTTTACCTAGTTTGAATGTAATTTTTTGTAGAGTAAATAGACTCCACTCATCTGGATATAAGACAATTTTCTGAATATACTGGACCCTCCAGCTGCTGGTGGTGATTCTCTTATGACTGTGGTGCTTGCTTTCAGGTTCTTCCCGTTTTCACTTGCATTTTTTTTAAAGTAGAATTCACCTGAAGCCAGTTTTCACACTGCAGAGCTAATTTCTATGCAAAAGTGAATGATGTTTCACATTAAATATTCCTTAGAGCATAAAGCTGACATTAAATGTATAATTTTAAGCAGTTCAAGCAGTATTCACTAAACGGTTGACACAAGAACAAGGATCACAGGAATATGTAGGTGAGAAGGGAAACGACAGGCATGCCAAGGCTTTTTCCATCACTTCACTACAGTCGTATCTTCATTTATCTTGCTTTTTACATGGGGTTTAATTTTTATTTTTAAAAACTGGGTCAGATCCCTTAGGACAAGCTAAACCTAGGGATATTGAGAGTCACTAACCCTTCAAGGCCACCAGGAAGATGACGTTGTAAAAAGGGCAATAATATAATTTACTAGATGGTATCTTAATTGTCTGAAATCCAAATGATAGTTTTTAATTATAAAGGTGTAAATTTCAAAGTGACCACTTTGTGCTAAAGGTAAAGTTTACGCATCTCATTCTTAAGTAGACCTGTTAGCGAAGAGACATATTTCACACCCTGCACTCTCAGGCCTGTGGAGTTCATAAGTGAGTATAACTGTAAGTATGTAGAGCTGGAGGGAATTCCACTTTTGATGGCACAAAAAGGTTAGACATCCTGTACCCAGGACAATTTTGGATTTAGGTCAGGCAAAGGAATTACTTATTTAAGAAGATAGTGTGAGACCGTTGACCTTTTGTTAAGTGTATTCACTGAAGAGTGTGCATTTGGCTAATTTCACATGCAGCGAGCTATGTAAATGCACAGTGGAATGCAAAGGAAACTATGAATACTTTTAAATTCATATGTAGCACAATATATACATATAGATTGTCCTTTATTTGAAGGTGATGCTGCCATTATCGTCTCTGCTATTTTCTGTGTGTTCAGATCTGGCTGTTTGATTGGCAATTCCTACTGTGTAGAGTCTGCATATGTGTCAACTAACAACTGCAGCCATTGCCTGGAGGGCTTGATTGCTGGGTTGTTCAATATTTATTAAGCACCCAGGAAGTGCTAGGTGCTGCACTGAACAGTGCAAGTGTAAGACTGCTGCCGTCCTCCAAAAATTCTATTCCAAGGTGACTAGTGGAATGCATATGCTTTTTATTTTTTATGCAAGTTGACTGGAACTATGCAATTAGGAAAGGGACAATCATTCACCAGATGTTGTCCCTCAGTAACATGGAAAGTAGGTGGCTAATGTCTTTCTCCTTCATTTGGAAGTGTTCAGGTTAGAAGGTCATGTTTGACTGAACCTATTATAATGATCTACTAAATGTGAACACCAAGGAAGAATGATGTGAAAATGTAATATCGTTAGGGCAGAAAAAGATGTGAAAACAACTCTGGGTCAGTGGACCTTTGCTTAAAGAAACTGGAGAGAAAAAAATCCAGTAATCTTTTCAAGGTTTGGTCGCAGTAAGCTTTTGGGTCAAACTGAGCAACACTATCTTTGGCCACTGCTTACACTGAATTTTGATATAGCTTCTCCACATTTAACCATAGTATTTATGTTAATAATGACATTATATAAGGTAATAATGGAAACCAGTAGACTCAAACAACAATACTTGTTTTTCAAGTTTGGGTGCACTCGTAATTCTTAAAGTATTTGACACCAATTGTAGAGTTCCCTCTTAGTAACAACAGGATTTTTAAATAACTGAAATTAGGAACTAATGTGTAGGGTAGAGGTTTAAGGAGTTAGTTGAAGTCTTATGCGGTGATATCTACAGCCGGTGTTAACCCTAGCATGCCATTGTTAAGAAAAATAAATTACTCCAATGTATAACTAAAATCACTATGATCTTAAATGTACTTCTTAAATTAAACCTGAGAACTTTTATCTTCAGCTGAGTTATTTACAAGTAGCCAATATATTAAACTGTGAAGTGTTTTTGTAGAAAACATGGTGAAAATTTTTGTGTATATTAAAAAATAATGTGTTGCATTTTCTTTGCAACTGAAGAAAAGAGCATATTTAAGTGTAAAGTTTAGGAATTTTTGTTTTCATACTTTCAAATGACAAAGATGTCATCTACATAACCAAGCTAACTGATTTTTGCATTCAAACAATTTTAAGGCATTTAATTTAAAATACTCTTAAGATCTGATAAAGAGAGTGCTAATGCAATGTCTTTTCTCTAGTCATAATTATAACAAAGTGAATGTTATATAAAGAAGAGTTGGTCAGGACATGAGTAATAATATAGTATTGACAGTCAAACTGCTCTCTCTTTTGATGATTTTAATTTTCCAGGATTTAAGTAGAGAAGTGTAAAAATGCCAACACCCACTTTGCTGCTACTCATCTAATAGCTTCTTATCTAATGGAATATGCATTAATTCTTTTACCTGACTTATCCATTATCCCCATTTTAGTATATTATATGGCCGTAACTTATCCTGTAACTGTGTGGGCAAAATTAAGAAAAAGTCAACTGTAGGTCTGCAGAAAATCCAGAACCCAATTAAAGCTGTGATACATGAGCTGCAAAGTTCACTGAAGAAAATAAAGGTGGCAAGAGGAAAAGGGGGTGACTTGAGGGGTTGTGAGTCAGTGGAGAGTCAGAAGATGGTATGGAGGAACTGGTGAAAAATAACATATTAAAAATTTGAATACAGAATGAAATCTTATAACTTAAAATGTCTTCCCCTCAGATGTACAGGGATTCCAAGCACACTATTGTTCTCAGGTAAACTATTCTTGTTTCTTGCTTCACTTGATGGTCTTGTTTCTTTCAGTCAACAATAATGAATGCAAGAATCAGTCTTAGTTCAGAGAGGCATGGGGAATCTCCATATTAGAAACCTATTGGTAGAGAATAATGTATTTTTTTCCTCTCCTTTTCTTTCTCCCAACCAAAAAGGATTTGATCAAAATGCTATGTGTTTACTGAAATAACCAAAGAGGGCCTTGACTTTGCTAATCATTGTAACACTATCTCTATTAAGCCCATCTTTTGGATATGATTCCCATTTTACACAGGAGGAAATAGATTATATGAAGTTTTCAAAACTATATGGACAATAAATGAAGGAACTGGAGCTAGAATCCAGGAACACAGATCTTTCAATTATTAGTGTGGAGAGCTTTCAATTATTACTGTCACTCAGCCTTTCTTTGAATTGACTTCCTTAAAAATAGGAATGCTTGCCTGGAGATGTTTATTGTTTGGTCTTACCTAACAAATTGAAATATATTGAATTCAGGATTCAATAATTTTGTTTTGTACTTACCTTTTGATTGAGAAGAAAAACAGTGGAGATACTGAAGCTTGAATCCGTACAATGCCTTTTATAGTTTAATGTACTTTAAAATTATCATTCCATTAAAACCGTGTACATGAGAAGCTGAATGAAAAGTGGAGAAAAAAACCAGCTCTTTATTTGAATCACCCCCAATATCTAGCTGGTAACATCATGAAGATGAGAATTTTTCAGCTGTGATCAACAGAGCTGTGGGATCTCTGGACTCCCTTTAGTAGCAGCCAGAGGGGAACAGATGAGGGTATAGAGGGTGAGAGGGTGGTGGTCTGCACATTCTTCAATTCCACAAGAGCAACTGGACTTTGATTTGTTTGATATACTGGAGCTTCCCTGGCCTTATTTTGAAGAAAGAGTAGCAGGACTAAATAAATCGGTACAAAGTATTTAGATAATTTTTTTGCAAGTTTCTGCGTATCTGAAATTGAACCAATGTATCACATAGTATATTTTGGAGTTATATATAGTTAAGATTTTCATGGGCTCTGTTTTGCAGAGGAGACAACGGCAGCACTGAGAAATAAAGTGCCTTTCCCTGAGTCTCATGAAGAATCAGAGGCCCAGCTGAATATAATTTTCAAGGCCAGGCATTTCTAGCTCAATGCTCTACCCATTAGAGCACACTCACTACCTCTTTGCTTTCACAGTTGTTTATATGTGGTTTTAACAGCAGTTTTCATTAATGCCTCTTAAATGATTGAAATATAGTTTTAAAAACCTGAATTGTTACAACTGCATTGTTACCTTTGTCTTTATTAGTAAAACAATCTTTTTGTTTGTTTACTCTGTTAAGTGCTAATGTAAATAACAGCTTTTATTTAGCATATTTTTGCTGACTGTTTTTACACTTTTTTGCTACCTCTAGCCTAACCATATTTGTCTCATTCTTTTGAAAATCTTCTAATTCTAAATTAAATGGAGCTGGGATCTATTCTAAAAGGAATGGTACAGCAGTGTTCCTGTTTTTCAATTCTAATTAAAGCCTTCAACTCCCCTGCACTTATACTTCTGCGAATCCCGTCGCTGCTGCACAAATGCTATTGTAGCTCATACACGAGTTATTCTAATATAATTAAAACGATCTAATATCTCACTTGTTTGCTGAGAAACTAAGTGTATTCTCTTTCGACACTCATCAGTTTAACTTCTAGATAATATCAAAGAAAAAAATGTCATCTTTATAATCTCTTGGCTGATAGAATATTTATTTTTATTCTTGATACGATCATTTAAATATTTTTTTCTCTAGCACTTCCTGATTGTTTGTTTAAAATTACAATTCAGGTGTTAATAAGCTGTATCGTTCTAAGAAAAGTCACTTAATCTCCTCTAGACTTTTGTTTCTCTAAAGGAAGACATATGAGAGAAACACTCCTTGTAGTCTAGGGTCCACGGAGGAAGCGAAGGGGGCTTCAACCTTACCAACTCCCTCCATCTGGGTTACAGTCAGTGAGAGTCCCCACTCTTTTCCAGTGAAAGCTTTTACCCAGGCCACATCAGTACTGGAGTGGGGTTGTTTGTGCAGTTGATTTAGCTCACTCAGTGATCCCAGAAAAGTAAGTGTTCAACCATGAACACCCAGCTACTTTGGACATAAAATTTGGTGTCCACATCTTGGGGCCAATGGTCATTCGGGGCAAAAAAAGAAAAACAAAAACACCTTCATCTGCTCTGTTGATAACAAGGTCTTTAAGTAGTCACAGTTCCAGCATAACTGAAAGGTAGAAGTGTCAGTTCCTGAACATACGACTACCTCCTTTCCTTTTCATAAATGAGAAGCACCCAGATTATTAACCTGAAGTAATAGCTACAAAAAGCAAAGGTGAACCAAAGTGAAAATGCAAAGGAGATTGTTTTCCTATTCCCTCAGAAACATAGCACGCAGGAACCACTTGAGGTCTGATTTCTCAGCTTCCCCTCAGGGCCTGCTATTTTGCTTCACACACAGGATCTCTCTCACAGGACAGGTGCTTGGTATCCTAAGGCTGGCATAGGAGAAGCTGGCTTTCTGTCATTCCACTGTTGCCATTAAGGACAGGACAGCACCCCATCCCTAGTCAGAGCTTTACTGACATTCCTCCTCTTCTTCGGCTCCTGTCATTTGTTCATTTACTCACAGCAACAGTTAAAAACAAGAGAAACAGGTGTTGAACTCATCAAACTGTGCACTTTTCTTCAGTTGAATCTCATCTAGCTTCAAATGGGAACAAGACGTTCTTTCTGCTATGGACGTTCTTCTACTGCTAATTTCTAATTCTTATGATTTTCTCAGGTCTCAGCTCAATGGTATTAAAAGGCATAAAATCCCCAGTAAACTATGTCTGTTGTAAGGGCATGACCCTGTTTTCATGAAGGAGAAGAGCCTTTAGGAATAAGTACTTGTTTTGTAACAGCAATTTTGACTCTCCAGAAATAAAAATAATAGAAACATAGAACTGTATACCAGGAAAGAATCAATAATTTCCCCCAATTTTTTCCCATGAACCTCATTTTCCAGCAACTGCTGTACAGTGTAATTTGATGGATACTATCAATCTTTAGTTTTCTTTCTTACTGGTCTCACAGTTTTTCATGTAGTCATTCTGGTTTTCCTATTCTTTGCATGTCTGATAACCAGAGGAGATGTATTGTTTCCAAATCATGAAAATTTTAGAGCAAGCACCCTAGAGTGCTCTTTCTTATTGTCTAATTCAGTGACGTTATAGGAATTCAAATCTAATAGAAAAAGGAATAATAGGAATGACTATTAAAAAGCATATTCAAGAATGGATAATAATAGCAATCATTTATTAAACACTATGTGCAGATTCTGGATTAGGCTCACTAAGTCAATAAATATATACGGAAAACAAACTATTTTCTAGGCATATTTTATAAACTCTTGGAATATAACAGTGAACAAAAACAGACAAAATTCCCTACTTGCATGATGGGGTAGGCAGCCTCTAAAATGGCCTGCAATGATCCTCACTTCCCTGTGCTCACCTACCTGTGCAAAACCCTTCCCTTGAATGTTGGCTGGACCTAGTGACTTACTTTTAATAGAATATGGCAAAAGTGTCACTTCAGACATTGGGTTACAAACATACTGTGGCTTCCATCTTGGAATTCTTCTTCACTCTTTTGCTTGCACTCTTTGAGGAAAGCCAGCTACCACGTTGTGAGTTGCTTTATGGGAAGGTGTTCGTGGCAAGGAACTGAGGGAGGCCTGTGGTCAACAGCCAGCAAAGAACTGAGGCCTTCAGTCCAACGGTCCACAAGGAACTGAGTTCTGCTAAGAACCGTGTGCGTGAACTTGGAAATGTATTCTTCCTTGAGCAAACCTTTACAAAAGGCCATAACCGCAGCTATAAGCTTTGACTGAATTCTCATGACAGACTTCAAAACACAGGCACCTAGCTAAGCTATGCCAGGAATCCTAACCCACAGAAAATGTGACAAAGTAAATGTTTGTTGTTTTAAGCCACTATGTTTTGGGGTAAGTTGGTATGGTATACAATAATGGATAATTAATTAAAGAAGAGAGAAGAGAAAATAGGTAAAGAAGAGAGATAGTACTGGAAGGGTTAAGTGAGGAACACATGGCAAATTTAAACAGCAAGGTCACAAAAAGACTCACTCACATCATAAGGTTTAAGCAAAAACCTGAAGGAAGTGGGAGGGTAAACCGTATTAATGTCTGAAGGAAGAAGTTTGCAGGAAAGAGGAACAACAAGTTCAAATGCTCTGAGGTAGAAGTAATTCTGTAATATTAGAGAATGCAAGGTTGCCAGTGTGGCTAAAAAGGAACTAGTGAGAGAGAGAGAAATGATCAAGAAATTAGATCACAAAAATATAAGGAGAAGCCACGTATGTGTGTCTGTCTGTTTTTTTTCTTTTTCTTTTTTTGGAGAAGAGGTAGGTGAAATTTCAAGTGTTCATGGTTCATTGTAAAGACCAGATTTTTATAAAGAGTGTACCAATTGGGGAAGCCAATCAGAAGCCTAGTTAGGCAAGGAGATACAATGTATATCAAATATAATTTAATTGACTCCTTAGAACTACCCTGAGAAGCAGATATCACTAACTGTACTTTAATTGTAAGGACACAGTTGAGAATAATGAAGTGACATGCCCAAGGCTATACAGCTAATTAAAAGGAGAATCAGAATTGGAACTCATGTGCTTCTGCCTCCAAGTTGGAATCCTTATTTCAGAGTATTATCCAACATTACCTGCCCCATCCCCCATATGTAAAATACTGAAAGATATACAAACTGGAAGATAAGTAAGCACATAAGTAAGAAATAGGCTGACATGGATAGGGGGCGGGATTATCTAATTATTCCATACACAACAGAAATCGTCAAGAAGTACTTCTTTGACCTCTTTTAAAGCAAGAAACATTATATATGAAAAGCACAGCCTATGTTAGGTGACTTATCTAAAATCATTGAAGTCAACAGAAGGACCAGAAATAGAACTCAGTTCTCTGAGCTCTCAATTTCTTGTTGAACAACCAGAGAACACTCCTTTCCTATTAGTTAACCTTTATAAGGTATTTTGCTGATGAAAAGTGCTATTATTACCTTGGAGCTTTTTTGAAAAAAAACATTAAGACAAAAACATTTCTAAAACAGTTATAATTGATTATGTCACCCTTGTACTTTAAGCTTCTGAAGTTCACCAAATTACAGTGCACTAATAAATGAAGATAGTACTTCATTAAAGACTTTAGGCATTTTCTGAAATGAACTGAAATTAACAAAAGGATCTACAGGGTAAAATGCAAATCTTCTGTAAAATTCTTTTCTACAAAACCGTTCAAAAGCTCAGGTGATTAATACAGCTGTAGATTAGTATGAATTTAAAACAACACATGAGTGAACTTTGAAATCAAACAAATGAAGAGTTTTCACTTATTAATTTTTATGTCCAGCCACTGTTAACTTATTACACCATAGATTTTAGCTGATAAATTTATGTCTGTGTAGGAACAGGAAAAATAATCTCTTAGCTCTGCTGGATATATCCTGTTTCTCTAAGAAAATATTATTAGTTGGCTGGATACCTTTTGTTTTATTAGATAAGACCTCTGGTCAAATAATAATTCCTAGGAGGTACAGGGACTATGTATATCTTTCAACATACACTGCTTTTAATTCATGTAAACAATACTAAAAATACCATTAGCCTCATTTAGACAAATGAGGAAACTGGGGATCACAGAAAATTATCACATAATAAATGGGAAAGCAAGGTTTTCTACCCTGATGACTTAGCCTCCTAACTCCATATATTTTAACTAAGGGCTTTAGTTAGAGAACAAGAATTCTGGGTCATTTCCTATTTATTTTGTTTCTTGTTTTTTTCTTGTGTGTGTGTGTGTGTGTGTGTGTGTGTGTCTGTGTGAGAGAGAGAGAGAGAGAGAGAGAGAGAGAGAGAGAGAGACAGCAAAATGTTGGAATTTTAAATAATTGATTGTTTACATCTTCTCTTTCTCAGTATAAAATATAAAGGAGAAAGCACAAGATGTTGCCTAGAGCTATCTATCTGGATTATTCACATCAGCTCCTTTCATGAAGTTTTGTTGCTGGATAGAAACCTCTTCAAAGTGACCTCCAAGAAAGCCTCCTAGGCAAATAACTTCAAGGTACCAGAAGTTGCATTCATGGCTGCAGATTTTAGCCCCAATCTTAATTGGTGGTGTTGCTTTGTTCACTTTGAAAACATTTACCCTTTAAGAATCTCCTTTTTTAGCATTACTATGATTAACCTACTGTATTAGTATTATGGCTGCTATTATTTTTAAAATCAAAACAAGGCTATCAACCCAAAGAGAGTGACTCATTGGTTAGCCATGATCCTTGTCGTATGCTGTTTTCTCTTCAAAGACTTCTTAGCATCCCCCAAATGAGCTTTCACTCTAGTCCTAGACACTCTTCTTAACTACATGGCTTCCATCTGCGAGGTGGCTGAATAAAAAGTAAAATACCAAGTTAATGTTACTTTTAAAAATTAAAAAAGTTAACTTTATCTATAGAGCTCAAAAACTGTTTGCTGAATGAGAAAATGGAGTAATATGACTTTAATGCAAATAAAAACATCAATTTGCTAGGAATCAAGGCTCTGTTTCCTTTGTGAAAATTTTCTCCATACACTAAGCTCAATCTCCCATCACTGGGGAAAAATAATAGAAAAGTGGTGCTTTTTCATATGCTGAGACAACCATCCTCTACATGAAGGTAACTAAACTTTTAAGAAGATTGTTTAATTTGCCTGATATTATATATCATTTCAACCTCTATAATCAAATCAGAATTCCTTTTACAATGCCCTATATCAATGTCTGAAAAAAATCTCTATCTACTTACCTATCATCTATCTAACTTTGGTCCATGAAGACAATTCTTTAAAATAATCCCTAAAATTATTAGTTTAAAAAGAAGTTAAATAGTTTGAGATCATTTTTAGAACCAGCTTAAGATCACCAAAATCTTTTTGTACATATAATAAAAGAAAAAGAAGACTGCCTTTTATGGATTTGATGTACTTCAAAACAGGTCTTTTGGAATCTCTCTCTCTATTTATAAGTAAATAAACATATATATTTATAATATAAAAAGTTATATATTTTTATATAATTACACATATAATATATAATGTGTAATATATTTATGTATAAAATTATATATATTTTTATATTTACATATATGAAAACTCCTGTTATGTATATATAACATATGTGTTATTATTATATGTATATTTATACATACATTTATATTTATTTATATATATTGAATAAAATATATTCTACCCCTTCATGTTTTCTATTACCCAATTCCTATAATTTAATTATCCCCTGAGTACCACCTAGCTGAAAATCTTATCTCAACATAGAATACAAGAAACCTTATTTTTCAAGTAGTCAGAAAGTTTGCTAGCTTACTCCCTTCTCCATTCACTTCCATGGAGCTGACAGAAAATCAATGTCAAAAGAGACAAGATAGCACCAGAAACTTCTTTTTCTAGCCCTATGGGGATGAACATACACGTATTCATTCATAAATATTTATTTAGCACTTACTATGTTCCAGACCCTGTTATAGGTTTTAGTTGTAAGTTGTCTTATTGTACCATTACTTATAAAGTTATCCAAAATCTTCACCACCAACATCCTCCATCATTGACATTTATTGCAAGCAGGGTGAAATTGGGAGTAGAGTAGGCAATTTGGCTTATAAAATTAAAAAAAACTCTCTCATTCTGAGTTGCGTTTGATTTGAGCCGATTTTAGATTCACATAGTATATTATAAAGCATGTGTAAAGTTATATCCTAAAATTCTGGCACTTAATAGTTTCTTCCTTCTTTTACCTTTTCTCAGAAAGGAAGGGCAATGACTACTTGAATGCCAAGTCCTGGAAAATTAACTCTCCCTGACGTTTGTGAACTTTCCCCCCAAGTTTCTTCTTAGTCTATGGCATTACTTAGATTGATTCTCACGTAGCTACAAACAGTAATCAATCTCTCTTTTCTGTTTACTTCGCAAGCTTCAATTCCTGAGAAGAGCAGTCTAGGAAGCCAATAAGCCCTACTACTAGAAGAAAATGGATCCCCAAAGTATATGCTGTCTTGAATGAGTAAGGCTTAACCCAACTGCTACCACATTGGTTACATGGCAATTGAGGATGGACCTCGAGACTGTCATACAGAGTGAAGCAAGTCAGAAAGAGAAAAACAAATATCGTATAATATCGCTTATATGTGGAATCTAGAAAAATGATACAGATGGCAACTGTGGTAGGACAGCATGTAAATCCTGAAAGGTTCATACAGATGAATGTAGTACAAGGAAGAGGCAATTAATTCTGTTCCCTGAGAAGACTGTAAGAATCGTTCCTTTTGCCTGACATGTTCACCTGGTGACATCTTTCAATGTCCAACTCATATTGGCTGCTTTTGCAGCCTCTCCTGGCCCTCCTTCAAACTCACTTAATAACCACTGTCTCCTCTGTGCAATCATTATTCTTTGTAAACACATTATTTATATGTCTGTTATCTCTGATGAACTGTGAACATTCTATTGAAAGAATCTTATGTTATTCAACTTTATCCAGCAGAGGTTTGTGATAGCAAGTGTGAGAAGGATGGAAAGGAGGAAGTACAGAGCACAAAGAGATGAAGAAGGGAAAGAGGAAGGAATGAAAGAATGAGAGAAGGAAGGAAAATATATTGAGATTTGGGTTTAACACTTTGTGTTACCTGTTTGCAGGGCTTTGGGACATGTGGTTCATCTCTATAGCCACAACAACTAATTAATCTTGGAAGAATATGTATTTCAAAAGGTCCACCTATTTCTCACTGATTCTAATTCACTGATTAAGGATTATTAGAGCTCAAACAAACAAACAAACTTTCTCTTTTTTGTTCTATAATAGTCCTTATATTATGATGGATAATGCCAGCACTGAAAAATGTTAGGTAAATTTTAAAAAAGCCTTTACATTAAAAACTCACAACAAATTTGAAAAGTAAAAAAATATTGGAATTAGTTGGAGTAAAAATGATGCCTTATGTATCTATACTGGAAATTTACATTGTAAAGTTTATTCTCCCTATTTGGATAGGAGTAAAATATTTTGATCTAACCAGAAATGATTTATTAAGTAGTGGCTATAAGGAATGAACATTAATTATTGGTACAGTCATGGGGAGCATGAATCCTTGTCCTTCCATCTATCTATCCATCAACCTATTGGTAATAGATTGACTGCTTAATGGATTCTCTCCTGTTCAGGTGCCCTCATTTTGTTCCAACCTCGGAGTCTGCTTGAGCTTTTAAATCATACTTTTCTCTGTCAAGCTCATTAGGTTGCCTCCCCAATCCAGTTACATCCCAATTTATAATCCAATGAAAATGTTATTCATCTAAAGCCTGAACACTAATATTGTAATGCACATTCTGACATGTACCACATTCAAGATATTCACAATCCTTTTAATGCCTGTGCTAATTTTTCTACTAAAAATTTACTTTTATTGTAAAATCTACATTCTATTTATCTTTTTATTAATCAAGTATATCATTCATGAATTTACTTTTCTTCAAACTAGAATGTGTTATAATCTGTTTCTACTTAATATGTGATGATAGTACAGAATGCAGCATTAGATAAAAGAATGAAATGAAGGAGAAACTTGGCAGTTATCCAGATTATTTGATTACTCTGGTCTGTATAATTTAATCTCCACAGTTTTATCTTTGTGAACTTGATTTATATGGTTCAATCATTTGCTAATTGTTAAGCAGATAATCATCCTTTATTTTAAAGCAACTGAGGTTTTCAAAGCACTGAGTTTCATTTTTATGAGGATATATTGTGATAGTTTATAATATTTAAACAGCGACAAAATCATTGAAGGTGTCATAGAAAGAATCAAAGCCCTGGGGAAGCTATTAACAATTTAGATTTTCCAATGCATGTGGGAATATTAATTCTACTTTCCTAAGATAATTTTATACATGTGTTTAATAATATGAGAATATCTCAGCTGCCAGTGGGCATCTCTGCTGGCTGTTTTTAACCCCACCATCTGACATCATTAACACAAGCACAGGTCTTTCACAAGAAATAGTAAATTGTTCCATCAGTCAGTTTATACAGAGGTTGATTACTTTGATAAAAACAGGCTGAGTAGAAAGAGTTAACACAAAGTCCCATGGAACAGCAAACTTTCAAATTATTTAATGATTCTGAGGGGAAAAAAAGTGATATAAATTTTAGTTTTAGAAATTTATCTGTTACACTTAAAAAAAAAAAAACTTTGATTTTGCATAAGACAGTTCACATCTCTGGGCCTCAACTTCCTAAGGTGTGCTGTGATTGTGTTGGTTTCTTCTGGGTCTAGAATTATTTGATATATTATATTGTATTGTATCATACCATATTATGCTATATTGACAATCCACTCATTCAGGAAATAATAAGGGCTGTCCTGAACTGTAAATGATTATACTTAAGCAAACTTTGGAATTTCATGTAAGAGCATCAACATGAATTTAACAATATTTAAATAAGCCTCATTGTCAAGACCTTTCTATAATCATCTGATCTGATCCTCTCAAAAATACTTATTAAATATATTCTGCTATTATCCACTTTATTTCGGATAAGGAAACTGCGGCATTGAGAGGTTAGATATCTTTCCCTATTTTGAATAATGAGGAGCTGTGATTTGAATTCTGGTCTCAGACTTCAAAGTCTTTTTACATTGTCTGCTTATTGGACCACAAGATATAGTTTGAGACAGTTTATTCCTGGAGACCACTGTCTTGAGATCCACCAACCAGGCTGCCATCATTATGAAGGTTGGTAGAACCATCTTTTCCACAGAAAGGATCTCTTCCAGTGACCTTTGTCTAGCCTCATGGTATTGAAGTACTCTTTAATCATGAATACAAATAGGCCAGACCACAGAACAGCAGCTCCTTTTAGATTTCACAAGAGACAAAATTTCAAATCAGCAGACACAGAATATGACTTTGGTGCTCTATCCTACAGAAAAGGTCAAAATAAAGAAAATACATTTTAGTTCCAATGGATAGTTTTTCAAGTTTACATTCTCTCTTTTAGAGTTTTTCATTTAAAAGCCTAAAATTATGGCTACTTTCCACTTTCAAATACCAGTGCCTTCATTTTTTGATTGCCTTGGAAATATTACACAGCTAATATTTTTACCTCCTTTGAATGTATTCTCTGCATCCCAAATATTTCCTTTCCTGGATTTTGGGTTGGGGTTACTTTATAGAGTTTATAAATTACAATTGGGGAGGGGGATTAAAGCTCAGAATTAAATGAAGAAAAAATCACAAAATTTCTTATTTTTGCAATGTTTTCTGTTTTCTGTTAAATAAGTTGAGGACTGTATATGGATGATCTAAATATACATGTAATTACTGCTTTAATTATACATGTGATTGCTGCTTAACGTTGTAATACATTGTTACCATGGAACTGAGAGATTTTAATTTAAAAAGAATTTTTAAATATTAATTTTCCTTCATTTTATGGGTTTTTTAAGCAACCTGTTTAAAGGAAAAAGCCACTTCTATTGTGGCATTGATATATTTGTATATATAATGATCCTTTAGATTCTATTTAATGTTCTTGCAATAGTGAAATGTTTTCAGCTGTTTAAAGGAATGTTATAATTTCCAAACTAGATTTAATAATCACCTCTCCTTTAATGTAAACACTGAGAAATAACCGTGCAGTCGTATTTTTTTCTATACCATAATGATGTTAGAAAGACAGTCATGCTCGGGTGAACTTATATATGACACATAATTAGTTATATTTTCCAACAAGGTAGTATTCTATGTAGGGTAATTTGCCACTGGACATATTTCATACTCTCTCATTTTAAAAAAGCTCATTTAAAAGTAGACATCTCCTCCATCCACCATCTGCTTTTCCCACTTCATACGAACCAAATATCTTGTAGAGCTTGTTCTATTAATGAACCTGTATATATAAATAAGTATTTGAAATAACTCCTATTTTCTTTTTTTAAAATAGCTAGTTTTCCTCCCTCAATGATAGACACTAAATTATTGGCCTAACTTCCAAGGTCAAAAGCAAGCAGAAAACCCAGCCTATGATATCTTGCAGAGGTGGGACACAGACACTACCAGATAATAAGTTCATTTCAGTCCCTGTCCCATAGTTTATATCCTTTAAGTGATTTCCTTTCTCTAATTTACTTCATGTGTATAGTGCAAACATAAGGCTGCAACTGGATTCTGTTACCTTATCTGCCAGTCACAGGAGGGAGACTTCCCTCTTTGACTGTAATAGAAAGATGGAGGCTCTAATCACTGTTTCCATTATCCTTATTCTATAACATTCACATTTTTCTTCTCCATTCCTGACTGTTGGCACCTTACTCTCTCTAGAAATACAGGGCTGTCCTTCCTGCTTCTGCCTTTGGCTGCTTTCCCAGTAGAAGATAGAATGAGCACATACTCCCTGAGGAGGACCGGAGGGGACTCAGCAGGGTGCTTCCTTAGACCCTTCAACCACTGGCAGGGAGTATTCACAAAGGCATCCTGGGAACTAGCTAACATTGTATTTTGTGATGAGTACTACCTGTGCCTCTGCATTCATGCATAGCCAGCCCAGGGGAAATAATACACAAATATTAATTATCTGGAGATAATAACATGTGTACAGCTCTTGATCTGTGTGTACAACTCCCATTGATATTCCATTAAGAAAACAAAAACACATTCACAGTTACTGTTTGCCCAACTTATTTTTAAAGAAGTGTGGGTGTCTTCTAAGAGGAAAAGTATAAAGAATCACTGCTTAATAAAATCACATGTCTGTGTATAATTTTAATAGTTGAAGTTAGACTATAGCCTTAAGTCTTTTGCATGCTATTAATGGGAAAGAGTGCTAAACTACTACTTTCTCTATGTAAGCAAAATCTAATGAGCAATTTAATGAGTCAACTTGATCATGGTTTACTTATACATTCTGGATCTGCAAAACAATCAAGAAGTAAGCAAGTGAGTTATAAGGTAATTATCCATATTATTAGAGGCCAAATCAAATGAAGAAGGTTTAATATACTTTTTCCAAGGTTGTGGGGTGGCTGTGTTTTCTAAGTGGTGTAGATTATTTTTCATCTCTCCCAGCTTTACTTTGCAGGGATAGTCAATGGGATTTCTACAAGTAGTGGTGTCATATGGTTTGCCTCTGTTAGCTCTGGTAGCACCTTCCCACTACATAGGTATGTAATAGCTCCATTTCACATCTCCGCTGCAGTACAATTCCCTGCTGACACGTCTTCTCTCGAGAGAGAGAAGAGTGTGGCCTAGTGGTAGCAGCACACATTCTAAGAGCCAGGAAACACTGAGTTCTGATCTCAACACCAGGTTCCTCAGTGACTTAAGCAAGTCACTTCCTTATCTTTTAGGTTCTAAATCTGTAAGGGAGAGATGACAATGCAATGATAGTGTGAAGAGTAATTAATGTTGGTAAAGTGTTACAGTAATTCTAAACATTATTATTATTACTTAACAGAGTTGGTTCATATAAGGAACCTCCCATGAATTCAAATATGCTCGTTGATTAGACTATAAATACACATTGTACATGTTTTCTGCAATCAGGTATATGCCAATAGTCTTAAAAACTTATAAACAGACCATATTTTAAAAATTTATTGAAAGGTCACTTATTTTTAATTTGGGATAGGTTTTCTTATAGAAACAGTGTCAACAGTCATCTAGGCAAGCCTGTAATGTTATATCTGTCTTGTAATATGCATTTGAAGTAAAAATATTAGAAAATGGTTTTGGTTTTACTGTGGAGATGATAAGTTATCCTTACATTTCACATTTAATAAGAAAAGAATGAGACAACAGCAAAAAGAACATGAAGATTTTTAAGAGGGTAGCCAATGACACTGGTTTAGAAATATTCATTCAACATTTATTCCTTCATTAGTTATTTAAGAAAAATATTTGAGTACATCTCTGTGTCAGACATTATTCTAGGTACTAGGAACACAACAGTGAATAATAATAACAACAAAACACTGTACTTGAAGTGGGGAGAAGACAATAAGCAATCAAATACACATTATTTCATATGGACATAAAGTGCTATGAAAAATAACAAAGCAGGACAAGGGTTGGATGATTGAGAGTAGGGGTTGCTATTTTCCATGTGATACTCACAGAAGACCTGCAATTAGATGACATTTAATCATAAACCTGAATGAATTTGGAAAGCCAAGCATGTGAATATCTGAAGGTAGAAGATTTCCAGGCAGAGAGAAGAGCAAGTACAAAAGCCCTGAGATGAAAGTGTGTTTGGATATTCAAGGAACAGCAAAGATAGAGGCTGATGTGTCTGGAACACAGTTAATAAAGGATTTGCGGTGTTAGGCAGTGTGGACGAGATTATAGAGGGTCAGATCATGCAGAGCCTTTGGACTATAGTAAACACTTCATATTTCATGCTGCATAAAATGTCAAGCAAATGGAAGATTTGGAGCCTATGACTGATTATCAGCTGATTTTTTTCATTTTGGCAGTTCTTACAGGAATCAATTTTAAGGGAGTGTGATAGTCTCAATAATTGTCTCCCCCAAAAATGTCCATTTCCTAATTTCTAGAATCTCTGAATGTTACTTTATGTGGCAAAAAAAGACTTTGCAGATGTGATTAAACTAAGAATTTTGACATGGGGAGATTATCCTGCATATTATCAGGATGGGCTGATGTAACCACAACGGTCCTCAAAAGAGGAAGGCAGGAGATCAGAGCGAGTAGTAGATGGTATGAGAAGGGAAACAAGAAGTTGGAGTGATGCGAGGAAAGGGTTACGTAACAAGGAATGCAGGTGACCTCTAGAAACCACAAAAGACAAGGAAATGGATTCTCCTTCCAGAACTTCCAGAAGGAACCAGCCCTGCCAACACCTTAAAGTTAGCCCAATGAGAGTTAATTTTGGACTTCAGACCTCCAAAATTATAGGGGAATAAATTTATGTTGCTTTAAACCACTAAGTTCACAGCCATTTGTTATAGCAGTTACAGGAAACGAATATAGAGAGCAAAAGTACAACCTGGAAGGCTAGCAGAGAGGCTGGAGTCTGGGGATGGTGATGGCCTGCACAAGAGTGATGATGGGGGATATAGCGAGAAGAGGTAAGATTAGGAATTTGTTTCCAAGGTGGTGCTGATAGGATTTGCTGATGAATTGGATATGGAATGTGCAAGGAAAAGAGGAATCAGGGATTACTTTAAAGAATTGGGTTTCAGCAACTGGTAGGATGAAATTTCCATTTGCTGAGATGGCAAAGACTGGGGAGGTCAGGAACACACATTTTTTGAGGGTCTACTAAATTCCAGATGTCACTTTAGGAATGCAGAGGTAAAGATATCCATGCCTTCACAAAATTTATAATCCAGTATAGTGTTTCTCAAGAGTGACCTCTGAAGCACTTGCATCAGAATTATCGGTGTGGACGGCAATGATTAATAACACAAATTTTTAGAACTTAACCAGAGAGAATAAATTAGAATCACTTGGGCTAGGGCCTGAGGATACGCTTTAATAACAAGTTCCTCAGAGCTTCTCATGTTCACTGAGGTTTGTGGAATACTGATTTAGTGGTTCTTTATTATTCTAATTTTATTTCAGAACATGCGGTTTGCCTTTATTAGTATGCAGGCATATCACTAGCTTTTATATTACCAAGTTGCTGTTTAGCTCACAGATGCAATAGAGTTTTTGTTTTTGTATGTTGGAGCAATGGAAGAAGGAAGGGAAATTAAATGATATACAACTACCTGCATGAATGATATTTCTGAGGGTGGAAATATTAGAAATGTGAGCAAAGCAGCATGATTTTGGAGGAAGGAAAGTTATGGGGAAGCTACAGAATATTTGAGTGAAATAGAACAGTTTTTACATGGGGTGATAAAAGGAGAAACATAATGTATGTTTAGGGTATATGTGTAACCTAAATATGTAAAATCTGAGTGGTTTTTTTTTTCCTCTTCAGAGTCAATGTGCTTTTAGTCTACTGCTAAAGTGCGTACTGGCAAGTGTCCCTTAGCATATTTTATCTCCACATTAACCGCCTGATACGTCAGTAGGTAGGTGGTAGTGGTAGACAACTAGATGACAGGAATGGGATTGAGGTCATAGGATTATTTATTATCCCTATTTTATAGACAAGAACACTAAAGCTAAATGTTGTAATACATTTATAACATTGCCACTATTTTAAAAAATTGACCTAATATTGTGGTTTAATATAATGCACATGAAACCTACCTTTCATAAGATGACATTTTGTACATTATGCTTCTCTAGACTAAGAGCATCTCACTATTTTTTTGTGGTTTTTTACTGGACAAGAGTATGAAACAGCATGAAAAAGCTGAAATTCAAATGTGATACACTATGTAATGATTTACTCTGGAACATCATGAAAATTTTTCTGTTTGCAGCTAATAAAAAATGAGGGCTTAAAACAGCCACTAGAAAAAATATACATTAATATTTAGGTACCATTTCAAGTGGAAAAAAATGATAAAAACGATGTATTGAGGTGGGAGATTGATTTACAGATAGGTGGTAAGAGTAGTACAAATCAACTTTGTCCCTAACTTGCTGAAAAAAATCCAATTCTCTATCTCTTTTCTTCGATGCTCCAAACTCTAAACCTGGTTCATAACCTGGATTGTTTTTTAAAGTTTACTAAGTACTTACTATATACTAACCACCATGTTAAGCAATTTATGTGGAATGGCTCACTTAATCCTCATAAAAATTTTACAGTTATAATATGACCACTTTCCTTACTATTGCTGTAGAATTCACAGTACTTGTGTCAATGCATAGTCTCACAAAATTCTCTAGGTAATTAATCTCATGGAATATTAAATACCCAATTAATGTTTAATTAATATGAAGAGACATTCATTCAGTGATTGTATATGAAGTTGGAAGTTCTCCAACTTTATAATGTCAAATCCCAAAATTTGTGTTTGTCTGTTCATTCTTAAAGCCCAAATACATGGGACATCTCTGTGTTTTAGATACTCATTTCCAACTTGGGTTCCCTGACATTTCTATACTTCCTGTTCTTCCACAGTAGATTTTGTGGAAGACCCTGCAGTGTAGTTATCTGTTCTGATATTTGTGACTCGTATCCTGCAAAATTCACTACAAGGTTGCTGGGAAGGAGGTCCTTATTTCCTTTTTTCATTTTCTTCAGTTATTGGTCACCCTCCCTTCTTGTTACCCAACAAAACAATATGTTTTTTACATTTTCTATCATGTAATGGAGTCATCTCATATTGATATATAGATATGTTTTCAAACAGGACCACTCACAATCCTACTGAAATATGATGGTTATTCTGTGTAAGCTGTTCCATTGTACACCATTCCTACAGCATAGGAATTTACAACCCTCTGCAGTACCTTTGAAATAAAATGTACTATTTAACCTATAAATTCACAACTTGATATTAGAAGTGTAATCAACTTCAAAGCAGGGCTTTTTTTTGCATTTGAAGCTTTAAATTTTTAATTGTATATTCATTGCAAAACTATTCATAGCTATAAAGATATCACAAAGAGAGAGAGAGAGAGAATTGATATTACCTAGAAGAATCTATATTATAGCCAATTGTGTTAGTTGGGTACCTAGGCTAACTTTGTTAGACTTATGAACAAATTGGATTTATAAAAGTGCTCTCGGAAGGGGACTTACTGTATAAGGGATACAGTCTTGGCTGCTGTAGAAAGTGATTCCAAAAGAAACTGGCTTAAGAAAAAAAATACAGAAGTGTTTCAAAGGAGAACTGAAGTCACCCCTGCCCAGATCCACTCCCCAGTGTAATCACTATTAAAAGAAACACTTTTAAAATAAATCTATGGCCTCTGTATCAATCCCAGGGCAGCACAACTACTTACTGACCAACATCCCCCACCCTTCAAAAAAAGAATATGGCTTAAACAAGATAGAATTTTATTTCTCTCCTTCCGGTAACTAGCCAGGAAAGGTGTGACAATTTAATGGTATCAGGGATTCTTATTCTTTGTCTTCTTGCTCTGCTATTGCTAGGGTTTGTTCTCATACATGTGACTGAAATGACTTCCCAAAGTATCTATAGGCGAGTGTGATGGAAAGAAGAGAGAAGACGACGACGTATTCCTTCCCTTTAGGAGCACATCCCACATGTTGCATATATCATATTATCTTATGTTTAGTTCTTTAGAACTTTAGTAAGTTCTTATCTTACTCGCATGGTGATACATAGATGTCAAAGAGACTACACAATAAATTCTTTAGATAGATTAATCTAGGCTCAGCTAAAGCTTCTACTACTATAGAAAAAGAAAAGAACAGATACTGGCAGAATAACAATTAGTCTCAGCCACAGAGGGAATGATGAGCATTTCTACATCAATACCATGAGGTTTTATTGCCTTTGTGATTTCACTCTTTCCCCTACTTATAATGTCCTTTATTCACAATCCCATTTGTCAAAATTTGACTCAGTCCTTAAGGCCCAGCTTTCATCTCCCTTCTGAATAATATTTACCAAACATTAAATCTGTTTGTCCATATTTCCCAGCCATCTTGCAATGGTTCGGGGCGTGGGGGATGGAGGGAGTTGGGAAGACTTTGATTAGTTTGAACCCATATATACGTATAAATATGTGTGTTTTGCACTTGTCACATTATACTTTTGTGTCTGAGTGGTTCCTGGGAAAATCAGTGAGCTCATCAATGGTGTCTGGTATACAGTAGAGCTCAATGAATGGTGATTGTATAGATATTTTTTTAAAACTGAAAGTAGAAGCAAGGAGCGGGGAGGTATCAAAGAAGATGAGACATTGAAAGTAAGAAAATATTATGCAGCAAAGTTATGGCATGATAAAATAATTTAGATGCCTATATCTTACTATAAGATATCATTACAATTTATTGGCCTCTGCATATTTTTTTGAATACTTGCAGACAAGGTTTTCGTTCTACTACTTCTGATTGCATAAAATGAACTTTTTAAGGTAGCATTTGCTTCTTTTGCAAATTTCAAAATTGCCTTTGTGTTGAAGGATTATAGTAAAATTTATCAGCCTGTCTAGTGTTATAAGGATTTACTATGAAATGTATTCTAAAATGATAGACTTATTCTTTCTAATAAGACCAGAGCACATGACATAATATTCCAAATGAAAATTTGTGTATTATCCTGCCTACTACTCACCATGATCCAAGAATTTATGGGTTATCATTATCCCCATTTCACATATCAGAAAATTGAGTGGACTTTAATTCTGTAAACTAAATATTTATATTACTATGCAACCATTCAATATTTTATTCAATTACTTATTTCATGCAATAATACATAAAGTTACTATAATATAAATTCTAACATTTGAGGTATTATTTCCACTAAGTACTGAATACATTTTAATCATTCATTTACTTTTTTTTTCCTCTATCAATAATAAAAATTAAAATTCTCTGTTTCGATTTATCATTTGGAGTGAAATCTGAAACTACTTTCTAAAAGAAGATCAATATATACAATGAAAAGTGCAAGACCAGTGTCTCAAAGTGTTATGCTTAAATTGTTTACCACATTGAAGTAGTTACTCAAGGGTAACCAGAAGAGCTGAAAGAAGTAACCCAAGAAGTTAAAATGATCTTTATCACAGACATTTAAAAAGAGCAAAGACCTGTAGATTAGATCAAAACTTGTTTGAGTTTATCCACTCCATGCACGTAAGTGGGTTTTGTAACTTGTATTTACTCAGATAATGAAGTAGGAAACCCACAGTTTAAGATGATGTTTTATCAGCAACAACACAGTTGTTTAAGGCTAAAATTAAATGAAAGAATTTGGAGCTGCTTTTCAAGTCAGTCGAAGAAAGCATTTTAAGCAACTGAGATGTAATTATTTAAACATAAGCTTGCATAAAAGAGAGATAAATCAGTCATTTCATCCGGTTCCTTTTTCACGTTCAGTTAATGGCACGAGAATTGGCCTTCATCATTATTTACATCTATCCTTTCTATTCTACAAACGTATCCTAGGGTGTTGAAAAATTATTGTTTGTATTATTTCTTCAGAGAAGAAAAGAGGAGAATATTCCACTCAGTACAAGATTTATGCTTGCTGAAGGCAGCAAGAATTGCCTGTGCATATTTTAGAGAAGAATTTGGCTCCCAGCCACAAAAGTTCAAGTGACCACTTAGGACTTCTCATTGAGAACTACTGTATGCAAACACACGAGCTGTGGATTGATTCTTACTTAATTATCAGACCACCAACTTTGCCAGTGCCATTAGCTGCAATACAATCTTGCACAATGTGCAAAACCATCATGATTTTTCCTTCTGAGCTCTCTGGTATGTTTCAGACCATCTATGGAAGGCTCAAAAGAAGTACATGTAATTTTACACTTATGTGTCAGGTTGATGGAAAAAGTAGGCATGCTACAATGCTTTCAGAGTTACAATTCAAGTGAGAAACCCAACTGCATATTAAATTCATGGATGAACAATGGAAACTGAAAGCCATAATTTCAAGTTTTATTTCTGCAGGTATTGGCATATGACATCAAATTATTAAATCTAGCACAATACAAAAGTGAACATGAGAGATTTACATAGGAATAAGAGAGCACTGTAGAGTTTGGGAATATGTAAAACCTGTAGAATACTTTCATAATAGTAAATTTTATGAAACATAAACTGAACAGTAGTTTAAATACAACCCCCACCTAATTTCTATGGTAACCTACATATGTGTAATCCTCACACAAGTGTGCAAGAAAATACTGAAATGCAGAAACAATGTGAGGTAGCAGGTAGACACTTGTTACCTTTGGTTGCTTATGCATATGGATAGCTAATAATCCAACACAAATCCTTGTATGTATCTTTAGCGTACAAGGTTTTCTGGGTAAAAGAGGTGGTGATGGATTTTTATAACTAATACTCTGCCCAGAAATTTTCTTTACATCTCAAACTAGGAAAGTATATAAATCAATTTCCCTATAATGATAGCAGTGAAGAGAGAAAGTGTGTCACTGGAATGAAATATTTCTGTACTTTTGTAAGATGGCAGGGCAGGCACATTTGCAAGAGCAAATACGAAAAAAAAATCTGCTACACAAATATAGTTGACAAAGACTTTAAAGCATAGATCATGGATCAGAAGGTTGAATATTGTTAAGATGGTGGTATTTCCCAAACTGATTTACAGATTCAATGCAATCCCTATCAAAATCCCAGCTGACTTCTTTGTAGAAATTGACAAGCTGATTCTAAAATTCATATGGAATTGTAAGAGACGCAGACTAGCCAAAACAATACAGATAAAGAACAAAGTATGTGGTCTCACAATTCCCAATTTCAAGACTTACTACAGAGCAATTGTAATCATGACAGTGTAGCACTGGCTCAAGGATAGATATATAAATCAATGTAACAGAATTGAGAGTTTGGAAATAAACCCATATGTCTATTGTAAACTGATTTTTGACAGGTATGCCAGGAATATTCAATAGGGAAAAAACTGTCTTTTCAACAAATGGTGTTGAGACAACTGTACATCTAAATGTGAAAGAATGAAGTTGGATCCTTACCTCACACCATATAAAAATTAACTCAAAAAAAAAATCAAAATCCCAAGTGTAAGAGTTAAAATGATCAAACTTTTAGGAGAAATTACAAGGGTAAATAGTCAATACCTTGACTTGGCAAAGGATTCTTAGATATGAAAAAAAAAGCATGAGCAACAAATGAAAAAAAGGATAAATTGAACTTCATCAAAATTAAAAAGTTTTGTGCTTTCAAAGGACACCACCAAGAAAGTGAAAAGACATTGCAGAAAATAGGGGAAATATCTGCAAAAAAATATTTGATAAGGGACTGTATCTAGAATATATATAAGACCCTTACAATTGAATAATAAAAGACAAAAATCCTAACAAAAATGGGCAAAGGTCTCAATAGATACTTCTCCAAGGAATATATAAAAATGGCCAAAAGCACATGAAAGATACTCAACATCATTAGCAAGCAAGGGAAGCAAATCAAAACCACAATGAGAAACTATTTCATACCTACCAGGATAGCTAGAATCAAAAAGTCAGATATTAACTAGTGCTTATGAGAATACGGAGAAATCAGAGTTCTCAAGCTCTGTTGGCAGGAATGTAAAATGGTGCAGCAGCTTTGGATAACAGTCTAGTAGTTCCTCAAACATACATAGAGTTACCATATAACCAAGCAATTCCACTCCTAGATACAAACCCAAAAGAAATGGAAACATATATCTACACTAAAACTTATATATAAGAATGTTTATAGCAGCATTATTCATAACAGCCAAAAGATGGAAACAACCTAAATGTCCATCGACAGAAGAAATGTAATATATACATGCAGTGGAGTATTTTTTAGCCATAGAAAGAAATGAAGTACTGATACATGTGCCTGTCTGGATGAACTTTGAAAGCATTACCCTAAGTGAAAGATGCCCATCACAAAAGCCCACATATTATATGATTCCATTAATATGAAAGTCCAGAATTAGGAAATCTAGAGAGAAAGAAAGCAGATTAGTGGTTGCTTAGTGCTGTGGGTAGAGGTGAATGAAGACGGGATGCAGTGCGGGTAATAGTTAAAGGGTTTAGAGTTTCTTTCTGAGGTGATGAAAATGTTCTAATTGACTGGGGTGATGGTTACATATATCTGTGAATATACTAAAATCCACTGAATTGTATAATTTAAATGGGAGAATTATAGCAAGTGAATTATATCTCAATAAAACTTTTTTAAAAACAAGAGAGGGCTTCCCTGGTGGCACAGTGGTTAAGAATCCGTCTGCCAGTGCAGGGGACACAGGATCAAGCCCTGGTCCGGGAAGGTCCCACATGCCGTGGAGCAACTAAGTCCGTGTGCCACAACTACTGAGCCTGTGCTCGAGAGCCTGCAAGCCACAACTACTGAGCCCACCTGCCACAACTACTGAAGCCCGCGCGCCTAGAGCCTGTGCTCCACAACAAGAGAAGCCACCACAGTGAGAAGCCTGCACACTGCAATGAAGAGTAGCCCCTGCTCACCGCAACTAGAGAAAGCCCACATGCAGCAATGAAGACCCAACAGAGCCAAAAATAAATAAATTAAATAAATAAATAAATAAAAACAAGGGAACTTTGGTAGGTTTAACTCATGCTGTACATCTAACTCTAAAGCTACATAGCAACTACACAACAGATGAATAATATGAATTCTGAAAAAAAAAGACATATGGTGATGTGTCAAATCCTAAAGAACTGAATATTCAGTTCTTATAAATGAAGAAGGATATAAAATATTCAGCTTCTTTTACATTGAAGCAAATTATTCTCCAATATTAAATAAATGCAGTAGGAATACTAACAGCCAACGATTAGAGTTCTATTGAGAAAAGTAATTATAAGCTGGAGGCTATCATGAATCCTTAGTTACTTATGCTGAAATTCAGGAGAGCTATCAGAGATGGCCTCTGAAATATTTCTTTCAGAAAAAATTCTCTAGAGAAGGAAAAGAAAGAGAAAAAAAGAGAGACCAGAGAGTGGGTTCAAGACAGAAGAGAAAGGAAAATGTGCCTGAGATATACGTACTATGCAACCACTGAGATATTTTTTTCAAGTGGTTATTGTTGATTGTTCTAACAAAGTAGACCAGAAGACCAAGTATATGTACTGTAACTGAGGAAAAAAATTTAAAAATTAATGCTTTCCAAGTCAATACATAAGTCTGAAAATAAAGAGGTACAGTCAACACTATCAGGTTCAAAGCAGTAAAAGTTACTTGTTGCCTAAAAATTTTAAGTTACTTAGTCAATGTCACCCAGAGGAATGACTGAGGTACTTCCAGGTAGGGTACTGGGTATTTTAGAGGGAGGTTCAGGTCCTATTCAGAGGACAGGACTTTATTACTAGGATAAAGGTTGGCCTATATTTAAGAGTGTGCTTTTAAAGAAGCACAGAAGTACATTTTAAAGCTCTTTACGAGTAAAACAGAGAAACCTGAAATGCTAATATATTTTGGGTAATAATCCAAATTTATATTGGAACATGTTTTTATCTGGAGTGATACAAAGAAAAATGAAAGCAGAAAAACAGCTTTTAGTTTTCATTATAAAACCAATATCAAAATGTATATATAATCAAACAAAATTGGTGAAGGTTATATTGAACAGAGTGAATAGAGGTAAAAAGTCTATAAAATGTAGTATAAAGTAGTATAAAGAGAAGGACCAATGCAGGAATGAAAGCCAATACATATTGCTCCACTATAATTTATATAATTACATTTTCTTAAGAATTTAACCTAATCCTAATTTAAATTGAGGCTGGGTAAGTGTTCAATAAATATAAATTGAATGAATGAATCTCAGTTAATATACTAGAGACATACTCTTTATAAAAGTTCCACAATCTTTCTCATTCCTTATCTTCCCTCTCTCCAGCAGTGTGTAACAGAAAGTGTGCTTGCTTTGCATCAGGCAGGCCTGGATTTAAATTTCAACACTGACTTACTAGCTCTGTGATCTTAATGATCTGATTAAAGAATTATTTCAGCATGGTTACTTGCCTACTTTCTCTCTGCTGTAAATATGACAGAGGTAGAGGTGACATGAGGATCAAGGATAAAAGGCGAGGGAAAGATGACAGGTTAGATGGAGTTAGAGAAAGTAGTAAGACATGACCCTAGGTTAACTAAGAGTTCTGATGTTTGCGGGGACCCAGCTAATTCAAGTCTTCTGCAGTGCTTTATTTATGTTGACTCCATATGCTCAGGACTCCGCATTGCAGTGGTTAATTCACGCCTTTCCTTTCCTCCCCTCTCCACACATGAGCTCCATGGTCTTTGTTGGAATGCTTTCCTTACTTCCTGTAATCCACAGACCCTCTGGCTCACCCTTATAACATAATATGCTAAGCCACTGTGTTGATGATCAAAAAGCTATAGGCTATCCCTCCCCACAGTTGTTATGTGGGCATATCTTAATAGTGGACATCTAGGGACAATATGTATGCCTCTGCTTTCTATCTCTGGAAATAATTTCAGATGAGGGTGATGGCAGGTTCCTGGAAGGATGAAACAGCTATTTTGCTTCTGATGGGGATTTTGCTGGCATCGCATAATCATATAATTTAGGGGCTACACTACTCTGATCTTTTTTTGGAGAATACAACATAGATGATGTTTCTATTAAAGGATCTAGAGATATGCAAACGCCAAACTTCTTGCTTGGACTTATGAACATTTCTTTTCAATCCTCTGCAGGTCAGAGACCAAGTGAAAATAGGAAGCACTGATACTACTTAGAATATGAAGAGGCA
Source organism: Monodon monoceros (assembly GCF_005190385.1). Classification (NCBI taxonomy): domain Eukaryota; kingdom Metazoa; phylum Chordata; class Mammalia; order Artiodactyla; family Monodontidae; genus Monodon; species Monodon monoceros. The sequence goes on from NW_021703778.1 coordinate 105,464,864, forward strand.
CCTGTGAATGTCCTATGAATTATTTCTCCAATTTCTCTAATCAAAGCATTGTTTGATAAGAGCTAGTTGATAGTCAAGTAGCCTTTTAAATGTTACTTAAATCAAGGAAGTTGACTTGGAAAGCCCGGGTTATAACACTATTGAAGTGATTAATAGTATTATATACCTGCTCTATCAAAATTCACTTCTGTGACAAAGGGCTATTCATGTAATATCTTGTTTCACTTTTAACAAAACGCTTTAACAAAAATGCAGAATTCCAGCTTCATGTCATTTTCACATGGTGTGATTTTTTTTGTTTGGGCTTTCAGTTTCCATTATTAAAAAAAGATTTAGTAGATGGTAAACCCCAATATAATATATACACAATCTAAAAACAAGTTTCCTGAAATTGAGTTTTCTCTAAGTAAAGAAATAAAAGGAGAGTTATTCCTGTATTAATGACAAAGCAAAATTCTGATGTTCATGCAAGACTTGAAATTAGATCAAAATTACAGCTGTTAATGTAATTCCATTAGAAATGTATGTATTTATACAATATAATTCAATTAACTTTAAAAGATAAACTGATTTTTTTTCTAGTTTTATTTAGGGTTGTCAGATAAAATAAGGACCCAGTTAAATTAGAATCTCAGATTAAAAAGAAAAATTTTTTTAGTCTAATATTGCATAGACAAAATATGCCTGTATTTTGTGGATTATACTTATACTAATATATTTAAAATTTATCTTGCATTCATTGGTATAGCCACTATGGAAAACAGTATGAAAATTCCTCAGAAAAATAAAAGCAGAGTTGTCAAATGATCCAGCAATTCCATTCCTGGGCAAATATATGGACAAAACTATAATTTGAAAAGATACATGCACCCCTATGTTCACAGCAGCACTATTTACAATAGCCAAGACATGGAATCAACCTAAATGTCCATTGACAGATGAATGGATAAAGAAGATGTGGTGTGTGTGTGTGTGTGTGTGTGTGTATCTATGTATATATAAAATGGAATACTACTCAGCCATAAAAAAGAAATAATGCCGTTTGCAGCAACATGGATGGACCTAGAGATTATCATACTAAGTAAATCAGAAAGACAAGTACCATGTGACATCATTTATATGTGGAATCTAAAATATGAAATAAATGAACTTATCTACAAAACAGAAACAGACTCACAGATATAGAGAACAGACTTGTGGTTGCCAAGGGGGAGGGGTGGTGGGGGAGGAATGGACTGGGAGATTGGGATTAGCAGATGCACACTATTATATATAGAATGGATAAACAACAAGTCCCACTGTATAGCACAGGGAACTATATTCAGTATCTTATAACAAACCATAAAGGAAAAGAATATGAAGAAGAATATATGTATATGTTAACTGAATCACTGCTGTACAGCAGAAATTAACATAACATTGTAAATCAACAATACTTAATAAAATAAATTTTTAAAAATCGAAAAATAAAATTTATCTTACATTCAAATTCAATTGAGTGCCCTATATTTTATTTGGAAGATATAGTTAGTCTTGAAGCCTTTTTCTTTCCTTCTCCAGTCCAATCTATGAACAGAAAACAAATCCTAAAATAAAATTTCTGCTCTAGTTTAAATAGGTGCTTCTTTCTCCACTAATCATCATATACATACTTCTGTGCTTATGCGTATGTTCATTTTCTTCTTTCCTTTCCATTTTCTGCCATCTTTCCTTTCACTTCTTCCCTCTTCCTCTTTCCCTTCTTTCATTTCCCTACTGATAGTAATTTTATTCTTTCCTCCACTCATAAAACCTATGCCTTTTAATAGATAATTAGCTCCAGACACACATCCTCTATAGTTTTTTTTCCCCCAGATCTTTATTATGAATTCATTAATTGGGGAGAAATGTTGACCTTATTAAACTTTACCATACATTTCATTAAAAAAAGAACCCACGAGGACTTCCCTGGTAGTCCAGTGGTTAAGACTCTGCACTCCCAATGATGGGGGCCTGGGTTCAATCCTTCGTCGGGGAACTAGATCCCGCATGCCACAACTAAGAGTCCACATACCACAAGTAAAGATCCGGCATGCAGCAATGAAGATCCCACACGTGGCAACGAAAATCCCGCGTGCCACAACTAAGACCTGGCACAGCCAAATAAATAAATGAATATATATAAAAAAAGGAACTCACTATAAGATGTAAAGGAAATAAGGTAATTTTGAGAATTAGAAAAACCCAAACATGTATTTTAAGACCCAACCTTTAAAAAGATAAAATTAGAAACAAAATAGATCTAGCTTCTGTCAACTTATAAAATGCTATTAATGAATAAAAAGGGATAGTCAATTTCCCTTTTTATAAAAAACCATTTATTTTGGGGAAGGAGATGGATGATTATGAACTGTGAGCTTGGATTCAACCGTGCTTTAAAGCTGATTTCAAGCAGGACAAAAAAAAAAGTCTCTTGATATACTCTCAAATTGCAGGAAAGGGCAGTTCACAGTATTAAGACTTTTTTGTCATTGCACCTCCTTTGTTGCTTTTGCTTGGGTGAGACCCCAGTCGTTCTTAAGTATTAAAGAGGCTCTCATCCGTGTGATTCTTTCCGCACACAACTTCAGGGTTACCTTGGACCTCTAACTCTTTTCTACCTTACTTTTGAACTTAAGATGACAGTACATTTCAAACAACAAATCTGAGCCCAAACTCATGAATTCAAGCAGCCCCCTCTAATAACCCCACCTACCCCATAAATGGTAGGAAGGAGTAAAAACAGACCAAGAAAACAGTTGCTGGCTGCATCTACTACAATGAACCCAGTTTGCTCCCACATTGCTCCCGTTCAGCCTCATACTTCTAGGACAGCATGCAGGTTTGGGCTGCAAGATAATTTTCTGTAGACTACCCATTTAACTTTGACTATAGTGTTTCATGATTAGTTTACCTGTAGCTACCAATTATCTGTAATTAGATATATGACCTAAGTAAATTATAAATGAATGAACTTATTCATATTCAGCATCAATATAATTTTTAGCTGGCATAGTATTGCAGTTTAAAAGATGAAGTTTTCCTTTTGATGGCATAGGAGTATTGCATAGGAAGTAGGTGTAATTCTTTCTGCCATGTCTGACACTAGAGTTGACCAATTTTAGTAACTTTTTGGAGCTCAAATTTATTAGAGGTTTCTGTTAGAAAAGCAAAAAACTCTTCAAGAACCTCATGTATAAAAATATCATACAGTATGAGAATGGAAAACATTGAGAGTTATTTTAAAACTGTCAAGAATTTAAGAGGAATATATATTATAAATTAAGAGACTGAGGAATAATCATACAATTTAAAACAGTTTAAAAGTTGTTTATGCATTATGATACTATATTGACATAATTCAATATTTAGGCTTCTGTTATTTGAATTTTCAGCTAGATTCACATGAGGTTGGGGACTGATGTTTATCCAGAACAATCCCTGTGCTAACAAATTTACATATTTTCTAATAACTCTGTGAGATATTTTTTTATGTCTACACTGTAGATAAAAAAATTGAGGCCAAGAGAGTTTAGTTAATTTCTCCAGGGTCTCAGAGTTATTAAACGGCAAGCTGGACTTGAATTCAGATTGGGCATGTGCTTTTTCTGCTATATAGTGCAAATTCTGAGTTTCAGAAATGGAGTGGAGTGAGGAAATATAAAAAAAAGTAGAAGCAATTACTAATGCTATCATTCAAAAATTTCTTAAACTTTTTCTGGAATTTTTCAGAAACTTGAATTTTTTGTGCTTGTGTCTATGCGAAATATCTGGTAACTCAGTATAGGCACTAGATTTTTTAAAAAGGAAAGATGAAAGAAGTAAAGAGAAAGAAGGCAAGGAAATATAAAAGTGAAACACAGGGAAAATATCATTCTTACCTTTTTATATGATTAATTATGGTGGAATGGAATATAAAAAACCTGAAAACCTGCAGGCTCTAGGTCTATATTCCTGTGGTCATATGACTTAGAAACTGAACTTTCCTTCTGTTATGCTAAATAATTAGGAAAAACCAGTAATTGTTAATAGTTTCCTCCACCTGATGGGTAGGCAGAGGATGTAACTAGTGAGTTGGGGAGTCAGGAGGGTAACAAAAGCCCATGAGAAAGGCAAAGGGATCTTCTTGAATGCTTAACACAGTACTCATGCTAAGGGTCTCTGAACATCAGGAAATATGTTCCCTGGCTGGGACTGATACTGTGTCTCTCACTCTGCAAAGATCTGTTGGCATCTTTCTGTCAAACTCATTGCCCAGTTATGACAACTGCACAGGACCACACAGGACGGTGCCAAAGTCAATGAAGAAAGAAACTCTAAATGTAAGAAAACATTCAATAATAGGCTCAACTGTTGGCTACCTCACTCTCAAAGGTCATCTATGATCTTCTCACTACCAGTCAACCCATTTTCTTATTTCCCATTCTTCCTGTCTGTAACATCTGATATTCTTCCTTGAAAAACATTTTTCCATGTTTCCACAAACAATGCTGTCTTCATTCTCCATCTACTTCTTTGAGTCCTTCTGCTTCATTTTTGTACTCAAGGCTGTGGATGTTTTTCAAGAATAAGTCTTTGGCTCTTTGTTCTTTTCTTTTTATGCACTTAATAAAATATTCACACTCATGGCTTTAAGTATTCCTGCTCTGTGCTAAAACTAAATTCACATTTCCTTTTCTGACCTCTCTCCCAAGACCACAAGAATATCTCCACATATTTATTAGTCACTTCCTCTCCATCATCCTACTTTTACATCCAAGTCTACATGTCTAAAACCAATATTAATATATACTCCAATAAAAAATGTCAAGGCATTAAACAGGAAATGCACAAAATGCAAAATGACTAACAAACATAAAATGTTCACAATCACTAGTTATCACAGAAATGCAAATCAAAACAAAAAAGACATACCATTTACAACCTATCAAGTTGTCAAAGACTATTTTAAAAATTATAATACAGAGTACTGGCAAGAGTGTAAGGAAATGGTCACTCATATACTGTTGACAGAAGAGTAACTTGACAAAACTTTTCTTAAATGAAATTTGGCAATATGTGACAAAAGCCTTAATATACTGCAGTGAATATAACCCAGTAATTTCATTTCTCAGTATATATTTTAGGGTAAGAAATGTATGATTTATATCACATATATATATTCACAGTATTGTTTATATAAATGAAAATCAAGAATAATGTAATTGTGCCACAAAAGAGAATTATTTAAAAATTATGGCAAATCCATACAATAAAATATTATATAGCCAAATAAATGCAGTTACAGAACTCTGAAGTGAAAAGATGTTCTTGATACATTTATAGTCAAGGTAGGTTTGTGTTAAGTTTATATTATGTTGAATAAAAAATGTAGGCAATGATACAGTATATAGAATGTAACACAATATTTTATATATATATATATATATATATAAATTATATATATATATGGAGAGAGAGAGAAAGAGACACAGAGGCCTGGGATAGTATACACCATAGGATAAAGAATAGTTCTTGGCAGTTTTTCTACTTTCTCTTTATTGTATTTTCCATTTTCCATTTATTTTCATAATGAGCGTATGTGCTTGATTTTACAGTAAGAAAATATTTTAAAAACAAATAAATTTAAAAAATAATAAATAAAAATAAAAACAAATAAATTTATTTTCCTTCCAAAATTTGGACTTTTTCTGAATTTCTAATTGTGTCAATGGCATCCTCATTCTTGGTCATCCATACTCAAAGCTATTTTATGTGTCTCTGATATTTATATAACTTTATCCAAATATTTAGTTTGTCAATTTGTTTCTGATCTGCACCCCACTGACAGATTCCTTTGTTAAATATTATTTTTGTAAATGAATTTCCATGCTTAAAACTTGCCCCATGTAGAAGGAGAAATTTGGGGTTCTGATTTGCATGCTGTTTAGACAGTAGAGGTATGTTTATTTGTGAAAATTTATCAAGTTGTATACCTATGATTTGTGCAATATTGAGGGTATTTATACATTGATAAAAAATAAACAAATAAAAAATCTGCCCTTTACCTACAAGATAAAGTTAAAAATCCTTAGCTTAACATTATATCCTTCTATAATCTGATCTTAATCCTTCTTAACCAGGATCATCTCCAATATTAGCATGATAAAATTTGCTAATAGCATTGGTTATGCAGTCTCTGCAAGAAATTGTTCAGCACTTTATATCATTTGTCTTATTTGATTATCCCAACCCTCTAAAGTATGTACTAATATTATTCCCATTAAACTAATGAAGAAACAGAGACTTAGTAAGAATAAGTTATAAGTTATATTTGTAGTTCTGGAAATTTACTAGCTTTGCCACCCAGTACTCATTTCCTATCTTCTGGTAATAGCTCCCCAACTTTGTATCCTAGAAGGTCTATCATTCAAGGTGATTTACCCTCTTCAGCCAAAGGATGGAGCAAGACTTTTCAGATACTCTTCCTGAATAAAAATTGAGAGTAATAATAAAGAGATTGATGATGGCAGCAGATGAAAAGAATATTTATTAGTGATTAGTTCCTGTTACAGACCCACCAGAGATTCCAGGTTCCTGCCATTGGAGAAAGATTCCATTTCAATACTTTAGTTACTACCTCACTTCTGTGGATAAATTCATTTCCTCCCTTCCCTTCCCTTCCTTTTCCTTCCCTTCCCTTCCTCTCTCTCTCTCTCTCTCTCTCAATCTCTCCTTCCACTTCTCTCCTTCCTCCACCGCCTCCCTTTCCCACTTTTCTTCCTTTCTCTTTTCCTTCCTTCCCTCCCTCTTTCTCCGTTCCTTTCCTTTCCTTTCCTTTCCGTTCCTTTCCGTTCCTTCCCTTCCCTTCCCTTCCTTTCTTTATGTTTTGCATAAATCAGCGGAAGTACCTTTCTTTTGCTGAGGGTTATCCAGCAACAGCATGTGTTAGTGCTGAAATTTGAACTCAATTATAGATGACTTCAAAGCTTGTGTTCTTAACCATTATGTTTTAGAGTGTGACTGCAAACTCAAGCCCACCTCTGGTTCTCATTGCTTAAATGCATACTTGCTCTTTGGGATCAAATTTTGCGCAAGCCACTTCCCCTTCTAAGATATTTTTCCTTTGCTTTCCATTTTCTCCCAATTCTACTAAAACTTTCCCACTGACCATCATAATACCCACTTCCTCTAAAATAGTCATTAAACTCTTTAAATCATAGAGACACTCTTTTCATGACACTTCTTATTTGCTGATGGAATTTGAGACAGAAAGATAAAAGCCAAGAATAACTCTTCACCTTGAAAAACCACCACTGGTTCCCTGTGACTTACAGATAAAATCTAAACCTCAGAAAAGTCACATGCAAGGCATTTAAAAATTTTTTTTGAGCCTTATATATTTTTTTAACATCTTTATTGGAGTATAATTGCTTTACAAAGGTGTGTTAGTTTCTGCTTTATAACTAAGTGAATCAGCTATACATATATATATATCCCCATATCTCCTCCCTCTTGCATCTTCCTCCCACCCTCCCTATCCCACCCCTCTAGGTGGTCACAAAGCACCAAGCTGATCTCCCTGTGCTATGCGGCTGCTTCCCACTAGCTATCTATTTTACATTTGGTAGTGTATATATGTCCATGCCACTCTCTCACTTCGTCCCAGTTTACCCCTTCTCCCTCCCCATGTCCTCAAGCCCAAGGGATTTTTTAGTCTGGTTCAAATCTATTTCTCTAGTTACATCCTGTGCTACTTTCTCCCTTTCTCCTTCTCACCAGCACGTCCTCCCTCCCCCATCCTTCCTCTTTCCTCTCCAGCCACACAGATCAACTCCTCCTCTCCTAGTCAGGTGAAAATTTGGCAGTGATCTACACAAAATGCCTGAACAAACTTTACTGTGTTCATACGGGTAGCATTCATTCGTTGTAAAACTTCCTTGCGACAATTTTTCATTGTATTGTATTTTTTGACATTCACTTTTATCTGTGGTATAGAGGAAAACACACTGTTCAAGCAGTGAAAAGACTGAATTCGTTCACCTCTTCTGCTCTGAAGGGTTTAGATCAGCAGTGCCCAACATTTTGGGCACCAGGGACTGGTTCCATGGAAGACAATTTTTCCATGGATGGGAGGAGGGGGTGGGTGGTTTCTGGATGATTCAAGAGCATTACATTTATTGTGCACTTTATTTCTATTATTGTTACATTGTAATATATAATGAAATAATTATACAGCTCACCATAACGCAGAATCAGTGGGAGCCCTGAGCTTGTTTTCCTGCAACTAAATGGTCCCATCTGGAGGTGATGGGAGACAGTGACATCTGAAGTGTGTTGCTTATGTCCAGTCTACTCCGTAAGATGCAACTAATTGTCACTTGCCACTCACTGATAGGGTTTTGATATGAGTCTGCAAGCAACTGATTTATTATGGTCTCTGTGCAGTCAAACCTGTCTGCTAATGATAATCTGTATTTGCAGCCACTCCCCAGCGCTAGCATCACTGCCTCAGCTCCACCTCAGATCATCAGGCATTATATTCTTGTAAGGAGTGCGCAACCTAGATCCCTCGCATGCGCAGTTCACAGTAGGGTTCATGCTCCTGTGAGAATCTAATGCTGAGGCTGATCTGACAGGAGGCGGACCTCAGGCAGTAATGCAAGTGATGGGGAGTAGCTGTAAATACGGATGAAACTTCATTCACTTGCCCACCACTCACCTCCTGCTGTGTGGCCCGGTTCCTTACAGGCCATGGACTGGTACAGATCCATGGCCTGGGGGTTGGGGACCCCTGGTTTAGATAATGTATTGCTCTACACTACCCTTCCTTATTTTTTTAATTTATCTGTTCATTTACTATGTGGAAAATGTAGGGGGAGAATGTTAATATGATAAATCTGAGTTACACTCACAGTGTATTTATTTATACTATAAAGAAATTGCATTACATCATTGTTTAAATCCATGAAGAAATATTGTAACAGAAAAAGTATAAAATTTTATATATGTTTTTGACATTTTCTTGAAACATTGCAGGACTTTATGTCATTATTACTGATATTTTGCCTCCAGGGTTTTTGCCTCTTTGAATACAAAATCATGTTGTACAAAAAAAGATGAAATGTTTTTCCTGTAGGTTAGAAGGAGCATATTGTACACTGCTGGAAATAAATCACCTGAGAATAAATATATTAGAAGATGCAGAATGCCTTTTTTATGCTCATAAGGAGAGATGACATCAGATGCCTAGAGCTTGACATTAAAGACTTGTATACTAAACGCAATACCTCAACTTGTCTTTGAAGCACAATGGCTTTTTACATGAGATTCCAACAGTCAGCATAGCCTCTTTTCTCTACTCTAAGAGAAGTTGAAACAAGTTTTGCTGTTTTCTTAGTTTGGTACCACTTTAAATATTGGCGTATTTTGGGTTTCTAGATTATTTTGGGCATGGGGGTTGAACAAGGGACTTCTTTGTAACAGCATCCCCAGATGTTATGACTTTTTCACTCTGCATAGAAATGTGAATATATTTATATATTGGAGTGACACTTCTACAGGAAGCCTAGAGACCTGTTTACTACATGTCACCAAAGTTAAAGTGCAAGTGTGGTAAATTTCACTGCTTGTTTAGACTTCATGAATATAATTACTCAATGTTAGACAATAAGAAATGGAAAACACTTAAGTGGCTTTCTTATACCTGGATCTGTTGATTTTGTCAATGAGGGCTTTCATTAAGAGCCACTGAAGGTTAGTCCCTCTCAATTGATGTCGTGGTAACAATTTACTCTCTCCTGCCATAGTAAAGATAGAATGAAAAGAACCTGTCCTTCAATCTGTTTGTGGTAGAGATTTTTTGTTTTTTTTTTTTAGTATAAACATTGAATTCCTCTGCTTGCTTGGAGATGGAAGGTCATTAACAGGGCACTTGAGCAGATTGGAATTACAGTCAATTGAGACGTTGAAACATCCTAAATGGCCTAATGCAGCAACTAAGTGCTTCTTGAATTCCAAAACTTTTACTCGAACACAACAATCATGAATTTCCACTGCCTATGGTAAATGCTGTTTTTTACAGTTTTATGTAAAGAAGCAACACAAATTTAAATTACTGTATTTATATTTTTTACTTAGCAACATTAATTTGTCAAGATGTAAATGTAAAATTGAGCCTAACTTAATTATATGTGGTTAAATATTAAAATAGAAAAATTAGTGAAAAGTAAACTTGGCGATACAGCTAATGCCAATGCGATTTACTTTAACTGTTTGAGTCTATATTAATTTGTACTATTATAGTCATATATGTGCAGAATGGCCATTTGTAGGCATCAATCAAGGCTAAGATGTTCTGTCTTTATGCACACATATTTATAAAGTATATGGAGTATATATATGTAAAGAGAGAGTATATATATTTAAATCCACATATATATGTATATGTAGTATATTTATATATATATGTATACACACACACACACATATAGTAGGCTTACAATCTCTTAAATGTTGGTTTAACTCCTAGAAAGAGAAATTCATTTCCAGAACACACAGATAAAAAGATTTTTGTGGTTTAAGGGAGAGAATAGACTACAGAATGAAAAGAAACAAAAGCCAACCTAATACATCCCAACATGAACAGTTCACAGTTAATAGATTTGTAATTGCCGATGAACAAACATTAGGAAATGTGATAGAGAATTCTCCAAGAGCCACTGATGGAAGAATCTGAGGCCAAAGGACAAATAAAGTATTTTTTTAACATCTTTATTGGAGTATAATTGCTTTACAATGGTGTGTTAGTTTCTGCTTTATAAAAAAGTGAATCAGCTATACATATACATATATCCCCATATCCCCTCCTTCTTGTGTCTCCCTCCCACCCTCCCTATCCCACCCCTCTAGGTGGTCACAAAGCACCTTTTGATTTAACAAGAACGTAAGTTTCCCCATTTTTTCGTCAAATGTTCTACTTGTATTTATTCCTATTTTTTATTTTCTGATGCTCTCCAAATATATTTTAAAATATATTTTATACATTTTTTCTTCATTGCATCTTTGATCACACTGTCTCTTCCCCATGCCATAAAAGCAAGGAAAATTTGAGTGGTGAGTCCAGACTCAAGAAAGCACGGTGGAAGTGTCATCAGGAATCAAATTTATCTTAGGCCATATAAGACACAATATATGAAAAGAATGTATATCTAAAGTTTTGTGATGAATAACTATAGTAGATACAACAGTGAAGTACTGGGAAGAGCTGATTTTAGACCTGGTATTTTCATTCATCAATAATAGAATAAAGGTCACTTTTTTTTTTTTTGCCTTAGCTTTCCACATCTGTTAAATGAAAGGATCTCATTAAATGACCTATGAGGTATGTACAACTCCAAAATTCTATGATGTTAGGTGCACTTATAAATTGCTATTTTTTGTCATTTGTTCAATGATTCCAAGTTACTAATGAACATAAGTTAATAGAAAATTTGGATAATTTTCACAGTGTGAATTAGAGAATGCAGGCTCTGTTAAAATCAATGGGAGAATAAGAAGGCAGGGAGAAGGGCAGATTGTGAGGCAGGCATATTGAATCTTACAAAACAAACTCGAGATAATATGGTGGTAAGCACTCTGCTGGTAATTAGTTCAGTGCTGTGAGACCTTGAAAGGCTGAACTTTAGGAGATGGAAACTAACTGTGAACTGGAAATAGGATGCCAGTGTACAGGTGTAGACATCTTTCTGAGATCAGTTGAAGGGGAGGCAGGAAATGAGGTGGCAATTAAGTAATCGACTGCTGTCAAGATTAGATTTTTTTCAATAAGACAGTCTAGGGCAAGGTCAAAGGTAAATGTAGGGTTGAAGCAAACAGGAATCAGGGTTTTCATTTCTTAGATAAATATATCTGAAAAATGTCTACAGAGTTTATACTGGGGCAGCAATACATATTTTGTAAACACACGAAATCTCAAGCCTCATACCAGTAAATAATATGTTTGAGGCACACTTGTAAATACCTGGCCTGGCCCAGAACAGTACTGAGAAAACAATACCTCTTTTATCATGCTTTAGTATAAAGTCTACCAAATAATAAAAATATGCATTTTTGAAATGACTAAATATATACTTACATAGCACACTATTCAAAACCATTATAGACTTGTAAGCAAGTTAATAAATGTTCAAAAGTCCAAAACTACACATTCATGTAATACACAGCTATCACCTTCAATAGATTAAATAATGCAACTTCTCAACCTTGGTCCTTTATCCAATATCTATAAAAGCCTAAATAGAAATTTTTAAACCTAATCTTGAATATATGCAGGAAAAAAGTCTTTACCTTACTTATGTAGAAGTCATTGTGACTCTCAGCTATTGTTTATAAAACATTTTCATTTTGAACTCTATTGTTTAAAATATTCTTTCATTGCATATAAAATATTTAATTTAATAATTAAATTCATCATAAAATTTTTTTTTTTTTTTTTTTTTTTTTGTGGTACGCAGGCCTCTCACTGTTGCGGCCTCTCCCGTTGCGGAGCACAGGCTCTGGATGCGCAGGCTCAGCGGCCATGGCTCACGGGCCCAGCCGCTCCGCAGCATGTGGGATCCTCCCGGACTGGGGCACGAACCCACATCCTCTGCATCGGCAGGCGGACTCCCAACCACTGCGCCACCAGGGAAGCCCGATCATAAAATAAATTTTTGAAGAGCTCAGGAAAACCATCACTTTAATGTCTTCATTAATACTTAGTGGGGATTTATTTAAAACAAAATTGTTTTTGCTGATATTATGAACTTTACCCACTACCTACCAGTAGGTATAAAATAAGAATTCACCTTTCAACAGAGCAGAGGATATCAGTATGGTTATTATCTTCAAGAATTCTAGAGGATGCATTTCCAGCAAAATTTTCATGGGTGATACAGTATTTAAATCTTAGAATATTTTTAAGAAATTCATTTTACCATTTCATTCTTAGAATTGGTGAATAATTACTCATTTTTCATGATAGAAAGTCAAAAGGTCAAGCTGCTTTTTTGGAATTTTAAAAGTCTCTCTTAATGCTCTGGTAGTCAGTTGAACATTTCTTAGTGCTCTCTCTGGAGGTAAAATAATTGTATTCATTGCATTATCTTATCTGAAACTCTGTGTAGTAAAGGTGACATGGAAAGGATAAGTCATCTTCAATGCCCTCTTCACCATTCTGTCATTTTTGTCTTACTACCATTTCAGGTATAACCCTGGGTTATTGTTCTCGGTTGTTCATGGCTTGGCAGTTCATGCCTGGTGTAAATATAATAAAACCCAGCATTTATTTATTTATTTATTTAAACATCTTTATTGGAGTATAATTGCTTTACAATAGTGTGTTAGTTTCTGCTTTATAACAAAGTGAATCAGCGATACATATACATATGTTCCCATATCTCCTCCCTCTTGGGTCTCCCACCCGTCCTCCCTATCCCACCCCTCTAGGTGGTCGCAAAGCACCAAGCTGATCTCCCTGTGTTATGCAGCTGAAACCCAGCATTTAATAAAGCCCATCTGTCTGACGCACCTCTATCAGAGCAGTCCCTCTAGCTTTGCTATGTCTTTGCTATCTGGAGTTTGGTTAATTTAACTCTGCATTTAAAAACATAGGAAAAGTCGATTACTATGTTAGAAAATGCTTTTAATTTGTCCTAATCAGAAACTTTCCCAATATCAATATTATATAGCAAAAGACTTTGCCCCTATTTGAGGGAGATAATTAAAGCTATTGGGAATGATTTATCTCAACTACCCATTCGTTCTCTGAACATCTGCTTTCTTTCTCTTAGTCTCTTAGCCTCTTTCTCTCTAGTGATTTCTTTCCATAGTCTAAAAACGTTTACAATTCCCTTGAACTAAAACTATTTTCCTCATCATATATCTTTTGGCAAACTCTGTCCCTTTTCTCTTTCCCTCTCATGCACACTTAATGAACAATTGGTTTCATCTCAGATGACTATTACTCATTCCACATTAATCCTCCAACGCCCTGCAACCTAGCTTTTGTCCCCATCACTCTACAGAGACTATTCTTGGTGAGCTCAATAGTGATCAAACCCAATGAATCCTTCAGTCTTTATCTTACCAGATAATTCTTTTCAGTGAATATTGATGATCATTTTCTCTCTTAACGCTTTTCTATTCCCTTATCTTCCATGACACTATACTCACTTCGTTCTTCTTGTTCCTCTTTTTCTTTCTTTCTCTGTCTCTCACTTAGTTTGGCCCTTATGTAACTCTTATTAAGCATTACATCACGTCTGGTGAGATTTCATCCAGGATCATGATTTGAAGCATACCCAACCTACATGTGGGTTATTTCCAAGTCTCTATCTCCAGCCCAGACTTGTAACTGCACTTCAGACTATATATTCTCAATTACAAATATCCCACAAGAGCATCAAACACAAGTCTGAAATGAAATGTACCATTTTTACCCTAAACGAGCTCATACCCTATATTTTCTGCCTAATTTACCTATATCAATTTATATTCCATCACTTAAGACGGAAGACCTTCTTTGTTCATTCTCTTTTCTTCTCCAAACTTAAGCCTGCCAAGTACTGTTTTTCATCAATTACAGATGCAGATTTCACATTTTAACAGCTCTGAAATCAGGATACATCTCAACAAGCAACAATCGATGTAGTGTTATAGTTTGATTAGCAGAGATTTCATTCCCTCTTAGTGGTACAAAAAAAAGTGTTGTGCCCTATGGTCTGGTTTATGGGGTCTTACATTAGAAGAAATACAGTACTTCATAAATCTATGTCAATCTCTCCACTTCACTACCACTCTGGTAATACAAGAGTCTTTCTATCTTCTGTCTAACCATTTTTATCCATTATTCCTCAACACGTGAGAGTCTTGCATTTGCAATGCAATCGGATTATGGAATTGTTCTGCTTTAAACTTTCAGTTCTTCCTCATCACTTATGGAATAAAGCACGATGTTATTTACATGGGATTCAAGGCTGCTCGTGCTCTAATCCGTGACTTGCCCCATCAGTCTTCTAACACCCCTTCCGGGCTTGAATTTCCAGCAATACCAATGTGACTGATTCTCTCCTCAAGATCTTTTCTCTTGTGTTCCCTTTTCCTGAAAGCTTTCCTTCACATACACAACCAGAATTCCTCTTTATGACTCAGCATCTAGGAAAGGAGACACTTTGCCTCTAAGCAGGGTTAGATGCCCCACAATAACCTCTGCACATCCTTCATTGTGCTTACCTCATGTACCATAAATTTTATCAAATCTGTGTGGTTCTCCAACCTGGCTGTTTTCTTTTTGAGGACAGAGTCTATATTCAGTAATTTTTACATCCTTAGCACCAAACATAGGACCTGGTACCTGGAAGAATTTTAGTAACTACTTATTGAATAAATGTTGAATGGGATATATCAGTGGACAACTGATAGTTAAAACATTCTTGAAGGATATGATTGCTCATGAAATCACATGGAGGGAAAAGAAATGAAGGCTGAATTCCTGAGAACATCACTATTTAAGGGGTATGCAGAAGAAGACATTCCTGCAAAGGAGACTGAGAAATACAGAGTAGAGACCTACAACTTTGATTGACCAGTGGTGACATGGAAGCTCCTGTTCCCTCGGTCATGGCTGGCCTTCCCTACCAAACTCCCACAATCACCTCCTCCCCATTCCTTATCTACCTGCCCTGATGAGGGGATGCCTGAACTAGGATCTGAAGGATGTTAATTAGATTCAGAGTGAAGGGGAGAATATTTCAGACAAATAATCTGGCATGTGTAAAGTTTCTGTGGGAGAGATTATAAAAACTGACCCACACATGGCAGAAGCAGAAAGGTGTGCTGTGAGTGGGCATAAGATGAGCCTGAAGAGTAATATATATTGGGGCTTGATAATGCAAGGCCTCATGGATCGCGTTATGGAGTTTTCCCTTTAACCTTGGGATGATGGAAAGTCAGAGGAGGTTTTAAGTCCCGGACCAGGTCATATGATGAGATACGCATTTTCTAAAGGTCATTCTGTCTTGAGTGGAGGGGAACTAGAGTAGACAGAGAACAGTTACGTTTCTTGCACAAATTAGGGAAATCAATAAGGTGTAGGAAAAAAACATGGAATTTATAGCTGAACAGGCATGAGATAGACCCAGATTCCAGCATTTCCATGACATTGTGAGGACTGAATGAGAGATCTTGTAAAAACCTTGACAAACATTAGCCCTCTTCCACCTCTCCCAAACCAGGTTCTCATTAAACATTTACCAAAAAACTATGTGTTATGCATAAAGGCACATTCACTTTCAAATTTTAAAATCCACCTGAAGCTTATATTTAAGACTTATAGTCTTATTATATTGTTCTGAATAGCTATATTATTAGTATCTACCTTTATACTTTTTATTCTTGACTTCTTGTTATTTGTTTAATATAAAAAGTAAATTCCAATCTTATGAATAAAAACAAAAATGTGAAAAACTTGTTATATTGACTTAATAAGTAGGTTGAGGTAAGTAGAGAAGATCATAATTTGGACCAACCAGCATCAACTCTAACCCCCTGAACAATGCCTTCTTTTATGTACTGCACTTCATATGGGTATCAGAGGAGAACTGTGTAATGACAGCCTTAATAGCTACCAGTCATAAAGAAACAACAGAAGAACAAATGTTGAGACTTGAAAGTTGGAAGGATCAATAGATAGATAGCATTTGTTATATGAGAGCTGAAATTAGATCTTCAAAGAAATACTGCTGAGAGCAAAATAAATTAGGTAATTTAGTATGTTCAAAAAACAACTTATTTTAAGGTTTGAATCCCAACATACACTACATATTTCTTTCACTGCTCATCTGGCTTAAAGGATTTATCCAATCCAACCTTTGTGTATCCTCTCTGGCTATTTTACAGTCCAGGCTACCCTTTCTGGCGTAATTTTTATAAAATACCCTCTTTTTTTGAGGGTGTGGGTGATTTTCATGTTCTGTGGGCATGTTTCTTAAAGGCAAATATTATTTATCTTTTTATCCCTAGCATCTGGAAAATCTCATGAAATATGGCAAATACTTAAAGATATTGTTGGTTGGGTGGCGAATTAATGTGAAGGGTCTCTGCTCAAATACTACCTCCTCAGAGAGCCCCTTACTATCTACTTTCATCTTTCCTTTATGTTTCTTCATGACACTTATTGCTGTCTACATTTATATTATTTATAGTCTGTCTCCCTCACTAGAACATATGTTCCATGAGGGTGGGGACTTTGTCTTCCCTACTTCTATATCCCCCAGGCCTGGAAGAGACTTTGGCACTGAATAGATGATCAAATATTTTTGATAACTGAAGGATCAATATTTTTAGTGTTTTCAATTTATATTTGTTAGTACTTGATAATAGTATTATGCTGGGAAACTATTATCCTATAAATGTTGGGGTATATTAGTCAGGGCTCTCCAGAGAAACAAAACTAATAGAGAGGGAGATTTATTTTAAGAAATTGACTTATGTAATCATGGGGGTTAGAAAGTCTGAGATCTGCAGAGCAGACCAGCAAGACTTGATGTTGCAGTTTTGAGTTGGAAGGCAGTATGGAGGCATAATTCCTTCCTTTCTAAGGGACTTCAGTTTTTTCTCTTAAGACTCTCAACTGATTGGATGAGGCCCACCCACATTATAGATAGTAATCTGCTTTACTCAAGTCCACTGATTTAAATCTTAATCACATCTGAAAAAATACCTTTACAGCAAAATGGAGATTGGTGTTTGAGCAAAAATTGGGCACCATGGCCTAGACAAGTTGACACATAAAATTAACATAAAAGAAGATCTTTTTTATAAACCCTAATCCTTAAATCTTGTTTCTCTTCCGTGGATTGACAACCGGAAGATTTAACCGCTTGTATGCTTCCTTCACAGCTGCTGCCAGCAGAGGGCGCCCTCAAGCACCAGTTCTGAGGGTCTCTACTTCATGCCAGGTCTACTGAAAGTGAGGTCTGCAGGCCTCCAGGATCTGTACCACCTAGGACCTTGTTAGAAGTGCAGAATCTCATACCCTACCTTAAATCTACTGAATTAGAATCTGCATGTTAGCAAGATCACCAGGGAATTCCTATAGACCTTAAGTAGTTGCAATGCTCTTCCCAGGGAATTTGCGGCAAAGAAATTCCACACCTTCCACTTTTCAGATCCACTTTTCTGCACTTTTAATTTGCATTATCGGTGGTCATCTAACTTGTTTGAGGGTAGAAATGAGTCTTACGTTATTTCGCTCTTTCTGCTTTTCTCTGTTTGGAAAGAACACGGTGGGGGGTAATAAAGAGCAGCATTATGTTACAAGCTCTATAAAAAAAGAGAAGTAGGCATAGCCTTCACTTTAATATAGGCCATCAAGGAAAAGGCAGCAAGGTAGAAGGTGGATTGCACTGCCTATTGGGAGACAAAGGTTCTTGATGTGAGTGCAACAGTTTATAGCCATGTGACCTTGAAAAATATTTTGCCTTCAGCTACAGTTTCCTATCTATATATTGAAAAGCTTGGATTAGTTCATCATCTTTAATCTGATTCCAATCTCTGATATTCTGCTATCAAATGAGATAAGATATATGAAAGTACTCATAACCTGTGAAAGAAGTAAGGCAATGATGCAGAGGACTATTTAGTATAGCATCAGAATGTTCTCATGAAAGAGATACAAGACCAAATCCTGAAATTCTGTTTTTGAAGATTATGAAAAATTCAGCCTTTTAAAATATATATGAACAAATTAAATAAGGGTCTTTTTTGTCTGGGTACAGAATGGAGAAGGAATCTACATGCTTTGAGTTAGATGGAAGAAGAATGGGAATTTTTGGTTGATATATAATAGCCCAGAACTTAGATTTATGGAACCCCTAAATCATGGTTTGCCTGGTGCAATCCATGCACACAGTTATATATAAAAGAAGGTGCCAGGGTGCTGGGGTGAGTGGTGTGGGATAAACCAAGATATATGAGTCTGCTGAAAGATGAGCAAGCACACTGGTCTTTATAGAGTCTCAGATATAACTAAATCCAAATTCTTATATGATCTTAGGTTCTTATTGGGATTGGAAACACAAGAAACTTGGATAGAATTGTTCTAATTAAATCTAAAATTGAAAGCTTCTAGAAGGACTGGACCAAAGATTTGATTGGTCATGAGTTGAAGCAACATTATTTATACATTGACACCTGTCTTGTCACTCCCTCCTTCTCCCCACTGGAAACCACTAGTTTGTTCTCTGTATCTCACATGACTCTATTTTAAAATTTTCCATTGAACTTAGAATATAACTAAAGTTCTTTCTGTGGCATATCCTCTCTCACACGTCACTTATTTTGATTTCCTAATCATTCAACATCTTTCAGACACGTTGACCCCTGTCATCTCCCACATACCAGATTCTCCTCTGCTCACGTTTCCCTGCATGTTAGCATCTGCCCAAAACATTCTCTGCCATTCTCCACATGGTGAGCTGCTTCTTATCCTTCAGTTGCAGAGAGGCCACCTTATAGCAATTTGGGTCCAATCATGATAAAAAACACACAGTAGGTTAAATAGAGGGTGCTTAATTTAAAGACCTATTAACTACGATAAAAGAATAACTGTGCTACATAAAGAAGTTCTACATGGTGCGCTAGGGCTGAAGAAGGGTACTTAAAAAAGGAAATACTTGGAAGTGGTTCAGACTTCACTGGAAGAAGTATGGTTTGACCACCAGATAGCAGAGAAGTTTGCTGCTGTATCCAGACTATAGTGGGTGTGGACTTGCTAGGTGAACAAAACGCAACCCTCTGGAATATAGAAGGGGGAAGATGATTAGCAATGGGTGACTGAACATGGAATAGGAGTATGGCAGTCAGCAATGATAGAAGGCCTTCAGAGCCGGAGGGCCATGAAGAGTTGGGGGGAAGGTTTACAGAGGAATGACTGATAGGTGTGTGACGCTCGGGTGCCTGAAAACTATTTAACGGGGAGACAAACCATTGTGATGTTTAGTCTCATGAGGGATCCGGTCCAGACAGCTGAGGAAAGGTTATTGCCAGCCAAGGCTGTAAGGTCACAGAGACACAGTTTTCTGGACCCTTAACTGGGGCAAGCTCTATGAGATGCCCTCACACTGTCACAATCACACCACCAGCCGTCTCTCCCCTGCCGCACCCGCAACCTCCTGCCAAAAATTAGAGGAAGACTCTTCTTTCTGCAGTATCTCCCCAGCACCCTCCGCTGGGAAAGCTTAACATCCTGCTCAATTTAAAGGGAAAATTCTTAAAGGAATTCTGTTGCTTAGCAAAGAGAATCTACTGAAGTGTTCATCCACACTTATAAGGCAGTAAATTAATAATTGACACACTGTTTTTGTGCCCTGAACTTAAGTAACCCTGCAAGCTTAACCCATTATTCTCTATCTGATCCCTCTGTTTCTTGAGTAGCACTTATTATAATTTTCTCTTTAATTTTATTTGGTAACTTTTTTTTTTTTTTTTTGCGGTATGCGGGCCTCTCACTGTTGTGGCCTCTCCCGTTGCAGAGCACAGGCTCCGGACGCGCAGGCTCAGCAGCCATGGCTCACAGGCCCAGCCGCTCCGCGGCATGTGGGATCCTCCCGGACCGGGGCACGAACCCGTGTCCCCTGCATCAGCAGGCGGACTCTCAACCACTGCGCCACCAGGGAAGCCTATTTGGTAACTTTTATTTTTCCGACTCTCTAATTAGAATGTAAGCCAATTAGAACAGCGACAACACTTACTATGTTCACTGTAATCCTCAAGCCAGGAAAGGATGCTTAAGGATGGACCTAGAGTCTGTCATACAGAGGGAAGTAAGTCAGAAAGAGAAAAACAAATACCGTATGCTAACACATATATATGGAATCTAAAAAAAAAAAAAAAATTGGTACTGATGAACCTAGTGGCAGGGCAGGAATAAAGACATAGACATAGAGAATGGACTTAAGGACCTGGGGTGGGGCGAGGGAAGCTGGGGAGAAGTGAGAGTAGCAGTGACATATATACACTACCGAATGTAAAATAGTTAGCTAGTGGGAAGCAGCCGCATAGCACAGGGAGATCAGCTCGGTGCTTTGCAATGACCTAGAGGGATGGGATAGGGAGGGTGGGAGGGAGGCTCAAAAGGGAGGGGATATGGGGATATATGTATGCATATGGCTGATTCACTTTGTTGTACAACAGAAACTAACACAGTATTGTGAAGCAATTATACTCCAATAAAGATCTATTAAAAAAAATAAATTAATGTTGAATGAATTTCCAGAATTGACTATGAAGAGGTGATCTCTCTTAGACTAGCAACAATAAGATCCCAACTCCAAGTCTGATAGGAAGATAGGAGTGGGAGAAGAAATGGGAATAAGTAAGATGGACCTTGCAGACCTGCCTCAGCTTACTGTCTCTAGTATTTCTTTCATTTTTTTAAAAAGAAGAGAGGAAAAACACCATTATAATACTCATATTTTTTAGTACATTTAACCCCTCAGTACACTGCTGATATTCCTATTCAAGTATTACACTGTCTTCATTGACTTATGCATATAAACCCCTGGTTTTGAGTTACATGAAAACTGCATATGGCCATCAGCAGGTGGAATTCGTGTTGACGATCTGCAAAGTACTTTGTGATTCCATCTTTATTTACCGAGAGTTATGTCACAGGAAATATTGTGCTTTAAGGCATCAAAATTACCTATTACTGGAAAGCATTTAATCTTACCATCCAAACATATCTTGAGTAAACAGTAAGATAATATAATTTGATTCCAAGTTTTTTCAATGTCCCCCCTCTAGGCCTTGCCATTTATTTGGATACCTCTGAAGTATAGTTCCTAAAATGTTCCTTTGTGTGCACTCATTTCAGTCATGAAAACTGAAAATCACCAATGTTTTTACATTATATACTCTCATATACTGAGACTGCTGTGTTCTCAAAATAGTTTATAAAATCCTGCAACGCATGGAAATTAATAGGGAAAGAGACTATTATGATGTTCACTCAATTGACTGGGTTCTTTTTTCTCTAAAATATCTCTAATGACTTTTCTAAAACTGTTTTCCCTCCAAGTTACAGTAAGTGCTATGAATGAAAAGAATGGGGAATGGGCGTGGTAGGATGAACTTGATTTATGTTGGTTTCAAGGAAAGTCTTTCTGAGTGACATTTAAGTTTAGACTTAAAGTTTGAAACGGAGTCAGCTAAGGAAAAAGAAAAGAGTGTTTCAGGAAGAAGAAAAGAGCACACCTGAAAACACTGAGGGAAGAAGGAGTTTGGCATTTTCTGGAAACTGAAAGAAGGTGGTGTGGATAGTAAACAGTGAACATAGGAGGTGGGGGCTAGTTGGAGATGAGACCAGGCAGGGGCAGATGATGTGCTGCTTCAGAGGCCATGTTAGGAAGTTCCATTGGTCGAGTTAGGCTGTGAGTGGCACAATCATATTTACTTTTTAAAAACCCCACTAAATATATTCATTATTCTATGCAGATATAAATATGTAAATGAACTTGATCTGATCTTTCATAATATAATAATTTATTAGACATCAAAAACTTCTGATAATTAAAATTTCTTCTTCCATTTTTATTGAAGATTATCTTTTAGTCAAGCAATGCATGTAAAAAGGCTGGAAAAAGAAAATAATATCCACACACCCAACATATTTGATATACCCATCTTTGCTGTCATTACAGCACCTGTCTTTTTCTATGTGTTTCCTGATTTTTTTCCGTTAACATTTTAACATAGTAACTTTTCTGGGTTAAAAAAAATCCTCCTTTTTATTAAAACACTGCATAATAACTTATTATATGACTGCATAATTCTTTACTCTAAATACCACCATATTTTTGGACATTTAGTTTGTTTAGTTAGGTTCCTAGAAATGGAATTACTAAGTCAAATACCACAGGTGCTTTTATAATCTTTGTTACACTGGTATTTGAGCATGCCTATTATACCATCCCACTGCAAGTGTTAAATATTATATCTGTTTTGAATATTTATAATTAAATGGGTAGTTTTTAAGTATCTTGTGTACCTTATTGCTGTTTTAATTTGTATTTCTTTATTACTTGAAAATTTGAACATTTTATATTTCTTAGCCATTTATATTCTCTCCTTTCTGAATTATTTATTCATGCCCTCTGTCTATTACACTATAAGGGCTTAATGTTTTATTTACTAATTTGCACTTTTATTATATATATTTAAAATTTTTTTGCCTTGTTAATTTTGTTCATAAAGTTTTGTAACTTTTAAGAGGGACAGAAAAGCAGTCATCACAGTTTTTTGTTTTTTGTTTTGAATAGAGTAACTCACTACTGAACAGCAATTTGTTTCTGAGATTTCTCTATTGTTTCTGTAGCTCACTACCCCTCCCCAGGACAGAAAGTGCATTTTCTTCTATGTGTTGTGTTGTACCAAGAATACTGCTGTTGTCCAGTGAATAGTAAATAATAATTATAGCAACAATTATTCTAGCGCCCTAAATGAGGCTGATATAGGGCAATGGAAATATGCAAAGAAAAAAGTCAAAGGACTTATAGTACCTTTTGTTTATTGATATCATATACCTATGTTACCTTATTAAATCTCACAATATCTTTTAAAGGTTTTGTTATTTTCATCTACAATCTGGAGGAAGTAACTGAAACACAGAGGGGCAAAACAATTGTCTTCTACTTGGATGGGAAATTAGATGAAAATCCAACATCCACAAGATACTAGATCTCGAAAACACATTAACCTCATGCTTTAGTATCTATTTACACATACATCTGTGAGATCTTTCTTTCAAATAAACAAGAAATATAACCAAGAATAAACAAAATAAATATTTTTGTTTTTAAAGAGCTATCAATTTCAATTTTTTAAATAAAATATCTTAGTATATTTATTAACCAGTGGAGAAAAAAGTTTTAAAAAATTTAGTAGTCTAAGAATCAGAATAGGAGATAAAATAATCCTGGGATGATTCCAGTACCTTTTGTTTATCCATGGGTGGATTATCTGCTCTGTGAATTATTCATGACTAAATTTGAATCTTAGAGCTGTATTGCCCCACTGCTTGGTTAGCTCTGAGGCCCCTTCCTCCCACTACCCAGCTGGTGTGTGCTCAGGGGAGACAAACTCTTTTTAATATGAATCCAAGCAAAACACAATTAGGAAAGCAAATGTGCTGGAAAAATAATAATATCATGGATTACAAAGCCAAATATGAAAGAATTGAATGTCACCTACCCTTTTGAAATAGCCAACTACTGTTTCTATGCGATGCTTAGGTAATTGAGGTGGGCCAATCATGCTACAGACATTTAATCTATGAAAGGTCTCCCTTATTTGGTTTGATCAAAATAACTGAATTGCAGGGGTTGACTATGTCAGAGCAGTAGCTGCAAGCCTGACTCCTTTCCAATCGTCTCCAGGTTCTCCCAGAAGAAGAATCATCAGAAAGAACCATGGCCACAACTTAAAACCACATTCCTCTTCCGAGCTGAAAACAGCCAGAGCTAAAAAGAAGCTCATGCCTACATCTGAAGGGCTGCAGAGCTCTCAACCACACACACAAACACACACACTCTTCTCAGAAATTCTGGCAACTAAAAATTTCACTATAGATTTTGTGGATTGGGTAGGTAATCTAGAGCAGCAGTCCCCAACCTTTTTGGCACCAGGGACTGGTTTCGTGGAAGACAATTTTTCCACGGCCAGGGGTGGGGGGGGGATGGGGGATGGTTCAGGCGGTAACGCCAGCGATGGGGAGCGATGGGGAGCAATGGGGAGCGGCAGATGAAGCTTCGCTCGCTCGCCCACCGCTCACCTCCTGCTGTGCGGCCCGGTTCCTAACAGGCGGCGGGCCAGTACCAGTCCATGGCCCGGGGTTTGCGGACACCTGATATAGAACACATAAATACTATTATTCTGTTAATTAAATAAAATTCCGTCATATTCATGAACACTGTGTCCATTTCCAAATGACAGAAAGCTTTTAGCAAAGTTGTATCCAAATGATTCACTTTCAAAAAATTTATGACCTTCACATACAGGTACATGGATAATATATATTTTCCATAAGGTTTTCATTATGCAAAAGGAGCAACATTTAAAATGCTTTTTACAAACTAGGAAAACAATACACACTCATTGCTAAAAATTAAACTCTGAACTCTACTGTAATCTGATTAATTTGTATTGTAATCTAAATCCACTACATTATTTTTCTAAATAAATAGACTCAGATGAAAATGCTTAAAACATCCATTGATAATTTTAGAATATGTTTAAATAAGCAATCACTCTTTATATTACAGTCTTTCTTTTCAAACAAGGTTTGTAATACCATTTAGTGTTCGTATTTAAGGTAATGTTTATTAACAAATTACCATTATCTGTTACAAGTAGAGTTTCATTAAATGACTCTCATAATGTAAGGGATTTGAATTAAAGCATGTACTGCACTTCTTTATGTATTTTCTTTCTTTTTTTGCAATAACATGCCTAAAGATTAGCATAATTTATTTTCAAGGAATTAATGTTCTTCTTCAGAATAATAATTATTCTCATTTTGACCTGCTGAACTAGCTTCATATTTACAAAAAATAATTAAGTGTTGATCAGAATGTGGCATCTTCTGAGGCTTTCTAATCACCAGCTCTACCAATCCAGGGTGCTTCTTTGCTGACCCAACATAAATATACTTAACTAATGAGTTGTGGACCTTGAAGAGCGTTCTCTTTCTGCACTAAGCTCTCCTAAGAATTACTTCAAATATCTTCTTCGTTGTATAGATGCTTTCTTATTGTTCTATCTCAATCTTTGATTATGCTCATTGCTCAAGGGAACTACCTGGTATTTTTTAATAATTCAAATTAACAATAAAAATTGCAACAAACTCCATCAAGGTTAGAGAAGTATGCCCACTTCATTTACATGAATTAGAAAACTTCTGTTCCAATTGTAATTTTCTAACAGGAAATATTTCTTTACAATGCTCTGCCAAATTTCATGTCATGTTTAACAGTATCAAAGCATATAATGTAAGAAATGGAAAGAACCCAAGATATCAAATTTAACCCCATCTTGTTTGTAGATATGCTGATCGAGGCTCAGAGAAGTGAAGAAATATTCACAAAGTCACACAGCTAGTTAGTGTTAGATGGTATGCTATTTTATATAGGTTTTAGAAAAATATTTCCTGTATTTGTTAATCACTTTAAAGTTATTTGTATATATACACACATATATGTGCATCAATGTGTTTTATTAACTTTGTCAAATAAAAATGACTGTTATCTTCTGCAATGTTGTATCCTGGGTACAATCCAGACCAGAAAGAGGAAATTAATGGAAAAACAGGAGAAATCTGAAGAAAGTCTAGAGGTTAGTTAATAGTTATCTACCAATGTTCATTTCTTAGTTTTGGTAACCATGCCACGGTAATGTGAGATGTTAGCGTTAGAGATGTTAAAAACATGACAACAGTACAAAAATGGAGTTGCTTATGCTAAGCTCCACATCCCCAAACTAAGACTTAATTACAGTTTCGGCTATCCCAGAAATGGAATCTTAAACTAGTTAGTCAGGAATTGCCTGATCAACACTCGTCAGGCCATCTGCCTGAAAGATCCCTGCTACCCCCTAAAGGAAAGTAACTTTGCAATAACCGACCTGCTTTTTTCAACTTCCTTCTCCCTGCTGCCTGTAAAATCTCTTTTATTTTGTACAGTTCCTTGGTGTTCCTTTCTATCTGCTAGATTGGATGCTTCCTGATTCAAATAGATTTTTTGCTCAAATGCCTCAGTTTAGATTTTAACAGAGAAAACTAAGTGAAAAGTATACAGGAACTCCATACTATTTTTGCAACTTCTTTAGAAAACTAAAATTAATTTAATGCTTAATATAATTTTATATTAAAAGTGTTATTTGTGAGAATTCAAATAAGAATTACAAATAAGGCCATTCATCTTAGGCAATTAAAAAGAATAAGGATTCAGATTGGGGACCTTCCAAACTAGGATCACAGTTCAAAACGGAGGCAAGACCTTTGTACCCACCACGTTTCACGAGTCACTGGAAGTGGGCTACTTTGGGCGGGGGGGCATATTTTGAGCAGGCAGTGGTCTTCAGCTGGGTGCAGTTCCTGGGGAGGGACTAAGCTGTGAACTCTAGCAGGGAAAACCCCTGGCAACTGGAGGAATGAATACCCGAGTCCTAAAAGGGGATCTGGCTGCTGTGCCATGGCAGCCACTGAAATGAAGCTAACCCTTCAGCACAATAATTGGCCATAGAATGAATGTGAAATTGGCAAGGAAGAAACTTTGTTAGGCACTGGTAGTTAAAGCCATGCAAGTTTTGCTCAAATTTTTCTTGTTCCAAGTAGTTTTTCGCTTGAATTTGTCTTCATGTTTGTACCTGTAATTATACATTTTATAATATCCATCCGAAAATATCAGCTATTTGAGTTGAAGAGGAAATTTGGAATAAGTTAAAAAGTATACTCTTTTGTATCTTTAAGGGATGTGTTTTTAGGTATGGGAAATATGTACAGAATGTTCACTGAGTTTGCCTATACAAGGGCATAGTATATCCTCATCCCACCCCACCTTCCACATTTGTCCAAATGAAGTCATCTTCATTTTTGTTAGACATGGCTAAGTTATGTTGCGGTAACAAATCAATCCCCAAATCTCAGTGGCTTAACGCATCAATCTTACATGTCCAGTGTGGATTAGCAAAAGTAGGTAGAAGGCTCTGTCATCTTGTAGTGGCCGCACTGGAAAATATAGACTCTAAGGTCACTGCAGACATAGAGAAGAATGGAGGAGGCATACTTGTTCCTAAATGCCTAGAACCAGAACTGATCTTTCTGCTGACAGTCTATAGCCTAAAACTTGTCACATGTTTCCAACCTAACTGCAAAGGAAGCTGGGAAATGTAGAGGCATGCATGGAGTAGTAACAGACTCTGCTCAAACTGGCCAGTGAACCTTCTGGAATATTCTGATACATAGCTCCAACCCAGTAAGAAAGACTTAATTTATATGCGCCAATCTCCTTTATGTTTTTACTAGCTAGAGTCTTATCCATCAGTATAGCTTCGCTGAGCAAAGAATAAGGTCAATCTTTGTGCCATATATATTTTTAATAACCAATATACTGGTCAGTGAAGCAACAACTTGAACATTCAGACAATAAACATGTTTAAGGACACACATAAAATGATTTGGTAAGTTGCATAATCATGAGAAGACAGAAATTTCATTTAAAAATATTTTGAATTTATTATTTTAATTTCATTTAAAAATATTTTGAATTATAAGGCTAATTAAGGAAATTAGCCTTATAATTCTAAGCCCTAGGCCTGAAATATCTAGGCAGGGATAATTTATGTTCTGATTGTTTTATAAGGACCCACAATGTATTAGGACAAATAGGATATGCATAAGTTGTTGGCAAATATCCAAACAGGACATCAGTAAACAGCACCAGAGGGGGAGGCTTTAGTGCAAAGGCATGTATTTCCTGACCATATGGTCTCAGTTTTTCAGTTAAAATGTTTTTCCTTCTGAAAAAATTGCCTCTCTATTCTGTTAATCGCACTGCAGACCCGTTTCATAAATTAGAATTACCATTTGTCATGAATACTAGTCACAGGAATATGTCTTTCTGTTACTAATGCATAAGTAATGACTGGAAATCTGGGCCCTGGAGTCAGATTCCCTGGGTGCAGTTCTTGGCTCTGCCACTTACTATGCCCTTGGGTAATCAATTAACCTCTCTGTGGCTCAGTTTCTTCATCTGTAAAATGGACATAATAACATTATCTACCTAACTGGATTGATGTGAGAACAAAAGGCTTAGTATTTGTAAAATGTTAAATAAAATGCCCAGCACACAGTAAACTTTGTGTGTTTGTTGGTGGTGGTGGTGCTGTAGTCACTTTTGTTCAGCCACTTACAAATAAATTAGTTTTATAAGAGGAAGGCTTTAAGATGGAGAAGTTAAGCCCAATGTAAAACTTTTAAGATAATGGTGCTGATATAAAATTTCAAATGCCAGAGTAATTTCTGCCAACATTATTCATTCTTTTCTTTTTCCTGTTCCATAACTTTCTAAAATCAGAAATTTGGTTCTAAGGGAAAATATGTTAGCATGTTCCATTTATTAACTAATATATTTTTTTCATGTGATTTCAGTTCAGGAAAGCAGTTAAGGAATGAACAAAAGAAGATCTTTCTTCTCTCCACAGACTGAATTTTGCATGACCCTGCTCTACTCTTACACACCAACATGGCCACTGTCCCACAGTGATACGCTTGTTGGCACTCTGAATGGAAAGAAAAAGGAAAAGCATCGCGGAAAGAAGGGTCTAGGAAAAAAAAAGGTGAAGGACGTGGAGAATTTCATGCTCAGAGACTCTTTGTAGTCAATGGGAAATGTGGGATTGGAATTGAAGCTATGAAAGGGTAATCCAAACTTCTGACCATTCCTCTCATGCCCTGCAATGTTCTCTTCTCTCAGGGAAAGGAAGGGATTGGATCAAAGCATTTATAGGTTTAGAATCTTCCAGATGAACTTCCCTTTCACTGATATCTGTGAATAGGACTTCTTTTGGTCCTACCCATATGTAAGCAGGAGAGTCCCACCTTTGACTGTTTCAGGGCACTGCCAAGATCCTGGCTATAAGCCTCCTAACTCCAGAACACATATGGGCTGAATTGTGTTCCCCCAAATACATATCTTGAAGCCCTAGTACTTTATTTTTTTTAATATTTATTTATTTGGCTGCATTGGGTCTTAGTTGCGGCATGCAGGCTCAAGCACGCACAGGCTTAGTGCCCCGCAGCATGTGGGATCTTAAGCTCCCCAACCAGGGATTGAACCCACGTTCCCTGAATTGGAAGGCGGATTCTTAACCACTGGACCACGAGGGAAGTCCCTGAAGCCCGAGTATTTTAGAATTTAACTATTTTTGGATACAAGGCCTTTAAAGAGGCAATTAAGTTAAAATGAACCCATTAGAATGGGCCTAATCCAATCTGACTAGTGTCCTTATAAGAAGAAATTTAGACACACAAAGAAACACCAGGGATTCATGTACACAGAGGAAAGACCAGGCGAGGACATGGCAAGAAGACTGCTGTCTGCAAGCCAAAGAGAGAGGCTTCAGAAGGTATCAAACCTTGATCTTAGACTTCTGGCCTCCAGAACTGTGAAAAAATAAATTTCTGTTTTTTAATCCACCCAGTCTGGGGTATTTTTTATGGCAGTCCTAGTACACTAGTACAACATATTTTGGGATTCAGTAAAGCTGCTTCCTAACCACTCTTTGCCAGACAATCTTTTAATATATGATATGCCTTGTCTTACTTTCTTTATTTTTTTAATTGAAGTATAATTGATTTATGATGTTGTGTTACTTTGTCTCATTTAATATTAAAACCTTTGTTAGAGAAAATAAACTAAGTGAACAATTATATATTTTACTGGTACATTTCAGAAAAAAATATTTTGAAAACTTGGGGTGGTAATAAACAGTTACATTTATGTTACTTAAACTCTATCACACATTTATCCATAAAAATTTTTAGTTTTGGAAGCAGTAATGTCTAAATTGTCTTCAAATTATCATTCTTTGCCCCCTCTATTGTACTCCCCCGAGCTAAGTTTATTAATATCAAAGACTTCTATTCATTCTATGTAAATTTACTGAAGTCTGTTAAATCTCTTGATTGCTGACATTTTAGAGTTTTATACACTTTTTGCCTCTCTTTTGACAAATCACACGCATATCTTTAGGGACTCTTATTACAGAGCTAAGTACATTGTCTGACAAAAGCTGAAGAATTTTAATAGATAAATGACAAATTTTAACAAAGAGCTCTACTGAGTTAATTTCTGAAATCGTTTACTGTATGTATAGAAAACTGGCAGAAGTAATTTGATGAAGTGCAGGTTTTCTATACATAATAAAAGAGAAAATTATTAGTAGATATATTCAATATAATCCGTCCATTGGATGGATACTACAAAAATAATCTACCAATACAAATATGTCTTCTTGCTTTCTCATTAGGTTCTTTTTTCCCTGGACTTAAAAAATAATGTCACCAGTTATTAGTATCTACAAGTTCCATCATTTAGATTGCTGCCTTAGAATGAATCCAGAAAGTTCAAGTTCAAATGAGAGAAGGAAGCAATTCTACTACTGCAAAATCAATGACATCTTAGACTTCAAAAACAAACAAGCTTTATAATTTAAATATATATCCCTGGATAGTTACACTTTTCTTTGAATACTTAGTTTACATTGTGTGGAGTTGGTGGGGACAGTGGTATGAAGGAATGTGCTTGATGGGATCACTGCATAATCTGTTCTCTGCAGGTGCTAGGAAAGGTCAAACAGAGAGTGTCATCATCACAAAGTAAAGTGATTTTCTTCTTTATAAGCTCCTGATGTAAACAGACTGATGAACACAACAGGATCCTTACTCACTCGCATGACATCATACACAATCACAGCTAAATGTTTCTGTCTGTCAAAGTCTGGAGAGTCACTACCAGATTATTGCCTGATTGGCATATAACCCAAAATGGTATTTCTTTGGTTTTAATTAGCCAGTGCTTATTTTTGCAAGATTACTGGGCTCTGTAGGGGTAGGTCAAAGAGAGTGAGCACCGAGGCAAGGTTAGAGTTTAGCCAGCTCAGAAAAGGAGTAGGCTGTATTGGTAATAGAGCAGCAACATTATTGAATATTTGTTGACTTAAGAGCAATAAATAAAGACATTTCTTATTTTAAAATCAGAAATTACACATCACATTGCTTGGAAAGAGAAGGTTTATAAGCACGTGGCACTTAATCTTTGTTCATAATTTATGCTCATGTTCAAGACATTTTTAAAAACTATTTTCTAACAGGCTCTAATTTTGTTGCTACATTTACTGCCACTTAAGCAGCAGCTTTTAGTGTATGGAGGCCCCACTGAAAATACACCTTCTGAGTTTTTCCACCCAAGACATTTAAGTCAGAATCTGGACCCAATCTGCCACATCACAGCTAGCAGCAAGTGAGGAGGACTCAAAGATCCTGCTGGTATAAACATATTCCTCGAGGGAGCAGCCAAAAAGAAGCTTGGATTTTTTCTTTTAAGGAAAAAAAACAACCCTGGGTAAAGAATGTTCTAGAGTATCTTGAAAAAGCTTTGTATACTTTCTGGGAATGATAGTTTTTTAAAATTATAAATGCAAGTATGAAATGATGCAATGTGTAAAATACAAAAAAAGTCAGATTAGAAGGAAATGGGAGACAAAGTTTCCTATAACTTAGGAGAGTATTTTCTTCTAATAATTAGATCTTAATCTTGTGCAACCTCTTACTATGTGTAAGAGCTATGAGCAGTAGGGCAGATTCTTATTTTTTAAGATGTTGTGGAAAAGTAAGATGGAAAATTTCAGGAGCTGAGTTAAATAGTCCACTCCAAAAATGTGCCAAATCTTTGTTTTGGTGTCACTATCACTAACTAACCACTAAAATATAGGCAAGCAAAAGAAAAAGTGCAATAATATACATCATATGTGAATATGAATGGATTAAAGCACCATACATACTATTTGCTATTAAAAACAAAACAGACTAGCAATATTTTTTTCTTCTGTATTCTCACTGCCAAATAAGAGCTATCCATCATATTTGAAGGAACACTGCGTGATTCTATCATAATCTATGGCCACATCAGATATGATGGGTATCTTTAAAAAAATGTTTTAATGGTAGTTTTCTCAGTACATAGATTTTCACTTAGTAGCAAGCTGCATCAGTTTCCCGGAGTCAAAGAGCAGTTTTCAGTAGTCTGAACTTTTGATTGATCTGAGCCATGTTTAGCTTTAATCTATCCTTGCACATGACTAGGTAAAGAGATGTTCTATTGGATTTTGTCCTTGTAGCTTCGTCTTTCTCTGTGTGCATCTGGAGTGGGAAAAGTTTTCAAATCCAAGTAGGGTCAGGATTTAACCTTTATTTGGACTTTATTGTGACTGATTTAGGGAGGACTTACAATCTCCACAAAAGAATGGGTCAAGGCCTAGGGGAAAATACAGAGGGTTTAGATGGGGTTGTGACTCCTGGCTCGAGCAAATACAGAGTTAATGGCTTGGAAATGGATTTCAACTTAATCTGGTATGAGGAACTCAGTGCTGAGTCATGGAAGAACCAGAGCTGACAACTCCAAAACAGGATGGGTTGGGAGCAGGGCAGAAAGGAAGTCGATGCTAAGCGGAGAACAGGAGGAGCTTGATGCAGGGCTGGAAGAGATAGAGCGTGTTATGAGTTGGGGGAAGAGCAGATGGGGTGTGACTGCCAGCCTACTGGCTAATTAGAAAATACTGCTTTGTTAATCCTGAGCTCTAGAAGTCCTTAATGTGTACAATCTGACCAAAAGGACAATTGATTATTTTTTTTCATAAGAACACATCTGACTTACTCCATAACACCACTTTTATTTATGAATTATATGTTTCTTTGACTTGAAATAACAAGAAATGCCATTTCCTCTAAGCAAGGAAAATCCCTTCAGAAAATTTTCAAAATTCACAGACTTGAGTGTTCATTTTACCAGTTAGGAATATCTTCTAGGTAATTGTATTTAAAATGTCTAACTGTTGAAACAATTGTCCAACAATTGTTGTTGGTCCAATTTTGAATCAGAATTAAAAAGCATTTTATTAACTCCTTTTAGGCTATACTAGATATATTTTAAAGTTTCTTGCAATGCTGCCAATTTTTACATTTTTCTTTAGAGATGGCTTAAGGCAGTAGTTTTTAAAAAATAATTTATTAAGAAAATATTGAGCATCGGGAGATGAAAATATTTTCCTGTTACTGGCAAATATCCAAAATAACAGCCTAAAAATATTAGCATATTCTAACAGGTAATGAAAAATGTCACCTGACCTCTGAAACTGAAAAATTAGTTCTGGGAGGGGGGAATCACTAATGTCCAATTATTTTTTCTGTCTCATCTTTCATTACAATGGAAGGGAATGAAATGAACCAGGAATTTAGGATTTGACAAAATGGAGGACATAAAAGAGCTCAAACTCCTGATAAAAATGTGAAAAATGTTTAGATAGAAGGAATCTCAGATTATATGGATCAAGTTCTGCATTTTATTAATGAGGAACCTGAGGCTCCAACTAAATGTCTTGCTTTCACCACTTCTCCACTTAATTCTCTTCTCAGCCTCTCCAATAGGCTTTCATCCATACTATGCCACTGAAACCTTATCCAGGACATTATTGACACCCATCATTTACCAAATCCAATGACCAGTCCTCCTCATACCTGATCTCTTGGCAGCGTGTGACAGAGTTAACCACTGCCTCATTATTGACATACTCTTATTTACTCAGTTTATGAGACATCACACTGGTTCCTTTACTTCTTCCTTAATGATTGTCTGCCTTTGCAGGCTCCTCATCTTTATGTTAGAGAGCCCTGAATCAGTTTTGGTGTTTTCTTTTCTATCTACAGTCACTCTCTACACAATCTCTTCTAGTGTCATGACCTTAAATATATCATCTAAATGCTGCTGATGTCTAAATTTTTCCACCAGTACAGACCTCTCCCTTGGGCTCTAGATTTTTATATTCAGTTACCTACTCAACATTCCCTTTCTGTTGTCTAATACACATCACAAGCTTAATCTAAATTAGAACTTTTTTTTCACCTTCCCCTGCCCCTCCCCACAACGTGTTCCTCTCTAGTTTTCCTCACCTCAGCAAATAACGCTACTATTCATCCATTTGCTCAGACCAAAATCCTTGGAGTCATTTAAAAATTTAAACCTGTTTAATATCTCTTCTCTACATAGAAATCTCTAATGGTTTCTCATCAAAATAAAAGTCAAACCCATTGCCATGCATAATATGGCTCTTGCCTAATTTTCTATCAATTTCCACTTATTCAATGCTTAATTCTCACCCTAGCAAAGTGAACTTTTTGCTTTAATGCTAGAAACCAGATTTATTTTGATTTCAGGTCCTTTGTATTCACTCTTTCTTGAAAATTCTTCCTGAGAGCTCTACATGGTTCACTGCCTAACTTCTACATTTCTGTTCATATTCCATCTCCTTAGATCAGTCTTCACTAATCATCCAGAGAAATTAAGGAAACAATCACATTTACCATTGCATCAAAAAGAATAAAATACCTAGAAATAAGCCTACCTAAGGAGGCAAAAGATCTGTGCTCTGGAAACTAAAAGATGCTGATAAAAGAAATCGAAGATGACACAAACAGATGGAAAGATATACCATGTTCTTGGATTGGAAGAATCAATATTGTCAAAATGACTATACTACCCAAGACAATCTACAAATTCAATGCAATTCCTATTGGATTACCAAATGCATTTTTCACAGAACTAGAACAAAAAAAATTAAAATTTGTATGGAAACACAAAAGACCCCAAATAGCCAAAGCAATCTTGAGGAAAACAAAACAAAACAGAGCTGGAGGCATCAGGCTCTCTGACTTCAAACTATACTACGAAGCTACAGTCATCAAAACAGTATGGTACTGGCACAAAACCAGAAACATAGATCAATGGAAAAGGAATAGAAAGCCCAAAAATAAACCCATGCACCTATGGTCAATTAATCTATGACAAAGGTGTTAAGAATATACAATGAAGAAAAGACAGTCTCTTCAATAGTGGTGCTGGGAAAACTAGTCAGCTACATGTAAAACAATGAAATTAGAACATTCTCTAACACCATACACAAAAGTAAACTCAAAATGGATTAAAGACCTAAATTTAAGACTGGATACTATAAAACTCTGAGAGGAAAACAGAACACTCTTTGACATAAATTGCAGCAATATCTTTTTGAATCCACCTCCAAGAGTAAAGAAAATAAAAACAAAAATAAACAAATGGGACCTAATTAAACTTAAAAGCTTTTGTACAGCAAAGAAAACCATAAACAAAACGAAAAGGCAAGCCACAGAATGGGAGAAAATATTTGCAAATGATGTGACCAACAAGGGATTGATCTCCAAAATATATAAACAGCTCATGCAACTCAATATCAAAAAAAAAAAACCCCAATCAAAAAATGGGCAGATCTGAATAGACATTTTTCTAAAGAAGATGTACTGATGGCCAAAAAGCATATGAAAAGATGTTCAACATCACTAATTATTAGAGAAATGCAAATCAAAACTACGATGAGGTATCACCTCACACTAGTCAGAATGGCCATCATCAAAAAGTCTACAAACAATATATGCTGGAGAAGGTTTGGAGAAAAGGGAACCCTCCTACACTTTTGGAGGGAATGTAAATTGGTACAACCACTATGGAGAACAGTATGGAGGTTTCTTAAAAAACTAAAAATAGAGCTACCATATGATCCAGCAATCCCACTGCTGGGCAAATATCCAGAGTAAACCATAATACAAAAATTACCTGCACCCTAATGTTCATTGCAGCACTATTTACTATAGCCAGGACATGGAAGCAACGTAAAGGTACATCAACAGAGGAATGGATAAAGAAGATGTGGTACATATATACAATGGAATATTACTCAGCCATAAGAAAAGAATGAAATAATGCCACTTGAAGCAACACAGATGGACGTGGAGATGATCATACTAAGTGAAGTAAGTCAGACAGAGAAAGACAAATATGATATTACTTATATGTGGAATATAAAAAGATGATAGAAATGTTTTAGGAGGTTGGGATTAACATATACACAGTACTATATATAAAATAGATAATCAACAAGGACACACACAGGGAGAGCACAGGGAGCTCTACCCAATATTCTGTAATAACCTATATGGGAAAAGAATCTGAAAAAGAATGGGTATAGTTATATGGATAAGTGAACCACTTTGCGGTACACCTGAAACTAACATGACATTGTAAATCAACTATACCCCAATGTAAAATAAAAATTAAATTAAAAACAATTTTTTTAAAAGAAATAATGTCCACCTCCCTCACCACATATTGTCAGTATCTATGCCCTTTGTTATCTTTTCTTATGTTTCTTAATAGCATTAGTCACTGCTCGAAATACATTGTGTATTTACTTATTTACTACCTGTTTCCCAACTAGACTGTAAGCTTCAAGAGGGCAAGGTCTTCATCTTGTTCAGCACTATATTCACAACACTACAAGAATGTCTTGAACGTAGTTTGTTCTCAATAAATATTTGTGAAATGAATGAACAGATGCAGTATATTGCTTGAATGTTCTACTTGACTATTCAGCAATTAGGTTTGAAAGCATAGGTGTTTCCCAGACAGTGTGGGGAATTTGTAGTCACTGTGTTTGTAATCAACACTTTTTAGGAAATGGCTCATCACTTTTATCACTACTTTCTCCTCCCTCCTCCTTACATACCCTCTTATCTACACAGGGTCAGGATAATCCCTGCCTCTCTTCACCAACCCTCTAATACTACTTCTTTAGCTATGTAAACACATGGAAGAGTAGAATAAAGCTGTCCTTGTTTAGCTGTGAATGGTGGTGGTATGACAGACTACATGGAAGGACTTTAGTTCAGAACTCTGTCGTCCCTGTCCTACATGATAGATTTTGTTGGCCCACCTACAGTGTTTCTCAACTTCTCTGTGCCTGGCCAAAACAAGTACTGCATCTCAGTCTCTGTGAGTTCACCCTCTCTCTTTCCTTTCCAAAGTTTCTGCTTTTTTTTGCCACTGCCGCTGCTGCACAATTCTTTAAAAAACTCATAACAGAAAAACTGAGTTCCCAAACAAAATCCCATACCATATGTAAAAGAGAGTGTCCCTCTCTCAACTGGAGGTGTATTTTGAAATAAGAAAGTAACAGCTCAGCAGTCATTTGGCATAGCTTGCTGAGTAAGCCGGGCTCAGGTTAAAAGGGGGTTATAGGCTGCCAGCCAAAACACTGACAGCATTGCTGAAATCAGAGATTCAGAAACCCTATATGTCCCAAAGATTCTGTGTGGATGCCATTAATTACACTCCTTTCTGCTCTGTCTCAATTCAGTTCCCTCACGTGGATCAAAACAGATATGAATTTTAACTTCAGAACCTGTTAACTTTAGTTGAAAGAAATATTTAGCATTAACAAAAAGATCATGGATGAGTATTGCCATTAGAGTGAAATGAAATCAGAAATGGACATAATCACATGTGTTTTGCATCAAATCTCTCATCAATTTGGATGGAAGGTGAATTATACTGATTATGTGGGTCATAGTTGACCCAGTAGTAACTCTTGATGATGTTAGAGATATGGTTATTAGGATTCATAATAGAATTAAAATAAATCAAAGGCATATATTGTATACATGACAAAGTTACTAAGTATGGTCAACACCAGGAGCTTAAATTGTTATTTTCTACTCCATAAATTTTTATATAGAGTCTTGCAACCGATAAGGAGCTCTTGAGGGCTCTGTAATTCCAAGGGTACATTTAGATAATGAGTTTGTGTTACTCATAATAATGATGCCATTCATCGCCATGTGTGATTTTATGAGTAGTAAAGCCCTTTGCTTTTGAAATCATCCTACTTATTTCTTGGAAAACTTTTGATGACAACAATTTTTCAGGTTTTTCCCCCCAACAATAAATCAATGCAGTAAACTTTGACAGGTTAGAAAGTGAAGTTTCATTTTGTAGGAGCTTTTAAGCTGTCTCCAACCTGTAATTTGGAGACATTCAATCAGCATTTACATTTTTGAAGTTCTTATATTCTAAGAAAATATTTTGCCTTCATGTATTTAAAGAGTATCCAGATGTAGGGTTATTTTCTATTAGAAACAACATTTAAAAGGATAATTGAGAAGAAAGTTTGCCTTGTGAATAAATACTTTTGTGATCTTTATCTAAGATATTTAAAAAGTAAATGTTCAATTTGTTATCATTATAATGGAGTAGACAATTTTTTTCCACAAGGTTACATCTGTTTACGCTATTTTATTATCTGTTGAATGGTATGATATGAAGTCTCTTTATTGCAGTTTAGCTAAAGAAGTACCATGCCTGTGATGGAGCTGTCAATCAGCATTTAGTCATACAGTATCTATTTCTATCCCTGTTCTTCTTAGCACAGAAGGGCTATTATAGTCTACATTACGGCATAGCTACTTTGGATATAGATATCCTTGAGGGGCAGGATTTATTTTGAAAGAAGATACTCAACATAACATGACACATCATTTAGACATCTTTAAAAGTACACATGCAGGTATTTCAAAGCAAAATATAGCAAAGGCTAATTTTAAACATTTAATTTAACATTTTGTGAATGCATTTCTTTTTTTTTTTTTCTTACTTTAATAGCACTGGAAAAGACCAAATGGGGTCATGTGACTCTTCTGCAATTGAAAATGTCTATTTAAAGCAATCCCTGTGCAAACCTTCATTGCATTATCACCTATGAAGGACTATCCTTTGTAAGATATTATACATATCAAAATTAGCAAGAGAAAATCATTTAAGGTGAAAGAGAAAGAAGGATAGTGCTGAAATGCATTTATAAACACCTGAAAAGTCAATTTTCCCAGATGTCCAATAATATATATTTCCAAGTACACCAATATATATGGAATATGACTAAAAATTAACGAGACTGATTACTAACCACAAACATAAAAATCAGTCATGCAGCTGTATACCACACTGGATGTGCTTCCAGATGTGATGATAAAAATGGATACAACCTTTTAAAGCATGAGCTTTGGATATGCTGTACATATGGAACTCATTAGCTAAGCAAATGGATGTTAATCTTTATGACAGTCGATTGCTGTGCTGCATTCCTATCGAGAACTTATCAGCTGGTCTGACCTGATCATCAAGAGCATCATGACTTAATTTACAGGAGAACTATTTTTCCTTCCCCTGCAATTCTATGAATTTAAAATGCACAAGAAAGTTTTCCAAAATAAATTGTTGAAATATTTAAACTTCCCTACTCCCCATAGCTTTACAGTAAATAGGTAATGGCATAAAAGATTTAGAGTCACAGATTCCATTAGGAATTCAGCAAGATTGAGTATCTAATTTCTCATGTTCAGGACTGAGAAATTAACCTCATTTTCCCAACTGATTTAATTTCCACTGAATACCTAAAGATGCTCATATAAGAAAAGACTTAGTCTTTTAAAAGTACAGCCATTTTCAATCCATAGCATAGAAACGGCATCTTCAGTAGATAGTTAGAAGGGAAATGTCATGTCATAGCTCAGGAAGAAACAGAAGCATCTCTAGTGTCCTAACATTGCTTCTCTTAGAAACGTTATCATACTACCATATCTGCCTACATAATCACGGTATTACCATCAGGAAACTTGCTGCTTTGGGTTATCTTGAGTTAGCTCAAAGGTGTGATAGACCACACTTACCCCTATGAAACTAAGAGCTTGACACACTAGACATACTGCAGGAAGAGGCAATTCAAACTTCTCAGGGAACTCTGCCAGCACACATCAACCTATTCGACAGTAACTTCTGTTTCTTAGGCAATTTTAGCTGAAGACAACCATTTTGTCAATATTTTCTCTTCGTGATATGCTTCATTGTCCCCCCGGGGCGGGGGGCAGATACAAATAAGCCGCATCAGTGTTCTAATAATAACAGACAGAAACTGAAGATGGTCTCTTCAGAAAGAGACTGAATCATCTCTATTTTTGGTAAAAAAGCCTAGAGCACTTAATTAATGTGTTCATGAAAGTAAGTAAACCGCTTCCTTACGGAGTTTTAAGTGCTTTGGGAGTAAGTTTAACTCATTCAGTTCAGTATAGAACT
The DNA here is from genome assembly GCF_005190385.1 of Monodon monoceros. Classification (NCBI taxonomy): domain Eukaryota; kingdom Metazoa; phylum Chordata; class Mammalia; order Artiodactyla; family Monodontidae; genus Monodon; species Monodon monoceros. The sequence continues at coordinate 105,505,726 of NW_021703778.1, forward strand.
GCTTAATATCCTGAAATTTATACTACGCTTTTTTGGTGGCCTGGATTAAGAACTTTTTCAAAATGTCTGACACTTTCATGGACAAGGTCATGAATAATATCTTGATCATTAAATATTAATGAAAACACCTTAAATTTCACAAATAGTAAGGTATTACTCTTTTAATTAATCTGTAAAGAAAATTCAATCCAAAATTGTGAATCCAAAATATTCATTATTTATGGCCAGAGTAGATCATGATCGGCACCACGGAAAAATAAAAGATGAATGAGACAGACTGCTCTCTCTTAAGAAGATGTGGTACATATATACAAAGGAATATTACCCAGACATTAAAAGGAATGAAACTAGGTCATTTGCAGAGACATGGATGGACCTACAGACTGTCATACAGAGTGAAGTCAGAAAGAGTAAAACAAATATCGTATATTAACGCATATATGTGGAATCTACAAAAATGGTATAGGTGATCTTATCTGCAACACAGAAATAGAGACACAGACGTAGAGAACAAATGTCTGGATACCAAGGGGGGAAGGGGGGTATGGGAGGAATTGGGAGATTGGGATTGACACATATATACTATTGATACTATGTATAAAATAGACAACGAATGAGAACATACTGTATAGCACAGGGAACTCTACTTAATACACTGTAGTGACCTAAATGGGAAGAAACTCCAAGAAAGAGGGGATATATGTACATGTATAGCTGATTCATCTTGCTCAACAGTAGAAACTAACACAACATTGTAAAGCAACTATACTCCAATAAGAATTAATTTAAAAAAAAGAAAAGAAACGATGCTATGTTAAATGGACTGTGATGCGTGGTAGAATGAGAGCCTTAGAGGACTGAGGTAGGAGGTTTGGTCCTATTGATGAGGGGCATGGAGGAACAACTTTAGCAACTCCAGCACAGCTTTTGCCAAAGTATATTCTACAGAATACATGATTAAATACTAGATTCTTAAAGACATTTCCTAGAGCCTTTCATGTGCTAGTATTCATTATGATTCGTTGCAAACAGGCACTAAGATGTAGCATCACTCAAATACTTTTGATCCTTGAGTTTTTTTCTTCAGGGAATATCTCTTGATATGAATCTTCTATAAAAAATTTATCTTGGGAAAGTGAAGTTCTACTGACCTTAGTTTGGAGATGCAAGGCTGACGGCCAGAAAAATAAATAAATAACCTTTACATTAGATTACTGAGATCTAAGCTACAGTAGGGATGCTGGGGAGAAAGTTACAAAGACTCCAGAGGTATTTTAAGGGGTAGAATAAATGGACTTTGGTGAGTAATTAGAAAGACATTCATATGGCAATGTTCAGAAGGCAGGGCTGTAAGTGAAATTTGGGAATCATTCACATAGAAATAAATATATGATGTTGCCAAGGTCGATGAGGTTTCAGAGACAGTCTGTGCAGTGTGAGAAGAGAAGGGAATTCTATCTTCAACTTTGGAGGTCTGCCTACTTGGAAGGACCGGACAAAGGGAAAAGAGATTTCCTAGTAAACTAAAAAGTAGATAGAGTATAATAGGCATACAAGGAAAAATTACGGCAATGGGGAAAGTTTCAAGGGACAGTTTGGCTAGAATGGGATAGGAGAAAAACTAAAAGACATCATGAGTTTAGGAGGTTGGACATTAACATTGTTGGGAACAGAAACCAGTTGGCAAAATTTCAAGGAATGAAAAAGGGATAATGAAAACATACTATTTTTTTCAGAGCAGATTTAAAATTCTTGAGAAAAATAGTGGATTGAAAAATAAGGTTTTATTGATCCTCTGTTTTTATTTCTGATTTTCAACTGAGGGTAGGATTTACTGGGTTTATATACTATCAACATCTCCTTTTGAAAGGGAGATGTTGGGTATACAGAAGACGTAGAATAGCTGTAAAAATGTTATTAAAATTCTGATTGATGATTGATAATAATTTTTATATTTGGTGAATACAGACAACCTATATATGGAAATTAACAATAACTATTGTATTGGATATCTACTATATGCAAGAAAACAGAAAGAGTAGATTTGAAAATCATTTTTGTTTATTTACAAGTTAACTAAGCCCTTTCTAATTTTTGGACGTTTAATGGCCAATCAGTATAACCTATGCATCTGTAATATGAAAATATAACACCTATGTTGTCTAATTATGGTTAATTATTACAAAACAAAAAATAGATTTTGAAAGCTCCATAGCAGGAGAAAGATAGTAGGTATCATGGAAAATACCACAAAGTTTCATCTATTTAATTAAACAGCTATTATTTTTTGAGCATTTATTATGTGTAAGTACTCTGCTACATGATGTGAAAGATACAAATAGTTATAAAACCAGATCCATACTCAAAGATCTTATAATATGGTGAGACAAATCAGACCAAAAAGCATATATAATATCATTATGCATCTGGCACTTAGAAGAATGCTAGCCTCTATTTTTTGGAACATAGCTTTGAATCAACAGGTGGTTAAAAAAAAATTTTGTGTAGGAAAAATATCTACCACAGATCCCAAGTATTTTACTTCATAAGAAAGAATCTTGGACCGTGTTAGTTTTATTATTACTTTGCCAAGAAGTCTACATAATTAGACTTCTTTATTTGTATGGGTGCATAAAATTTAGAATTTTGAAGTCTTTATGGACTTATTGCAAAATTTCTTTATTTCTAGCAATACTACTGGTCTTAAAGTCTACTTTGTTTAATATAAATATAATTATACCAGTTGTACTTCCTTTTGGTGTTTACATGGTATATCTTTTTACACCCTTTCTCCTTCAATTTTTCTGCAACCTTACATTTAATGTGTGTCTTCTGTAAGCCGCACATATTTAAAAAATCTAGTTTAATTGCTGTATTTTAATTGGAGTATTTAGTTCACTTAAATTTTATATAACTACTGACAAATTTGGGTTTAATCTACTATTTGTTTTCTGTTTGTTCCAACTGTTCTGGGTTCCTTTTATTTTTCCTTTTTTGCCTTCTTTTGGGTAATTCAAGTACTTTTAATTATTCAGTTTCTCCCATGCTATTACTCATACCCATTTTTCACTACTCTTTTAATGGGTATTCTAAAGATTACAATATTCATCTTAACTTATCGAAGACTAATGTATATTGATACTTCTACTTGCCAGACAATGCAAGGACTTTAGAACATTTGAAACATTTTAAGACCATTTATCATTTTCTGCTTCTTTGCTCTTGCTATCATGAAATTCTACATATATTTTAGTCTTTAAAAGAACTTATTGTAACTTGTATGATAATATAAAAGTGCTTCTTATAAAAAGTTCCATCACTATAGAAGTATACAATATTGGAAATATATCCCTGAGAGGGAATCACTGCAAACAACTTGGTTTCAGATAGATTTTTTTTTCACATTTTTAATATGGTTAAAAATAGTTTTGCAGTGCTTCTCCCCCCACCCACCCAGATAATATATTTTTTCCACTTTACCCTGCTTTTATTGGCCTTGCGGAGGAAGTCTTATGGTGGGATATGGAATAGATGGAGTAGGAAAATTATTACTATCTCCATTCCCATCTTCACATTGAATTGTTCATTCTGGCCTCATCTTGTCTGCCTCTCTTTCTTCTATAAGCTTAAATTTGGGGTTTGTAGACACAAAGAGGTGATTTATTGCTTTATGCATTCCAGCGCCAGAGCTACTGTAAAGCATGACCAATTCTGCTTATGTACTCATGTCACTCAGTTGTTCCAAGTTACACTGATATCAACTCCATCTTTATTGCCCTGAAGCCCCTTCCAGTTTTTTTTATTGTTGGTATGTATGTGTGTTCATATGTGTGTATATATATATACATATATCTCACTCTAGCTAGCTAGCTAGCTATAATCTATATATCAGTCTGTTCATGTATATATGTCTTCTGGTGGACATCAGCACACATTTTCTGTTGGGTATACACATAGGAGTGGAATTTTTGGATGATAGACTAGGTGCATATTTAGTTTCAGTAGATACTGCCATATAGATTTCAAACGTGTTAGTACCAACCAGTATTCCCACCAATGATGTGTTAATTTACAATTGATCCATTCTTCCCATTATTTGATATTGCACATTCTTCTTCTTTAGCCATTCTTGTGGGTATATTGTGGCATAATATTGTGGGTTTAGTTTCCCTGCTTAATGATGTTAAGTATGTTTTTATATGATTATTGTCCATTTGGAGAGCTTCGTGTTTGTGAAATGCCTGTTGAGTTTTTTTGCTCGTTTTAAAATTGAGTCTTTTTTTTTTTGGTTGGAATTCCATATACATTACGAATTCGAGCCCTTTCTTGGACAGAGACATTGCAAATACCTTTCCCTAGTTTCTGACTTGCCTTGCACTCTCTTAACAATATATTTTGATGAACAGATGTTATATATTTTAATTAAATCTAATTTATCTAATTCTTATTTAATGGTTAGGTTTTTTATATCCCACATAAGAAACATTTGCCTATCTCAAAGTCATAAATATAGTTTCCTCTGTTTCCTTCTAGATGATTTAGACTTTCAGTTTTCACATTTTGCTATGATCCATTCACTTTGAACTAGTCTTTGTCTACAGTGTAAAGTAGGGAAGAATTTATGTTTTCCATGCATTAACTGGACAAATTAATTATCCAATTAATTTACCATAATTTATTTAGAAAGACTATACTTCCCACCCTGAATTGTAGTGATGCCTTTGTGCCAATCCTTGTGCCAATACCACACTATCTAATTATTCTAACTTTATAATAAGTCTTGGTATCTGGTAGTGTACATTCTCTAGCTTTCTTCTTCTTCTTCAAGGTTGCTTTTTTTAAGATTTTATGTCTTTCCATAGAAACATTAAAATCAGTTTTTAAATTTCCACACACAAAAAAATCTTCTGGAATTTTTATTGGGATTCTACTGAATTTTATATGCCTTGAGTAACAATTGACATAACAATAACGAGTCTTCTAATTGGTAAAGATGGCATATTCCTCTGTTTGATTGTCTTCTTTAATTTCTTTCAATGGTGTTTTGTAATTTTTAGTGTTGAGGCCTTATATCTTGTGTTAGATAAATGTATTTTTTAACTCTGAGGGATATTAGCATTATTGACTTAGATAGTCAATAGCCATTTGGATTTACCCACATTTTTACCCTTTTTATTTTATATTTCTTTCTGTAGACCCTTGCTTATGTCTTTCTGAAGAACTTACTGAGATATTTTTTTAATATGGGTCTGCTCAGTTTATGAAACTGTCTCTACTTAACCTTTATTTATAAGGAGTATCTTCTATGTTGATAGAATCTAGATTGGCCCACTGAAAAAGATGTCATTTCACTGTTCTCTGGCTTCCACTATAACTATTGAGAATAGGTTATTAGTCTTACTATTACTGCTTTGAATATAATATATCAGAATCTCTGGATACTTTAAGACATTTTCTTTGTCTTCGATTTTCAGCAGTTAGACTATGATATATCATAGTGTGCTTTTCTTAGTATTTATTCTTCTTGAGGTTGACAGTACAAATTCTTTTTTGTTTCAGTGTCATTGTTTAGTTTTGGAACATCCTCTTTTATTGACTCTTTGAATATTCCTTTTCCTTATTCCTGTTTTTCTCTTTTTTCTGATACTACATATACACATGATTTAGACATTTAGTCACATCCCATATGGCTATTATATTGTTTTCTGTATTTTACATTCTTCATTCTCTCTGTGCTTCAGTTTGGATATTTTCTCCTGACTTAAATTTCTCTTTACTAGTCCTCTTTTCTACAGAAGCTATGTCCTGCTGAAGAAATCTTTGCCCAACTCTGGCTAAATTATCACTCTACAGAAGGTAAAACAGTTAAATTTATCTGCCATAAAACTCATCTATTGAGTTCTGAATAAATTATTGTTATTTCTCTGCTTTAGCATATACATTTGCTTATTTTACACAGACCAGTTTCCTGCTGAAAATTTCAAGAATATGTCTTACTTTCTTGAAAATGTTATTTACATTTGTTTAAAAACCTGTCTGTTAACTCCAGTATCTGGATCACCTGTGGATCTAATTGTATTGTCTATTTTTTCTCTTAGTTTTGGGCCCTTTGGTTTTTGTGCCCTGGTATACCAGACAACTTTTTGTTAAATGTCAGACATTGTGTATGAAAATCAATAGAGACAATTTGTGGCTCAGACTCTGACTTACATACTCTTTCCCCAGAGAATATTTACTTCTGATTCTGGTAGGCAGCCAGGCCATGGGCAGATTGCCCTAACTCAACCCAGTTATTGACCCCTCAACTCTGTGAGACTGCTTCTTGGTCTAAGTCTAGAGAAAGAACATCAGACTTCATCAGTTAGGATCCTAATATCAGTGGATTCAGCTGATCTGTGGCTGGATTTCAGTTTTGTGAGAGTTAGTTTAGCTCTGGTGTGTCCTTAATTCTTGAGTATAAACCTTCAGAGTTCCAACTTGAAGACTAGAGGTGAGAGTCCTTCCTCTCCGGTGGGCTTTCAATGTCAATATTTAAGGGCTTAGATATATCTACCTATGCAATCAAAAAGCCCTAAATTCGAAGGATATAGAGAAAATGTAAGTGGATTAGTTTGTTACTCTGAAACAGTAGATGAAGGAGTTATTATAAGAAACTTTGTACCTGACAGCATGTGATTATATGAAAATATGTGATTAGGACAGGTATTTGAATCATGTTGACATATGACAAGAGGAAAATATGGTAAGTGAGCATAATCAAGAAGAGTTCTGAAGGGGAGATGACCACTGATATGGGGAATAAAGTACAGGAGAAGTTGGACAGGTAAGAAAAATATGAAATTTATATTTGCTTGAAATCTTTTATTTTTCTAAAAAGAAAAGAATCATTTCAATATTTCAAAACATTATGTCTATAAGAGTTTGAGGTTTAAATTACTGTACAGCAGTTAAACTTAAAATCTTAGACTTTATCTTTTTCAATGATCAGTCAAATTTGGCACTTTCTCTAATTTTCATTTCTGTTCTGACCTGAATATAAGACTGAATCGAACTGCACTCAGCTTAATTGCTTCTTGATTTTTGACTCATTATTTGAGTTGAATACGTCAAAATGTTAGAAGTGGGCAGGGAGTTCTAATAAGTGAAACTCCTGGCTACCATGCTAAATTGGAGAGTCAGAATTAACTGAGTTCAAATGTGACTCTATAGGAAAGACATATGAAAATAATTTTTTTCTTGAATCTATTCTCCTCACTGTTTATCACAGTGGGGCAAACATCATATTGACATCTGACCAGAGGTAGATGTATGAGTGCTGATGGAGAATGTGCACCATCAACATGTAAACATGTGTCTGTTACTAAAAAATGTAAGTGAGACTTCCAAATCCCTCATCAGTTTCTAGATTTTTTCCTGTGTCAATGTTCATGAGTTAGAGGAAAGCAAGGGAATGTATTTATGATTATATGATTAGTAAGAGAATAACTGATTTTAAATATAACTGCAAAAGAACCAAGGGACAATTTCATAAGGCAATTCACTAATGTAACTGGTTGCCATAGGCAGAACAACCATCAGTTAATCTTCACATCCAATGGGAATGAATGACTGGACTGGAATTAACTGTTGAAAAATTAGAATAATTACTAAAAGTACTTCCTGATGAAGTAATCTGTAACACTTGGGAAATTATCTATAAATTTATCTAAAACTACTTAGGATCTTGTAGAAAGAATTAAAGAACTGCCTTAGTGAAACTTGTACAGTAGATTACTAGCCTAAAATAAATGTGGCATCCACATATTTTAAATCATTTTTCTCTGTGTGAACACTCAAACATTTCTAAAGACAGATGCTTGTGTGTGAGTGTGTGTGTGTGTGTGTTAGCGTATTCAAATGGAGAGCAATTTGACAAGATTAAAAGTTTATATGAAACCAAGATTTTCATTGATAAATAAGAGACAACAATGCACAAATTTGAAGTTGCTTTTCACAAATCAGAATATTTTGTTGCTGTTGCTATTCTTATGAATTAATACCTATGATACAAATTTATTCCATTTCTAATATTTTCCCGCCCTTGGTATGCTTTACTCCAAAGAACAGAATTAACTTTTTCTTTCCTTTTGAAATACTTATCTTTAGATTGGTCATGCCTATCACATGAAGCATTGTTCATATGAGAATCATGGTATCAATTCTCTTCAAAAACCCCTTTTATCCCACTGGCAGTGGATAACACAGTGTGGAATCTGTGCAAACGAAAACTCCAGAAACCAAATTCTCCCGGATGCTAACAATGCTTCCCCGGGGCATAGTGAGACGGGTCTCAATTCACCTCCTCTCCAAGTTCTAACTAGACACAGGAAGCCCTTTAGCCATCAGCAATGGAGTTTCATTAAAGCCACCTCACTTTAGGTGTAACAAAGCTCCTTCCAGGAAGCAAACCAGAAACTCTAGTCCAACTGTAGAATTGCCCAAACATTTGGGTCCCTGCTTTCACATGGCACAAAACTGTGTAATGGCATCAGCAGCTCCTTAGCAAGCTAATGACCCTATGGAGCAATAAAGACTGAGTGAAAAATCATGAAGTTTTTGACTGAAGCTGAAGTTGAATTGCCATTTCAACTCTTCCCTCAAGAAAAATATCCAATTAATCTGCATGGAGCTTTTTTGAAAATAATTCCTGTTATTCAAATGATTGCTAGGGAGGATGAATGAATGATGAATCATTAATTTTTTTTTTTTTTTTAACTAAACCTGATGCATTTAAAAATTTTACTTCTCAGGCCCATCAGGGCTGGAAATCCCTAGAAGGGGTATTTCTCAGGCTTTTTATTAGTACCTACTGGTGTTCAAATAAAGCCATAAAGAATCCCTTAGAGCCAGCAAAACCTGAGGGATGATTGTTCAAGAAATAACATAAGTCAGAGACCTGCCCCAAAGAGGCCCTTCCTTCTCTTAATCAGACTTTAAAATCAGCTCCACTGCAGAGAATGTCAGCATAAATTTCATTTACCTAAAATTCCCTGTTTCTTGTAAAGTTCCCTCCAGGAAGCACAGGGGCTAAATGATAACCAGCATGAGTTAAGTCAGCAGGACTGATACCTTCTGAAGATTAGGGACTCAGACTAGTCATATAAGCAAGGAAGCCAGCCAGTACTTCACTTTTATTAATAAAAAAAGAAAGAAAAAGAGATCTGATTGCAGCAGCACTTTCTATGGGAGCTTTTACAGCATATTGCAAAATATCTAATATCCTTGTGCCTCCCTTCAATTCTTTCATGCATAGAGAGACAATTTACCTCCTCTTCCTGGGGAGTCAAGTGCTTAGTTGGTATCAGTTCCTCACCCCTCCTTGCTGCTTGGGTCAGATTGTAATACATGGTTTGGATTTTATTTTGTTTGTTTGTTTTACTTTTTAGGTAAGGGAAGAAAAGTAAAAGTATTATGATCCAGAGGACATACATATGAATCGTTGTTTGCATGAGCATGTAAAAATGACATGAACCTTAACCTGAAATTTCATATGCAGTTGACATAATACACACTCCATGTTCCTGTCTAGGTTTTCTTCCTCATTCAGTCTGTATCCAACATCTGAAAATTGATACTAACATTTCAGAAAAAAAAAACTGCCTACTTTTGACTTCTAGGAACTGCTCCACTTGTAAAACTCTTTTGTGTTCTACTCTGAAATATTTGCTTATGTAGAGAATTGTAGTAATGAAAGGATATATTGTTTAAGTATGTATTAAGACATTTAAGTATGCATTAAGACAGTTATACATAGTGTTATGAAATTTACATTCTAGTGGAATATACAATTGTTGTGCAATTATAAACAGAAGTGTAACACTATGTTCCAGTTATGGGATTGACAACTCCGCATACTTACACAATGAATAAAAGGCAAAAGATATTTCTAAAATATTTTAGTAGATATTTAGATTTTAATAGTTCTATATTTCTGAGAACAGAAGATAGGTATTAAATCATAAAAATATTTCATTAATGGAGACTTAGAAATAAGATTAAAAGAAAATATATAATTTAGTATACTACATATTATGAGTATTTTATTGTAAAGAGCAAGTAATCAATAATCACACCATTCTACCTAAGAAAGGAAAAGAGCTTGTGCGTTCTATTTGAAGAACTAAGGTGATAAGACGCGACAGATTTGCTGAAGGTGATGTACTTCAACCAGAGTGGGAACCTGTCTTCTGCTTTGCTGCTTCAAGACACAAAATGATCCTACCTGCTTTCTGTGTTTGACATACTCGTGTCTGTCACTGCCCTTCTCCTGGACATCTGCCATATGTATCAAAATTCCTGATCAGCTAAAATTGCTGTGTTGATACCTCATGACTTTGGAGCAATTAGAAATAAACGACTGCTTATAACCATTCTTTTCTCATGGTATTAAAATGCAAAGATATTAGAGATGTTTTTTCATAATAAGAGTTTTTTTTTCTGGATCAGATACAGTAAACAAGGATCAAACACATGCAGAAATATGTAATTTAAAATTTTATGTTGCATTTCATTGAAATGTTAACTGAATAATATTGCTTTGGCACATATGTTATATTCATGTCAATATGTTTCATATGCTAAAAAGATCTGTGCATGAGTGCCTAGCCTTCCCTGTTTACAAAAGAACTAAACAGCTGTGTAAGTTCATAGAAGAGAGGGATTGAATTAAGAAAGTGCTAAGACCAGTTCAGATTATTCAACCATACTGATCTAATGAATTCTGTGATTTACTACAGAAAATAAAATATACTTATGAGAATAATATTCACTGGAATAATATTCACAGTTGAGAAAGGTCATTTAGTTGAACTAAATGTCAGAGGGCTCCTTCCCTTTCTTTTTTTTTTCTTTTTTTTTTAAACTATGTAAAATTTCTTCCATTCAGGATCTTTGTTGACGCTATTTTACCAATAGGTTAAATATATAATTATACACACACACATACACACACACACACAGAGTCACTAAGTTATAGTGAAAGTTATAAAATGAGTATTAATATATAACATTTGACTGTAGGAAGAATTCTGAGGCTTTCTATCATACTATATTTGAGCCCAGATTCTTAAATCAGTTAATTCTTCAATCAGTTTAAGACTGTATGAATAGCCACAGCGATGGAGGAAGTCAGCTTGGAATGTTAATTCCCTGGTAACTTCTTACAGAAGTTACTGTTTTGAATAGTTCCAGATCCAAATATGGCAGTCTAATATCCTAAATTTTTCATAGCCATACTTGCCTAATTTGACCAAAACACCTTTTCTTCTCTTTCTCTCTCATCCTGGAAAATTAATTCTCTGTCAATTCCACAACAAAAGATCCACAGCAGAGAGGGCAGCTCAGCCACAAATCATCCAGAAAAGTTTGGCATTTTTCTCCATCAAAATGGCTTCCACATGGCTGATGTAGTTCTTGTAACTTATAATAACTCATCAAATATTTTATTACAAAGATTTTTAAAAGTCTTCTATGCTATCAGAAATCAGACATTCAGTAACATCTGTTTGTGTCTAAATAATGTAAAGATAAAATTGTTTGCAAGGTAAATCATATTTGTTTTCAGCAATTTACCTCAAATATGTGAATGAAATAAAGTTTATGTTGTAGCCACATTATGAGCATTGTTTGCTCTTTTTTCCTGAAGAGTCAAAGAAATGTTGGATAATTACCTTTTTCATAAGTACTCTTGAATATGTAAAATGTATACTGCTATTTGAGGAGTGTCTTTGTAAATAAAACCTATTCAGACATATTGGAAGGAAAAAGCAGTACCCCATATCTTTTAATCTGAATAGCCATTTCTTTTTTGTGATCCTACAGGATAGAATTTCCTAGCTGTTAAGTGCTGTTCTATTTCTATGAGGTAATCTTGGAAATGGAGTGTTTGAGATTTTTAGTTTATCTTGATATAAGCCAACCCATTCCTGCTTAGAATACTTTAGTTTTATATCTAAGATCTTAATTACTACGTCCTTGAATAGAAGTTGTGTTACCAAATTCTAAAAACTGATGACAAGATAATTCTAAATGGGACTTTATTTGATCTTATTATCTGTATATCTCAGAAATTACTCACTTTACTAAAAAGTTTAGATTGGGGGAACTAAAAACTAAATGATTTACTGAGTAATGTTAATGGGATATGGACAGTCCTCATCATTTTTGTCAACATCAAATATTGAGAAGCTAATACATTGATAGCATTATGATATGCATACATGGATAGTGATTCTTGTGCTCTGGAATAAATATTCCAAATATAGTCATATAGTTTGTTTCTAAGTTTTCAGACATGAATTGGTGATAGCACAGATACATTTTGTTTTTATTTGCAGTAAAGAATTACATTCTATAAATATAACTGATAGAAATCAATTAATCACTTTTAAACATGTAGAGGAAAATACTGCCACAAACAGTGATTGGGACTTATTATGAAAGTAAATTACTTCGGTGACAGGGGAGAAAGCCCCAGCGAGGAAATCATGAGTTGAAAACAGACAACACTCCTTTACAATAATGAAAAACCTTTTAAGCATGAAGAAACTGTAATATATGTGGCACTTGTAGGTACATTAAGATAAAACATCCAGGAGCCAGTAAATTTTTTCATGCTGTCAGAGTATTCAACGGTACATATGAGCTGTCGTACTTCAGTCATCAACATCCACAAAACCTTAGCATTTTAGAAAACAACTTTCCAACAGAAACAATTCAACTTCATACTAACCGGCATATGGATACTAACAAATTAAGTAAAAGAGCAATTTTCAGTCTCTGAATCTTTACTATCTTTCTTCCACCTCCTTTTTGACCAGAGCCCTATAGATTATATATCAATATCCTCTTTTTCTTTTTGCTAAGACAGGGAAAGGGAAAAGGAGAGGGAAAAGGGAGTGAGAGCAAGAGGGAGAAGGAATCAGAAAAGTCAAGAAATAGTAAAGGCAACAGGGAGTGTGGGTCTCAGAATTCCCTGTGATCAAGTTGGTTTCTGTTAGCAATGGATTTACTGTTGGTCTCTGTGGGGGAAAAGAAGCAGAAAAGGGAACTATTGAGAAAGTATGTACACTCATCATGTACCCCAAGTTATGCCTTAATTTAAAGGATGTTCTGGAATCACGATTCACATAGAACATTAATACAGATTTCATCTTTTGTGTGGAAAGTCAAAAGAATCCAGGAATTTATTAAATTAGAAAAAGAAAGCTCTATCAGGTGGACTATGCTAACCTCTTTCATACCCCTCCACAGAAAAGTTCTGATACACAAGATTTTGGTTTCCCTAAGGCAAAAATTCTGTTTCGCAATTCTGATTTGAAAACTAGGAAAAATACTAGATTGGTTGAGCTACAATTTATTAATTCTATGATCCTTTATATTTTATAGGTTTCTATATTCTTAAAATATAATGGTATATACGGGTAAAAATAATTAATGCTTCAATATGTCACCAATTATATCTTCCTTCTAAGACAAGACTTTTCATACTTATTACTTACTTTTCATTGCAGTGTACCTTTACAATACTAGCATTTAGGGATAAAGCATTCAGCTAGAATTCCTCCATAGGAGTCCCAATACCAATGTTTCAAAGCCAGAACCATATATAAATATATATATATATTTAAATCTAATATATTTGATATATTTATCTCACAAAGGAATACATTTGTTTTTCTAGCTCTTGTTCTGTATTTATAGAAAACTTTATATTCTCTCAGGGGACAGAGAATGATTAGAACATTCATGTAATAAATGCATCACTGAAATATATTCACTATGTTTTACTGTGTAGCAGAGATAAGCAAGAACACAGTTCTTGTCTTCAAGGAACATACAGTTTTTAGGGAAGAGAGACAAAAATTTAATTACTTACTATTCAAAACGTGATCTTAAGACCAGCACATGGGCATCATCTGGCAGCTCGATAAAACTGTAGAATCTCAGGCCAGACCTACTGAAGTGGAATGTGCATTTCACAGAATCCCCAGGTGATTTGTATGCACATTAGAATTCGAGAAACACCATTCTAATTCAAACATGAGCAGGGTTACTGTCATAAAACCTAGAAGAAACAAAGAGATGGAGAAGTTTGAAGATAAGAAGGTAGTGAGATGGGATGGAAAGATCTTAGTGCCTGCACTTTGCTCTTCAAATAGAGGAGAGACCACCAGTCTGGCACCTTTTACTGGCATTAAAATAAATGTTTTTAAAGGAATATTTGTTTTTGAATGTTTCTGATTTACATATCATTTAGAAAAACAGTCACATCACTGTTGACAATGCCAGTCTAACAGAAATATAATCATATAAACCCACATCAAAGGGAAGTTTTACTTTTATCTATCCTATGATTTACAGAGAAATGAGTGATCATGGTAGCTTGTAAGAATAGTTTTGTCAGTTACTGCAGTTATTCAGTTATGAGTGCAGGAAAGTTTTCTACCTCAAGATCTCAACCCAGACCACACCAGTGGAACCAGTTCATATAAAGATGATCATTTTGAAACTGAAGCATTTAAAATCATTTTCATGTTGTTTGCAAAGCTTTAAATAGTTACAGGAACTAAGAAGGTCACAGCAGTACTTGTCCGTATCAATACCTTACTTGGCCACTCTCCCTCTGCCTCTTCCCATTGTCTTCTCCATTCAGGATACTGTGAACATGTTGATTGTGGCCGGGAGAGAGTCAGGGAATAAGCATATTCTCCACTTTGCCTTTACGTGTTATACTGGTGTGTTTGAATGTTCTCTCTTCCACATGAAAGACCAAATAAGGGATACCTTACGAAATACTTTTTCTGATTATGTCTGTATATACATATAAATGACATGTAAGAATCACATATAAAGGCTGACAAAGTGTATGGCATATTAATTCATGATTCCATAGGTAAGACATGGATACAAATGTAAAAGCAGAGCCAGTACTTTTCAGGGCACGTGGAGGCATTAAATTATTGAAAAATAATTCTTCCTAACACTTACCACATTTATATTGTGACATACCTCAAAAGGCAAAGATCTTTGTGATATAACAGTTATTATCTGGAGCCAAATTAGGAAAATAACAAATAGTTACAAAGGAAAAAGCTCTATTTCTGGAACTTGATCCAGTTATTTTATTAGTAATTATTTGATTTAATTAGGCATAGACTTTTTAGTTTTTGCATGTCTTTTCTAGTCTTTATATATCAGTTTTCAAATCTAGTTATAGTTAGATAAGAGTTCATCGTCATTGCTTATGTTTTATATCAGTTCAATTGAGGTTTTCTTCCTAGGATGAAAAAATTCAGGGGGAAATGCTTGGACACAAAATCTGACTTTAGAAATTAGAAAAGGTAAATAAGATTGTATATGCCATATAAGAATATCTTACAAAGGACTCAGTTGTTTTTCTTAATAAGTTTTACATGTCTCAAGTATTTCTAAATTAATCCCCTTCTGAACTGCAATCTCATTATTAGGAACTTCTTTGTAGGATTATTCCAAACAGTAACTTGCATTATAAATATGAATAGATTTATCCCCATTATACCATAGCCTTCATAAATCCTCTTCTGCAACTGCCAGTGATAAATTTGTTGTACTTAAAATCTTCCTATTTATATTTAGCTGAGAACTGATGCTTGTTCAACTGGGGCCTATCCAGCAAAACATAATCCACTTCAATAGTTTACAAGAAGGGGAATTTAATGCAGGGAATTAATTGCACAAGTGATGGACTAGCTGAGAACAATAACTGGTAACAATAGGGATAGAGTAACTTATAGATTAACACCTGTGTGCCTCTAGACCATGGTGGGCCTGGATGGTGGCAGCTGGAGTCACAGAAGAGACAAGCTGCTCCCAGTGAAACTGCTTAAGACAGGGCTATTCTAGCTGCCTCCCTCATCCTGCCCTCCATCCCTCATCTTTACTACCCAGTAGTGAAGTCAGCTAGCAGGGGAGCCAAGAAAATCAGCCTTCAGGGGTCAGAAGGGGAGGAATCGACCTGCTAGCAAACAGTCCTAGGACCTTCAAAATAATCTTCCAGGTTTTTATAAACAAATGTAAAAACTAAAGTTTTAAAAGCAATTTGTGACAGTAAAGATAGGGATGCACACATCGCCCTCCAGCTTAGCCCTCCTGAGAATTCTAGCACCTGCATTTGTCACTCCTCAAAGAGGGCAGAGAATAGCAAGAGAAATCATAGCAGAAAGAGAATTATATTAATCAAAGCAATTTCTGGTGAAAGGAGGCATGGAAATCTCTAAGCAAGTTACAGGAAGACAGCTATACTCTTCAAACCACTGAATTGAAAACAAAGCTTCAGATGATAACTATATGATTTGACAAAGACATTTCAAATTGCTCAGGAAAATCTCTTCCTTTACAGTTATGTTTCAGGCTATTTAAAACAGACTCTCAGTCGAGGAACTAAACAAAGATGCTGGGATTGGACACAGAAGACAGATGAATTTGTCTGTTAGCCATGTAAGAATAGAAGCCAAAATTATGCTGACTAAAAATGGAGCCAAGCGATGTCATATAGATTTGAACACGATGTTGTGACAAAGAAGATGTTAATGGTTTCAATTTGCACGTTTAGTAAGGGTCATAAGCTGTTTGATTTCTTAATCTAGTCTATGTATCCTAAATATCTCTGCAACTTTGCTAGCCACCTTCCCTTTTTTTTAAATTCTCGATTTGACAGTTTGGTCTAGATTCCAAACCTGATGAGATGGGTGGCATGCTCCAGTATTTTGGTTCATTGAGGTATATACCCTGTTGATTTGTGTTGCATGACTCATCAAATGCTACTAACTCAATGGAGTAAAGATATTTAACAATTATTTATAACTCTTGCTTAGAATACCAACTCAGTCGGTCACGCCCTTGAAGGAGATATACTGGGACTTTACTGGAGGTAAAGGGCTCAGGGATGTTTCCTGCTTTCTCTTCTTGTGCCCTATAACCGTGATAAAGAACAAGGATCATCTTCACTTAGTGTAATGATACAGAGTAACAAGACCAAAAATTATATGGTGAACTCATCTGCAAGGACGAAATCTGTAAGCATGTTTTTGAACATGTTCAAAAGCTCATGTATATTGCAACATTTGAGGCCTGTTAACATTTCCTAATATTTTAAATCTCTGTGGTGATTATTATTACATTTGGTAACCTCAGATAAACAACGAAGTTTAACTGGAAAGAAGATCTTTCATAAACCTTTTCAAGGTTGCCATTATTTTCTTTGTAAATCTATGGATGATAGCTAAAATAATCAAAATCTTCCAGAAGATAAACCTCATAATGTCAAATGGCACTTGTATATTTGTACCACTACTTTGTTCCAGAAAGGATTTCCAGGGAGTTGTAAAGGTATATAAAATGGAATAAAGTAGCACAAGCTAAAAAACAGCATGACAAAAATTAAGTGAGTAGGATGAGAAAAATATGTGTGTGGGTGTGGGTGAGTGTGCACTGTAGGTTGTTTTTATTGTTAACAGGATACAAAACAACCCAAGCAGTACCATTAAATGTTCAAGTTATATAAGGCCGCGATAATGATAATAATATATGCCAACATATTTTGTAAATACTATAGAATAATACACGTGTGAGATATTATTATAATCATCTCATTTGAGCCTAAAAACACCCGAAAGAAGGAAAAACATATTTGACTCTACTATTTGTTTTCACTGGTTTTAAAATCAGAAAAATCTGTACCATTTAAAAAACAGAACTTTAAACCTTATTTTCCTCTTCCCCAACTCCCAGTTGTTGATGTGGCTTTCTTACTATACTATAATTTCATAGAATTAGAGACACTTCTCAGTGATTGCGCCCCCAATCTAAGAACCTAGAATCTACCTCAAAGTCTTAAATTACCATCTGAACAATATCTCCTAATCCCCGCTCCTTATCAGCTCTCAGGTGTATAAACTTCATCGGTCTGCATTCCTGGATCCCTCACACAGTTTGTTTTTCCTGCTTTTGCTTCCAGATCTCAGGATATTGCTGGTAAGGTCTGTGGTCCTAGTTTCTTGTCCTGCTCATCTTCTCTCTCACCCTGTACATCATTTACACATCAATGCTCCCAGCTCTCACTTGCTGCAGCTTCTAAGTTTCTGCTGAATTCTACTTTGGGTCAATTGTATGAACACACCACTAGCAAGCTTCTTGGCATTTTGTAACTCTCTGTTGCCCCACCTGGCTGAGCTGCTCTAATTTCTCCCTCACTTTTGCCCTCATCCCTCAAGGCCCTTTCAGGATTTTAATACATATTCCCTCTCATCTCCCTGTCATCACCTTCTAGTTAGGATATTTTATTCCAATTCCTTTTCCTTCTTCTCCTATCGTAGTTCTGCAAGAGCAACTTTCAAATTACGAGAGTAAGTAAAAGCATCTTCAAAAACAAGCACTTTATTCATTAATCCACTTATTTTCTTTGCTTTGTAAACATAGATACTGCCTTGTGGAGTTCACAATCCAGCAGGGTGAGAAATAAATAGTTATGATGTAGTAAGTTTTGTGATGGCAGAATGTTTCAGATCCTACAGGAGCCCAGAGGAATTTGGAGGGGGGCAGGGGGAGAATAGTAACTTTGCCAGGAACATGTGACATTTCAGCTAGATATTGAGGGATAAACAGGGAAATGTGGCAAAGGGCTTTAGAGGAGAGGGAACAGCAAGGATACAAGCTCGGAAGGCATGAAAAACTTGACATAGAGAAGGGTGTCAAATACCTAGATGTAACCAGAGTGTAGGCTTGGAAGACAAGTGGTTAGAAATCGCACTGGTCATGTAGGTTGGGGCCTCTTGCAGAATTCAAGTGCATCTGAATCTAAAACCTGTGCTCTTAATTGTTCTACATTATGCTTCCAGGACAGCCTGTTAAACATCATCTATAATAAATCCATAATGTAGTTCAGAAGCTAGTTTACTCAAAGACTCAGGAGTGTGCACTACCAGATGTTATAATGCAGGCTTTGCAAACTCAGCTATGTACAAAGATCAGACAGCAACATAAATCAGCTCAATGATACTCTGTGATACAGTAGCTTTATGGTGCATATGGAGCTTGTGAAATCCAGAGTACAATGTACCACTTAAAATTTTTTTTTGATCGGAGTACAGTTGCT
This sequence comes from Monodon monoceros, assembly GCF_005190385.1. Taxonomy (NCBI): domain Eukaryota; kingdom Metazoa; phylum Chordata; class Mammalia; order Artiodactyla; family Monodontidae; genus Monodon; species Monodon monoceros. The sequence goes on from NW_021703778.1 coordinate 105,524,897, forward strand.
TTAAAATGTTGTGTTATTTTCTGCTGTACAGCAAAGTGGATCAGCTATATGTATACATATATCCCCTCCTTTTTGGATTTCCTTCCCATTTAGGTTACCACAGAGCACTGAGTAGAGTTCCCTGTGCTGTACAGTAGGTTCTCAGTAGTTATCTATTTTATACATAGTAGTGTATATATGTCATTCCCAATCTCCGAATTCATCCCACCACCCCGCTTCCCTCCTTGGTGTCCATACATTTGTTCTCTACATCTGTGTCTTTATTTCTGCTTTGCAAATAGGTTCATCTGTACCATTTTTCTAGATTCCACATATACACGTTAATAAATGATATTTGTTTTTCTCTTTCTGACTTACTTCACTCTTTATGAAGTGATCTCTAGATCCATCCACGTCTCTACAAATGACACAATTTCGTTCCTTCTTATGGCTGAGTAATAGTCCATTGTATATATGTACCACATCTTCTTTAACCATTCCTCTGTTGATGGGCATTTAGGTTGCTTCCATGTCCTGGCTATTGTAAATAGTGCTGCAATGAGCATTGGGGTGCACGATTTAAATATGACTGCCTCTTATCAGGTCTACTACAGATTGATGTCATGAGAAATGCCAACCTAACACTGTCTGATATTCTCCTTTCCCAGAAATCCTGGAAATCCAGATGTTAGCTAACAACTAATTTAAACTTTTAAAAGTGGGCCAATCCATTGGGAACCAAACAGGTCTGTGGTCCCTATTTGGCTCTCCAGCAGTCAGGTGAACAGCCTTTCTTAGAAGACCAGAAGAGCTTTTTCTCTGAGGCTAGCCAAAGAGCTTAGCCTATAACTGAAATGTATCAACAACAGCAGGAAAAAAAAAAACCCTAATGCTGTTTAAAATCCTTCAATGGCTCTGAATTCTGATTGGCATGAAATCCAGTGTTTTTCATAACCTGCAAGGCCACATGTGATCTGTCAACTTCCCAAATCTCAGGCTCCCTGTCATGCCACCTTCCTTTCTGCTTGCACAGTCTACCCTCAACAGTCTTCTAGTTCCTCAGAAGTGCTAAGCTCCTCCCCCTCAGATATTTGCACATGTTATTGTCTCGACTTATAATGTGTTTCCTTCTATTTTCAACTGATAAATTCTCATAGATCATTTTCATCTCAGATTAAATGTCACTGTCAGGCAATGACCTCCACAAGATGACATTAAATCCCCACTTAAAATTCTGCCTCATGGCACTCTGCCCTTTTCCTCTAGAACTTTTCATTATTGCAGTTAAATATATTGAATTTTGGTTTATTTGGGTATCTGTCCCACTATTCTATAAGCTCCATAATGGCACAGACTGTCATCATCAAGCAGAGTGCCTTTCACACAGTAGGCAATCATTATTAGTTGAATAAATAGATGAAATATCTGTCTATTCACAAATCCTGTACCACATTTAGCATTTCCTGTGAGATTTAAATAAGTTAATCCAATGTAATATGTTTATTTAGCACAGTGCTAGGAATATAGTAGTTGCTCAATTAAGATGTGAGCTATTCTTAGATATACCTTAGAATATCTGTTTCCATGGTTAGAAACAGAAAAGAAAAAGAATACAAAAGCAAAACTTATATTTTCTAATGCGATTCCTCCATATGTTTTATATTGGGTTTCCTCAAAAGCAGACCCAGGTTTAGGTGCAAGGTCATAACTTTGGAGGTAAACCTGGGATGTATGGTAAAGTCATGGGAAGGTAAGACAGGGAAGGGAGAAAAGCCAGTAAAGAGTTTTTAAATTAATGAATGACCACTGGTTTCAATCCTGCTGGAGACCCTCTGAAAGGCTGTATTGAACATAACCTCAGGGTTGTCCCACCAATGGGCAAGGCTTACTCATATACAAACTTCTGTTCCTCATTAGCTAGAGATTCACTTAAGTGCAACTCCTGCCACTAAGAAGTGTCAAAAGAAAATCCTGAGGCTTTTCTTACTGAATGATTTTGTCCTGTTTTGTTTTTGTTTTTCTGCTATGACCTCTGAAGGTCTTTCTTTTTAAGAATCACATGTGCTTTCTTCATAATAAGTGTTTGTTTTTGCTAGCATTATACTAAATTGGTACAATATTTCTGTAAGGAAATTTGGTAATGTGTAGCAAACAAATGCATGCCCTTTGGCCCACATGAGTCTACCTCAAGATGCTTTGCCTAATGCAATAATTATGAATATGTGCTAATATTTTTCTTATTTTACAGATCTATTAATTTTTGTAGAAATTTAAAAAACACTTGAAAATATGTAGAAAATAAGTTAGCAGCACTGCCACAACAGACTATTTATATTATATATGAAATATTTATATATTAAAAAAAATAAAATTACACTACTTGTACTGGAATTCTCTCTATATTTTTTAATTAATTAATTAATTTATTTTTGGCTGCATTAGGTCTTTGTTGCTGTGCACGGGCTTTCTCTAGTTGCAGTGAGCAGGGGCTACTCTTCATTGCAGTGTGTGGGCTTCTCATTGCGGTGGCTTCTCTTGTTGCACAGCATGGGCTCTAGGTGCATGGGCTTCAGTAGTTGTGGCACATGGGCTCAGTAGTTGTGGCTCGCGGGCTCCAGAGCGCAGGTTCAGTTGTGGCACATGGGCTTAGTTGCTCTGCGGCATGTGGGATCTTCCCAGACCAGGGTTTGAACCCGTGTCCCCTGTATTGGCAGGCGGAATCCCAACCACTGTGCCACCAGGGAAACCTTCTATATTTTTATAATAAACATTTGCCCATGGTTTTAAAATGATTTCATATGACTCATTTGTAATAATGATATTAACCTAAAACACTCTGAAGCATATTTAAACAGAACATAATTTTTAAACAATTATATAACAGTCCCACAATGTTCTATCTAAGCTAGATGCACAATAAATACCCAATAACTGGGAAAAAAAATTAATGGCAACTAAAAAAGAAAGGAGTTAATGTCAAACCAAAATATTTATTTCCCAAATGAATAGCTCAGGTTAATTGTAGATATTTCTGTTATAATATAATGTTCTTGGTGTCAAACATGCACCATTATACTTCAGTGTCTTTACTGTGATGTACTTCCCTCTCCTCCTCCCTCTTTATACCCCATTTTTGTGTTCCCTGCATACTAATACTAATTCTTAGCATAGGGTCCAGAGGCACCCATACTCATGTTGTTTTATTTCACACCTTTAACTCTTTACATTTCCAACCTCCACTCTTCTCACCCTTCCATCTATGGCTAATTATCCCACCTCTGCTCTGGTTCCCTTCCCTTTCTGCTTCTGTAGGAGCAATGATGCTCTCCAATCAGCATTTAAACTTGCTAAGTTTCTTCCATCTTAAACCAAAACAAACAAATAAACAAAAATTCTCTCCTTGTATCCTAGTTCTCTAATTACTGACCCATCGTGTTTCTGTGCACAATAGAATGTTTTGAAAGAGAGGCATCCTTTTACTGTCCTCGGTCCTCATCTCTCCCTCACTCTTCAGACCCCTACAATCTGTCTGCTCCAGAGACCTATTCTTAGCAAGGTCACTGGCAACTCCTTCATTCTGAAATTCAGCCATAGCTGATAGCATTTGTCATCCTTCTTGGCTGCCGTGATACCACATTTACTGTTTTTTGTTTGTTTGCTTGTCTTATTTTGTTTGGTTTTATTTATTTTTGTTTTCTGTATGGCCTGGCTACTAAGTTCTCTCTGTGGCCTCTCCAGTTCCATATATTTTATGCTTTCTTCCTCTGCCTGCCCCTTAAATCTGTCTGGTTCTCAGAGATCTGGGCAAGGCCCCTTTTAAGTCTTATTCTACACAATTTTCTATAGTTCCAAAACTTTTTATTTATTTGTTAATGACCACAAAATTCAAAGCTTTATTCCACATGGTTCTCCCGAGCTTGATAAACACCCACTCATTTAAAAAATGTCTTCAATGGGTGCCTAATTTGTGTTAAATTGCTACATGCTGAGAATACAATGATAAGCAAGGGACAAGAGCTTAAATGTTGGTGATGAATATAGACAACAAATAAACCAGCAAATAAAAAATTTAAATGCAGTTTCTATGGTTATAAGGACTACAATGGGACTAAGAAAATGATGTGACTGAATAATCAGAGAGATGGTGGATGAGTTTGGAGAAAGTAGCCTTGAAGCTGAAAAAAGATGAAATCAGGCAAAAATACCTGTTGGACAGCTAGCCAGAAGGGGGTCTGGAAAAAAGTCTGGACCTGCCTAAGAGGCAAGAGACCATTGTTTCGGGGTGCGCGAGGAGAGGGGATTCAGAGCACCGCCTAAACAAGCTCCAGAGACAGCTGCGAGCCGCAGCTATCAGTGTGGACAAAGAGATGGGCGTGAAACGCTAAGGCAGCTTCTGTAGCCACCAAGAAGCTTTTGTGCAAGCACAAGTCACTCTCCACACCTCCCCTCCCGGGAGCCTGTGCAGTCCGCCACTGCCAGGGTCCCGTGATCCAGGGACAACTTCCCCAGGAGAACACACGGCACACCTCAGGCCGGTGCAACGTCACTACGGCCTCTGCCGTCGCAGGCTCACTCCACATTCCATACCCCTCCCTCCCCCCAGCCTGAGTGAGCCAGAGCCCCCTAATCAGCTGCTCCCTTAACCCCGTCCTCTCTGGCTGAAGAAGAGACTCCTTCAGGCGACCTACACGCAGAGGCGGGGCCAAATCTAAAGCTGAGCCCCAGGAGCTGTGAGAACAAAGAAGAGAAAGGGAAATCTCTCCCAGCAGCCTTGGGAGCAGCAGATTAAATCTCCACAATCAACTTGATGTACCCTGCATCTGTGGAACACCTGAATAGACAACGAATCATCCCAAATTGAGGAGGTGGACTTTGTGTGATTTTGTCTGTATAGCTTTGCTTTTACCATTTGTCCTAGGGTTCTGTCTGTCCGTTTTTTTTTTGTTTTTTTGGTTGTTTTAGTATACTTTTTTAGCACTTGTTATCATTGGCAGATTTGTTTTTTGGTTTGGCTGCTCTCTTCTTTCTTTCTTTTTTTTAAATTACTTTTTGATATTTTAATTTTTATTTTAATAACTTCATATTTCTTTACTTTTTTCTTTCTTTTTTTCTCCCATTTCTTCTGAGCCATGTGGCTGACAGGGTCTTGGTACTCCAGCCAGGTGTCAGGCCTGTGCCTCTGAGGTGGGAGAGCCAAGTTGAGGACATTGGTCCATCAAGACCTCCTGGCTCCACGAAATATCAAAGGGCGAAAGCTCTCCCAGAGATCTCCATCTCAATGTTAAGACCCAGCTCTACTCAATGACCAGCAAGCTACAGTGCTGGACAACCTACAACAAACAACTAGCTAGACAGAAACACAACCCCACCCATTAGCAGAGAAGCTGCCTAAAATCATAATAAGGTCACAGACACCCCAAAACACACCACCAGACGTGGTCCTGCCCACCAGAAAGAGAAGATCCAGCCTCATCCACCAGAACACAGGCACTAGTCCCTTCTACCAGGAAACCTACACAACCTACTGAACCAACCTTACCCACTGGGGGCAGACACCGAAAACAACAGGAACTATGAACCTGCGGCTTGCAAAAAGGAGACCCCAAACACAGTAAGTTAAGTAAAATGAGAAGACAGACAAACACACAGCAGATGAAGGAGCAGGGTAAAAACTCACCAGACCAAACAAATGAAGAGGAAATAGGCAGTCTACCCGAAAAAGGGAAAAACCTACAGCCAAGATTACTTTCCCAGCAAGGATCTCATTCAGACTTGATGGAGAAATTAAAACCTTTACAGGCAAACAAAAGCTAAGAGAATTCAACAGCACAAAACCAGCTTTACAACAAATGCTAAAGGAACTTCTCTAGGCAGGAAATACAAGAGAAGGAAAACACCTACAATAACAAACCCAAAACAATTAAGAAATCAGTAATAGGAACATACATATCGATAATTACCTTAAATATAAATGGATTAAATGCTCCCACCAAAAGACACAGACTGGTTGAATGGATACAAAAACAAGACCCATATATATGCTGTCTACGAGAGACCCACTTCAGACCTAGGGACACATACAGACTGAAAGTGAGGGGATGGAAAAAGATATTCCATGCAAATGGAAACCAAAAGAAAGGTGGAGTAGGAATTCTCATATCAGACAAAATAGACTTTAAACTAAAGACTATTACAAGAGACAAAGAAGGGCACTACATAATGATCAAGGGATCAATCCAAGAAGAATATATAACAATTGTAAATATTTATGCACCCAATATAGGAGCACCTCAATACATAAGGCAAATGCTAACAGCCATAAAACGGGAAATCAACAGGAACACAAGCATAGTAGGGGACTTTAACACCCCACTTTCACCAAAAGACAGATCATCCAAAATAAAAATAAATAAAGAAACACAAGCTTTAAATGACACATTAGACAAAATGGATTAAATTGATATTTACAGGACATTTCATCCAAAAACAACAAAACACACTTTCTTCTCAAGTGCTCATGGAACATTTTCCAGGATAGATCATATCTTGGGTCACAGATTAAGCCTTGGTAAATTTAAGAAAATTGAGATTGTATCAAGTATCTTTTCCAACCACAACGCTATGAGACTAGATATCAATTGCAGGAAAAAATCTGTAAAAAAACAGAAACACACGGAGCTAAACAATACACTACTAAATAACCAAGAGATCACTGAAGATATCAAAGAGGAAACCAAAAAATACCTAAAACAACTGACAATGAAAACACGACTACCCAAAACCTATGGGATGCAGCAAAAGCAGTTCTCAGAGGGAAGTTTAGAGCAATACAATCTTACCTCAAGAAACAAGAAACATCTCAAATAAACAACATAACGTTACAGCTAACGCAAGTAGAGAAAGAAGAACAAAAAAACCCCAAAGTTAGCACATGGAAAGAAATCAAAAAGATCACATCTGAAGTAAATGAAAAAGAAATGAAGGAAACGATAGAAAATATCAATAAAACTAAAAGCTGGTTCTTTGAGAAGATAAACAAAATTGATAAACCATTAGCTAGACTCACCAAGACAAAAAGGGAGAAGACCCAAATCAATAGAATTAGAAATGAAAAAAGGAGAAGTAACAACTGACACTGCAGAAATACAAAGGATCATGAGAGATTACTACAAGCAACTATATGCCAATAAAATGGACAACCTGGAAGAAATGGACAAATTCTTAGAAAAGCACGACCTTCCGAGACTGAACCAGGAAGAAATAGAAAATCTAAACAGACCAATCACAACCACTGCAATTGAGACTGTGACTAAAAATCTTCCAAAAAAACAGAAGCCCAGGACCAGATGGCTTCACAGGCGAATTCTATCAAACATTTACAGAAGAGCTAACACCTGTGCTTCTCAAACTCTTCCAAAATATAGCAAAGGGAGGAACACTCCCAAACTCATTCTACGAGACCACCATCACCCTGATGCCAAAACCAGACAAACATGTCACAAAAAAAGAAAACTACAGGCCAATATCACTGATGAAAATAGACGCAAGAATCCTCAACAAAATACTAGCAAACAGAATCCAACAGCACATTAAAAGGATCATACACCATGATCAAGTGGGGTTTATCCCAGGAATGCAAGGATTCTTCAATATATGCAAACTAATCAATGTGATACACCATATTAACTAACTGAAGAAGAAAAACCATGATCATCTCAACAGATGCAGAAATAACTTTTGACAAAATTCAACACCCATTTATGGTAAAAACCCTCCAGAAAGTAGGCATAGAGGGAACTTTCCTCAACATTATAAAGGCCATATATGACAAACCCATAGCCAAAATCGTTCTCAATGGTGAAAACTGAAACCATTTCCTCTAAGATCAGGAACCAGACAAGGTTGTCCACTCTCACCACTATTATTCAACATAGTTTTGGAAGTTTCAGCCACAGCAATCAGAGAAGAAAAAGAAATAAAAGGAATCCAAATCAGAAAAGAAGAAGTAAAACTGTGACTGTTTGCAAATAACATGATACTATACATAGAGAATCCTAAAGATGCTACCAGAAAACTATTAAAGCTAATCAATGAATTTGGTAAAGTAGCAGGACACAAAATTAATGCACAGAAATCTCTTACATTCCTATACACTAATGATGAAAAATCTGAAACAGAAATTAAGGAAACACTCCTATTTACCACTGCAACAAAAAGAATAAAATACCTAGGAATAAAGCTACCTAAGGAGACCAAGAACTGTATGCAGAAAACTATAAAACACTGATGAGAGAAAATTAAAGATGATACAAACAGATGGAGAGATATACCATGTTCTTGGATTGGAAGAATCAACATTGTGAAAATGCCTCTACTACCCAAAGCAATCTACAGATTCAATGCAATCCCTATCAAACTACCACTGGCATTTTTCACAGAACTAGAACAAAAAATTTTATAATTTGTATGGAAACTCAAAAGACCCCGAATGGCCAAAGCAATCCTGAGAAAGAAAAACGGAGCTGGAGGAATCAGGCTCCCAGACTTCAGACTATACTACAAAGCTACAGTAATCAAGACAGTATGGTACTGGCACAAAAACAGAAATATAGATCAATGGAACAGGATAGAAAGACCAGAGATAAACTCACACACATATGGTCACCTTATTTTTGATAAAGAAGTCAAGGATATACAATGGAGGGGGGACCTTGAACATGGCGGAAGAGTAAGACGCAGAGATCACCTTCCTCCTCACAGATACACCAGAAATACATCTACACGTGGAACAACTCCTACAGAACACCTACTGAAGGCTGGCAGAAATCCTCAGACCTCCAAAAAGGCAAGAAACTCCCCACGTACCTGGGTAGGGCAAAAGAAAAAAAGAAAAAACAGAGACAAAAGAATAAGGACGGCACCTGCACCAGTGGGAGGGAGCTGTGAAGGAGGAAAAGTTTCGACACACTAGGAAGCCCCTCCACGGGCGGAGACTGTGGGAGGCGGAGGGGAGAGCTTCGCAGCCGCAGAGGAGTGCACAGCAACAGGGGTGCGGAGGGCAAAGCGGGGAGATTCCCGCACAGAAGAACGGTGCCGACCGGCACTCACCAGCCTGAGAGGCTTGTCTGCTCACCCGCCGGGGCGGGCGGGTCAGCGAGCTGAGACTCGGGTTTCAGTTGGAGTGCAGGGAGAGGACTGGGGTTGGCGCTTGAACACAGCCTGAAGGGGTAAGTGCACCACGGCTACCCGGGAGAGAGTCCTGGGAAAAGTCTGCACCTGCCGAAGAGGCAAGAGACTTTTTCTTCCCTCTTTGTTTCCTGGTGCGCGAGGAGAGGGGTTTAAGAGCGCTGCTTAAAGGAACTCCAGAGACGGGCGCGAGCCGCAGCTAAAAGCGCGAGCCGCGGCTAAAAGCACGGACCCCAGGGACGGGCGGGAGACGCTAAGACTGCTGCTGCTGCCACCAAGGGGCCTGTGGGTGAGCACAGGTCACGATCCATACCCCTCTTCCGGAGAGCCTGTGCAGCCCGCCACTGCCAGGTTCCCGGGATCCAGGGACAACTTCCCCGGGAGAACGCACGGCGGGCCTCAGGCTGGTGCAACGTCATACCAGCCTCTGCCGCCGCAGGCCCGCCCCGCACGCAGTGCCCCTCCCTCCCCCCGGCCTGAGTGCGCCAGAGCCCCCGAATCAGCAGCTCCTTTAACCCCGTCCTGTCTGAGCAAAAAACAGACGCCCTCCAGTGACCTACAGGCAGAGGCAGGGCCGAATCCAAAGCTGAGCCCCTGTGAGCTGTGAGAACAAAGAAGAGAAAGGGAAATCTCTCCCAGCAGCCTCAGAAACAGCGGATTAAAGCTCCACAATCAACTTGATGTACCCTGCATCTGTGGAATACGTGAATAGACAACGAATCATCCCAAATTGAGGAGGTGGGCTTCGAGAGCAAGATCTATGATATTTTCCCCTTTTCCTCTTTTTGTGAATGTGCATGTGTATGCTTCTGTGTGAGATCTTGTCTGTATACCTTTGCTTCCACCATTTGTCCTAGGGTTCTATCCGTCCATGGTTTTAAAAAATTTTTTTTCTTAATAATTTATTTTAATAACTTTATTATACTTTACCTTCTTTCTTTCTTTCTTTCTTTCTTTCTTTCTTTCTTTCTTTCTTTC
>NW_021703778.1:105535049-105647442 GCF_005190385.1 Monodon monoceros
TTCTTTCTTTCTTTCTTTCTTTCTTTCTTTCTTTCTTTCTTTCTTTCTTTCCTTCCTTCCTTCCTTCCTTCCTTCCCTCCTTTAGACAACGAATCATCCCAAATTGAGGAGGTGGTCTCTGAGAGCAATATTTATGATTTTTTCCCCTTTACCTCTTTTTGTCAGGGTGTATGTGTATGCTTTTGTGTAAGATTTTGTCTGTATAGCTTTGCTTCCAACATTTGTCCTAAGGTTCTATCCGTCCTTTTTTTTTAAAAATAATTATTTTTTAATTCAATAACTTTATTATACTTTATTTTATTTTACTGTATCTTCTTTCTATCTTTTTTCCTTCCTTCCCTCCTTCCTTCCTTCCTCCCTCCCTCCCTCCTTTATTTCCTTCTTGCCTTCTTTCCTTCTTTGCTTCTTCCTTTCTTTATTTCTTCCTTCCTTCCTTCCCTCCTTTCTTTCTTTCTTTCTTCATACTTCTACTAATTCTCTCTACTTTTTCTCCCTTTTATTCTGAGCCGTGTGGATGAAAGGCTCTTGGTGCTCCAGCCAGGAGTCAGGGCTCTGCCTCTGAGGTGGGAGAGCCAACTTCAGGACACTGGTCAACAAAAGACCTCCCAGCTCCACATAATATCAAACGGCGAAAATCTCCCAGAGACCTCCATCTTAACACCAGCACCCAGCTTCACTCAACGACCAGCAAGCTACAGTGCTGGACAACCTATGCGAAAAAACTAGCAAATCAGGAACACAACCCCACCCATTAGCAGAGAGGCTGCCTAAAATCATAATAAGGCCACAGACACCCCAAAACACACCACCAGACGTAAACCTGTCCACTAGAGAGACAATATCCAGCCTCATCCACCACAACACAGGCACTAGTCCCCTCCACCAGGAAGCCTACACAACCCACTGAACCAACCTTAGCCACTGGAGACAGACATCAAAAACAGCGGGAACTACGAACCTGCAGCCTGCAAAAAGGAGACCCCAAACACAGTAAGATAAGCAAAATGAGAAGACAGAAAAACACACAGCAGATAAAGGAGCAAGATAAAAACCCACCTGACCTAACAAATGAAGAGGAAATAGGCAGTCTACCTGAAAAATAATTCAGAATAATGAAAGTAAGGATGATCCAAAATCTTGGAAATAGAATGGACAAAATGCAAGAAACAGTTAACAAGGACCTAGAAGAAATAAAGATGAAACAAGCAACGATGAACAACACAATAAATGAAATTAAAAGTACTCTAGATGGGATCAACAGCAGAATAACTGAGGCAGAAGAATGGATAAGTGACCTGGAAGATAAAAGAGTGGAAATAACTACTGCAGAGCAGAATAAAGAAAAAAGAATGAAAAGAACTGAGGACAGTCTCAGAGACCTCTGGGACAACATTAAATGCACCAACATTCGAATTATAGGGGTTCCAGAAGAAGAAGAGAAAAGAAAGGGACTGAAAAAATATTTGAAGAGATTATAGTTGAAAACTTCCCTAATATGGGAAAGGAAATAGTTAATCAAGTCCAGGAAGCACAGGGAGTCCCACACAGGATAAATCCAAGGAGAAATACGCCAAGACACATATTAATCAAACTGTCAAAAATTAAATACAAAGAAAGCATATTAAAAGCAACAAGGGAAAAACAACAAATAACACACAAGGGAATCCCCATAAGGTTAACAGCTGATCTCTCAGCAGAACCCTGCAAGCCAGAAGGGAGTGGCAGGACATACTGAAAGTGATGAAGGAGAAAAACCTGCAACCGAGACTACTTTACCCAGCAAGGATCTCATTCAGATTTGATGGAGAAATTAAAACCTTTACAGACAAGCAAAAGCTGAGAGAGTTCAGCACCAACAAACCAGCTTTACAACAAATGCTAAAGGAACTTCTCTAGACAAGAAACACAAGAGAAGGAAAAGACCTATAATAACGAACCCAAAACAATTTAGAAAATGGGAATAGGAACATACATATCAATAATTACCTTAAATGTAAATGGACTAAATGCTCCCACCAAAAGACACAGGCTGGCTGAATGGATACAAAAACAAGACCCTTATATATGCTGTCTACGAGAGACCCACTTCAGACCTAGAGACACATACAGACTGAAAGTAAGGGGATGGAAAAAAAGATTCCATGCAAATGGAAACCAAAAGAAAGCTGGAGTAGCAATTCTCATATCAGACAAAATAGACTTTAAAACAAAGAGTATTAGAAGAGACAAAGAAGGACACTACATAATGATCAAGGGATCGATCCAAGAAGAAGATATAACAATTGTAAATATTTATGCACCCAACATAGGAGCACCTCAATACATAAGGCAAATACTAACAGCCATAAAAGAGGAAATCGACAGTAACACATTCATAGTAGGGGACTTTAACACCCCACTTTCACCAATGGACAGATCATCCAAAATGAAAATAAATAGGGAAACACAAGCTTTAAATGATACATTAAACAAGATGGACTTAATTGATATTTATAGGACACTCCATCCAAAAACAACAGAATACACATTTTTCTCAAGTGCTCATGGAAAATTCTCCAGGATAGATCATATCTTGGCTCACAAATCAAGCCTTGGTAAATTTAAGAAAATTGAAATTGCATCAAGTATCTTTTCCAACCACAACGCCATGAGACTAGATATCAATTACAGGAAAAGATCTGTAAAAAATACAAACACATGGAGGCTAAACAATACACTACTTAATAATGAAGTGGTCACTGAAGAAATCAAAGAGGAAATTAAAAAATACCTAGAAACAAATGACAATGGAGACACAATGACCCAAAACCTATGGGATGCAGCAAAAGCAGTTCTAAGGGGGAAGTTTATAGCAATACAAGCCCACCTTAAGAAGCAGGAAACATCTCAAATAAAAAACCTAACCTTGCACCTCAAGCAATTAGAGAAAGAACAAAAAAACCCCAAAGCTATCAGAAGGAAAGAAATCATAAAAATCAGATCAGAAATAAATGAAAAAGAAATGAAGGAAACAATAGCAAAGATCAATAAAACTAAAAGCTGGTTCTTTGAGAAGATTAACAAAATAGATAAACCACTAGCCAGACTCATCAAGAAAAAAAGGGAGAAGACTCAAATCAATAGAATTAGAAATGAAAAAGGAGAAGTAACAACTGACACTGCAGAAATAAAAAAGATCATGAGAGATTACTACAAGCAACTCTATGCCAATAAAATGGACAATCTGGAAAAAATGGACAAATTCTTAGAAATGCACAACCTGCCAAGACTGAATCAGGAAGAAATAGAAAATATGAACAGACCAATCACAAGCACTGAAATTGAAACTGTGATTAAAAACCTTCCAACAAACAAAAGCCCAGAATCAGATGGCTTCACAGGCGAATTCAATCAAACATTTAGAGAAGAGCTAACACCTATCCTTCTCAAACTCTTCCAAAATATAGCAGAGGGAGGAATACTCCCAAATTCCTTCTACGAGGCCACCATCACCTTGATACCAAAACCAGACAAGGATGTCACAAAGAAAGAAAACTACAGGCCAATATCACTTATGAACATAGATGCAAAAATCTGCAACAAAATACCAGCAAACAGAATCCAACAGCACATTAAAAGGATCATACACCATGATCAAGTGGGGTTTATTCCAGAAATGCAAGGATTCTTCAATATATGCAAATCTATCAATGTGATAAACCATATTAACAAATTGAAGGAGAAAAACCATAGGATCATCTCAATAGATGCAGAGAAAGCTTTTGACAAAATTCAACACCCATTTATGATAAAAACCCTGCAGAAAGTAGGCATAGAGGGAACTTTCCTCAACATAATAAAGGCCATATATGACAAACCCACAGCCAACATCATCCTCAATGGTGAAAAACTGAAAGCATTTCCACTAAGATCAGGAACAAGACAAAGTTGCCCACTCTCACCACTATTATTCAACATAGTTTTGGAAGTTTTAGCCACAGCAATCACAGAAGAAAAGGAAATAAAAGGAGTCGAAATAGGAAAAGAAAAAGTAAAGCTGTCACTGTTTGCAAATAACATGATACTATACATAGAGAATCCTAAAGATGCTACCAGAAAACTATTAAAGCTAATCAATGAATTTGGTAAAGTAGCAGGATACAAAATTAATGCACAGAAATCTCTGTCATTCCTATATACTAATGATGAAAAATATGAAAGTGAAATCAAGAAAACACTCCCATTTACCTTTGCAACAAAAAGAATAAAATATCTAGGAATAAACCTACCTAAGGAGACAAAAGACCTGTAGGCAGAAAATTATAAAACACTGATGAAAGAAATTAAAGATGATACAAATAGATGGAGAGATATACCATGTTCTTGGATTGGAAGAATCAACATTGTGAAAATGCCTCTACTACCCAAAGCAATCTATAGATTCAATGCAATCCCTATCAAACTACCACTGGCATTTTTCACAGAACTAGAACAAAAAATTTCACAATTTGTATGGAAACACAAAAGACCCCGAATAGCCAAAGCAATCTTGAGAACGAAAAACGGAGCTGGAGGAATCAGGCTCCCAGACTTCAGACTATACTACAAAGCTACAGTAATCAAGACAGTATGGTACTGGCACAAAAACAGAAAGATAGATCAATGGAACAGGATAGAAAGCCCAGAGATAAACCCACGCACATATGGACACCTTATCTTTGATAAAGGTGACAGGAATGTACAGTGGAGAAAGGACAGCCTCTTCAATAAGTGGTGCTGAGAAAACTGGACAGATACATGTAAAAGTATGAGATTAGATCACTCCCTAACACCATACACAAAAATAAGCTCAAAATGGATTAAAGACCTAAATGTAAGGCCAGAAACTATCAAACTCTTAGAGGAAAACATAGGCAGAACACTCTGTGACATAAATCACAGCAAGATCCTTTCTGACCCACCTCCTAGAGTAATGGAAATAAAAACAAAAATAAACAAATGGGATCTAATGAAACTTCAAAGCTTTTGCACAGCAAAGGAAACCATAAACAAGACAAAAAGACAACCCTCAGAATGGGAGAAAATATTTGCAAATGAAGCAACTGACAAAGGATTAATCTCCAAAATTTATAAGCAGCTCATGCAGCTCAATAACAAGAAAACAAACAACCCAATCCAAAAATGGGCAGAAGACCTAAATAGACATTTCTCCAAAGAAGATATACAGACTGCCAACAAACACATGAAAGAATGTTCAACATCATTAATCATTAGAGAAATGCAAATCAAAACTACAATGAGATATCATCTCACACCTGTCAGAATGGCCATCATCAAAAAATCTAGAAACAATAAATGCTGGAGAGGGGGTGGAGAAAAGGGAACACTCTCGCACTGCTGGTGGGAATGTGAATTGGTTCAGCCACTATGGAGAACAGTATGGAGGTTCCTTAAAAAACTACAAATAGAATTACCATATGACCCAGCAATCCCTCTACTGGGCATATACCCTGAGAAAACCATAATTCAAAAGGAGTCATGTACCAAAATGCTCATTGCAGCTCTATTTACAATAGCCCGGAGATGGAAACAACCTAAGTGCCCATCATCAGATGAATGGATAAAGAAGATGTGGCACATATATATAATGGAATATTACTCAGCCATAAAAAGAAACGAAACTGAGCTCTTTGTAATGAGGTGGATAGACCTAGAGTCTGTCATACAGAGTGAAGTAAGTCAGAAAGGAAAAGACAAATACCGTATGCTAACACATATATATGGAATTTAAGGAAAAAAAATGTCATGAAGAACCTAGGGGTAACACAGGAATAAAGATACAGGCCCACTGGAGAACGGACTTGAGGATATGGGGAGGGGGAAGGGTGAGCTGTGACAGGGCCAGAGAGAGTCATGGACATATATACACTAACAAACGTAAGGTAGATAGCTAGTGGGAAGCAGCCGCATGGCACAGGGATATCGGCTCGGTTCTTTGTGACCGCCTGGAGGGGTGGGATAGGGAGGGTGGGAGGGAGGGAGATGCAAGAGGTAAGAGATATGGGAACATATGTACATGTATAACTGATTCACTTTGTTATAAAGCAGAAACTAACACACCATTGTAAAGCAATTATACCCCAATAAAGATGTTTAAAAAAAAAAAGAATATACAATGGAGAAAAGACAGCCTCTTCAGTAAGTGGTGGTGGGAAAACTGGACAGGTACTGTAAAAGAATGAAATTAGAACACTCCCTAACACCATACACAAAAATAAACTCAAAATGGATTAAAGACCTAAATATAAGGCCAGACACCATCAAACTCTTAGAGGAAAACATAGGCAGTACACACTGTGACATAAATCACAGCAAGATCCTTTTTGACCCACTTTCTAGAGCAATGGAAATAAAAACAAAAATAAACAAATGGGACCTAATGAAACTTCAAAGCTTTTGCACAGCAAAGGAAAACCTAAGCAAGACGAAAAGACAACTCTCAGAATGGGAGAAAATATTTGCAATTGAAGCAACTGACAAAGGATTAATCTCCAAAATTTACAAGCAGTTCATGCAGCTCAATATCAAAAAAATAAACAACCCAATCCAAAAATGGGCAGAAGACCTAAATAGACATTTCTCTAAAGAAGATATACAGATTGCCAACAAACACATGTAAGTATGTTCAACATCACTAATCATTAGAGAAATGCAAGTCGAAACTACAATGAGGTATCACCTCACACCGGACAGAATGGCCATCATCAAAAAATCTAGAAACAATAAATGCTGGAGAGGGCGTGGAGAAAAGGGAACCCTCTTGCCGTGTTGGTGGGAATGTAAATTGATACAGCCACTATTGAGAACAGTATGGAGGTTACTTAAAAAACTAAACATAGAACTACCATACGACCCAGCAATCCCACTACTGGGCATATACCCTGAGAAAACCATAATTCAAAAAGTGTCATGTACCACAATGGTCATTGCAGCTCTATTTACAATAGCCAGGACATGGAAGCAACCTAAGAGTCCATCGACAGATGAATGGATAAAGAAGATGTGGCACATATATACAATGGAATATTACTCAGCCATAAAAAGAAATGAAATTGAGTTATTTGTAGTGAGGTGGTTAGACCTAGAGTCTGTCATACAGAGTGAAGTAAGTCAGAAAGAGAAAAACAAATACCGTATGCTAACACACATATATGGAATCTAAAAAAAAAAAAAAGGTTCTTAAGAACCTAAAGGCAGGACAAGAATAAAGACTCAGACCTAGAGAATGGACTTGAGGACATGGGGAGGGGGAAGGGTAAGCTGGGATGAAGTGAGAGAGTGGCATGGACTTATATATACTAACCAATGTAAAATAGATAGCTATTGGGAAGCAGCCACATAGCACAGGGAGATCAGCTCAGGGCTTTTTGACCACCTAGAGGGGTGGGATAGGGAGGGTGGGAGGGAGATGCAAGAGGGAAGATATATGGTGATATATGTATACGTATAGCTGATTCACTTTGTTATAAAGCAGAAACTAACACACCATTGTAAAGGAATTATACTCCAATAAAGATGTTAAAATAAAAAAAATCCCTGTTGGAGAGGTTTCCATGAAGTGAAAATGTTTTGAGGCAGAAAAGAAGTTAATGTGTTTAAGGAAGTAAAGAAAGATCAGTGAGTCTGGTTATAGAAAGTAGGATAGAAGTAATATGACATGAGGTTGAAGTATACTGGAGCCACAGAGGTCTTTGTGGCTCAACATCTAGAGTTTAGACTTTATTTCAAAGACAATGAGAAGTCACTGAAGTATTTTTAGCAAGAGAGAAATACATGAATTAGAAAATCCAGTTTTTAATTTACATAAAGTAGAACTAGAGACCGATACAGTGAGCGTACAGCTCGCTGAAGTTTTATACATTGAACACATCCATGTAACTAATATGTAGTTTGTAACTCAGCATTTTGATCTAAACTGGAGATACATATTTAGGAGCCAAGATTTTATAGAGGATACCTAATCATTGAGGGTTTACTTAGGAATACAAAATATAAGAGGATGTAGGATAGACTCTGAGCATGTTAGAGTGGAGTAAAGAAGAGGGAACCAGCAAAGAGATCTTAGGGGAGCATCCGTTGCAGTAGAGAAGACCAGTAGAGTGCTCTCTCATGGAAAACCAGAGAAGAGAATGTTTCAGCAATAATGCAATAGCCAGCTGCGTGAAATATACTGAATTCTGCTAAGAACTGTTGAAATATTCTGTTGGTTTCATAGTTATGGCCACTTTAATATCCCACAAGAAGCTCCAAAAAGTTTGAGTCATCCTTGAGTCCTCTCTAAACACACACTCATCTATCAGGAGATTTCCTTAGACTCTACTTTTGACATATGTACTGAATTCAACCACTTCTCACCATTTTCACTGCTACTTTCCCCATCTAAGTCACCAATATTACTCAACTGGCTAATTGCAATAGCTTCATAAATAGTCTCTCTCTTTACCCTCTATCTCCCTTTGGTTTATGCTCAACACAGAACGATCCAGTAAAAAGATAATTCAGCTTACGCCACTCACTCATCAGCTCTCACTCAGAGCAAAAGCCCCACTACTTCACTGACTTCATTTCCTACTGCTTTACTTCTCAGTATCTCATCTCTAGCCACACTGGCTATCAAAAAACATGCTTAGGAAAATCCTTACCTCAAAACTTAAAAAAGAAATCTTTCATACAGTTGGCAAATAAGCACGTGAAAATATGTACATCACTAGCCTTCAGGGAATAATAAACTGAACCATAGTGAGACATCACTACACTCCTACAGAATGGTTCAATAAATTATAGTGACAATACCAAATACTGGCAAGGATGCAGAGAAACTGGATCACTCACACACTGCTGGTGGGAATGTAAAATGGTACACTCTGGAAAACAGTTTGGCAGGTTTTTAAAATTTTTTACTTTATAGAACTACACATGCAATCCAGCAATTGCTCTCTTAAGCATTAATTCCAGAGAAATAAAAACTTATGTTCAAACAAGAACTGGTACACGAATGTTCACAGCAGCTTTATTCATGGGATAAACTGTGTCATATCCATACCACAGAATATTATTCTGAAATATAAAGGAACAAACTATTGATAAATGCAACCACATGGATGAATCTCAAGGGAATTATGCTGAGTGGAAAAATGCCAGTCCTAAAAGGTTACATAGTGTATAATTCCATTTATATGACATTCTTAATTGACAAAATTATAAAGATGGAGAAAATATTAGCGATTACCAAAAGTTAGAGATGGGAGAGATGGCAGGAGGGAGGAGGGTATGGTTATTAAAAGGAAGCATGAGGGATCCTTGGTGTAATAGAACAGTTCTACATCTTTACTGCAGAGGTGTTTATATCTACACGTGATAAAATTACATAGAACTAATTACACAGAGACACAATTACACGGAAAATTGGAGAAATCAAAATAAGCTCAATGAATTATGTTAATGTCAATTTCCCAGTTGTGATATTGTACTATACTTTTTTTTTTTTACAAGATGTTACTGGAGGGAAATTGTGTAATGGGTACACATTATTTTTACAACTTCATGTGAATCTACAATTATCTCAAAAAATTTAAAAACTTTTAATAAGCTTTATAATTGTGAAATACAGAGTACATGAATTATAAATGTGCAGCTTATTATAAAGTAAATACTCACATGAATATCACCTAATTTCAGAAATAGAAAGTTTTCAACACTCTAGAATGCCCCCGTGTGACACTTCACAACAAACCTCTTCCTTCCCTCCTAAAAGTAACCACTATTGGGATTTTTATAGTAATCACCTCATTTAAATATGAATCTTAAACACTATACAATAGCTTTTCCCATTTTTGAACTTTCTCAATATATTTTTCAGACTCTTTAACAGTTGTTATGTGAGGTATAATTTGTTATTTTGGTTGTTGCTGTATAGTTTTCTAATATATAAATATACCACAATTAATCTATTGTTATTGTACCAGATATTTGTTTTTATTCCTTTTCTAATATTAATATTTTTCATAAGTAATCTTGTACCTATATCTTAATGTACATTAGAATTATCTTGACTTTGGCACTATTGACAACTGTGGCCAAATAATTAAATGCTGGTAGCACTTTCCTTCCAAGTTGTGGGAAAAAAAAAATACATCTCCAGATAATGCCTAATGTCCTCTGGGGGGAAAATTACCCCTGGTTGAGAACTACTAATGTAAATTTATGCACACTTCCTCAAGGATGTATAACTGGAGTGGAATTGCTGTAAATCATCACCTTTAAATCTAGAGAAGATGCCAAAATATTTCCTTAAATGATTTTTCCCATTTGTACGCCCACCACCATGTATAAAAGCTCTCATTCTTTCATATCCTTGTCAGCACTAGATATTATCAGGCTTTTAAATTTTAGCCATTCTGATTGATGACAGTGAAATTTCATTATTTTAATTTGCATTTTTCTCATTACTAATGCAATTGTCTATATTTTTCTACATTTATTAGTCACTTGAATTTATTCTTTCATGAAATAACTGCAAATCTTTTGACTATGTTTCTACTGGATTGTTTATCTTTTAAAAATTGATGTGTAGTTTTTTTTTATTATTATAATACATTCTGGACATAAGTCCCCTTTATGCTGTGTGTATACACAAACAGACACACACACACACACACACACACACATACCCCTATCATATCTTCTCCAACTCAGGTGGTTTACTTGATATGATTCTGTAATAGGAAAATGCAAAGATCAAGAATAGCCAGGCCACTCTTGAAAAAAAACAGGGTATGAGGCAAATGTGACACCTACTACACTACAGAAATGAGGCAAGAACACGGTAGAAAATCCTGTTCTACTGGATATTAAGACCTACTAAAGTCACAGTAAGACAGTCTGGTATTGGTTCAGCTATAAACAGACAAATGGAATAGAACAGAGAACCCCAAAAAAATTCACACATATTCATATGTTTAAGATGAAGATAGAAGTACTGAGCAGTGGAGGAAAGGCTCGTATTTCAATACATGAAGCTGGAAAATTAGTATACATTTAGGAAGATAAAAAGTACCCTACACTACACTTAAAAATCAAATCCAGGTAACTTTTAGACCTAATGTTTAAGGCAAAACAATAAGCATTTAGAAGACAATATACATAGATAATATAAAAATATTTTTAATAACTTTGGTGTTGGGAACTGGTTCTCAAATAGGACACAAATTTTAAGATAAACAGATAAATTTGACTACTTTAAATTAAGAAGTATTTATCAGAACCTGTTCTTGCTGTTCCCTCTTTGGAATGCTGTTCTCCTGTCTATGCACATGGCTGACTCCTTCACCTCCCTTACTCAACTCACCTTCTCAGTGAAGTTTTTCTTGGCCACCTTATGCAAAATTGTAATGTCCCCTCCCCGCTACTATTCACTTCCCCATCTTCCTTTCCTGGCTTTTTTTTTCTACTTAGCGCTCAGCACTACTTAATATGGTAAACTGCTTGAGGGCAGACAATTCTGTCTTTTACATTTCATTGCTATATTCCCAGCACCTAGTCCAGTAGTAAGTGTCAAGTAGTAGTCACTAAATAAATATGAGTTGGATGAATAAATCTTTCTCTTCTAACCTTTCTCTGGCTCTTACTTTGTCTTTCTCAAATACCCAATGCTCAAAGAGAAAGCTGCATATCTCATTAGATGTTCCTCCCACCTGTCCTGCACACCAGCCAAGTCCTAAATATGCCCTGAATATGTTTCAATCCACATCGACTGATACCCCCTAGTTCAGGGTGCTGTCATCTCTGACCTAGCCAACTGCAGCCACCTTTTGACTGGCCTCACTTCATTTTTTTTTTTCCTCCTGTCTTATGATCCTTTCACTGCAGCTTGAGTAACATTTCTTAATACTGATTAAGGAACCATCTTTATTTTAGTGTCTCCCTTTGTCCTCTGGATGAATTGCAAGCTGTTTAATGTGATTCCCAAAGCCCCATTACTTCATTCTCTAGCTTCATCAATATCTAGCCCATCCTTGTAAAGTTCCCCACCATGCACCCCCCATCCCCTGCCACATACACACTGTATTCTTCCTCATCTCCTTATTTTTTGTACTTGGTTCATTTCTACTCTCCCTTCAGGTTTCAACTTGAGTATTTCTTCCAGGCAGTCTTCCCGGTCCCTTTGACGTCCTAGTTGAATTCTTTCCCTCTTTCTCGGATATGTTGCCATAGCAACCTATACTTCCTCCATGACCCTTTATCACACAATACTTGATTGCCTGGATACTTGCTTGTGTGTGCTCCTCACCAAAGGTAAAGAAGTGATGGTGAGGACCTTGACTGCCTTGGCCTTGATTCCAGCAGGATTTCTAAGGCGTTCCAGATTCCTGCCATAGGATATTTAGATGCTCAGCAAATATATGTTGAATGAATAGTGCCCTCTCTACTCCTTAGAAAACCCTAAATTTGAGTTTACAATATAGAGAATCAGCTGATAATAGAGTGTGAAATTTAAAACAAATAGAGCACTGTGGTCAGAATACGTGTCTTTATGTAGATAACTACTTGAACAAATGCAATTAGCATGGTCATAGTGAGTATTTTCTAGAAATCATTCACAACTTTAAAGAGTTAAAATTCTTAATCATGGTTATTATTATTGAAAGAGAATAGCATTGCAACAAATTGATAGGGCTATTTTCTTTTATATTTCCTCAGCTTTATTAGTACTTAGAACATCTGAGAACAGATATAAATGGAGACATGAAATGTTAATGACCATAAAATCTTCATTTCAAAGCATTAATAATTTGTCTATTCCTGAAAAAATTATTTTGAATTTATGCAAAAGTACAACTTATTTGAAATAGATCTCACATTAACAGATTCAAAATAATATCTAAATGTCACGTAGTATTGTTATTTCTGATTTTTATTAACTCTGATAAGCAAAATCCACAACTGCTTGCAAAAAAGAGAAGACTACACCCAAAATATCAAAGTAAGCTGCCTTAAATATTTGGCCTTCTTTCTTCCAACTCACTATTCCAAAAACTATGAGAAGAAATTAATTCACTGCAATTTATAAGTGCCGCTAAGAAGGGATATATTAAATCAAGGCCTTTTCCAAAATCACATTTTTCCTAAAAAATGACATATTTCTCCTAAACTGAATATAGCAGCGAAATTAAAGGCAAAAGTTATTCTGTATATTATAGAAATGGAACAAAACTGCTCTTAGATCCAGAGTTCACCCTATGGAGTCAGTGGTTCCTAACATCTAGTAATATCAGGGAAATATTTGATTAACAGTGCTGACAATCATGGAGGAGGATGCAGTGAAAAGGGTGCACTTCGGCACATATGGTGGGAACTGCCCCCTATTGAGGGCTTCGGAAATTGATATGCTCCCAGATTGACAAAATTGCAGGGTGTGATCTCCCTCTGGAGTCCAGGGAGTTTCCTCTGGGAGAGCCTGGAGCTACGATATATGTGTCAGGACACTTGCAAAGGAGAGGCTGAATAGACAAGAGTGATACACGTTGTCTGACGGTCACAGAAAGTGAGACATTCTTCTTTCAACGGGTGGGGGCATTCTGCATGGAGAAATATTTGCAGATCATGTCATTGTAAATGGTCACCCGAGAGCATTGGCGTCCCCAGAAGAAGAGTCTCTGTCACTGAAACTGTTAGAAACCGTGTCTTCACTCTGCTGATGACTTTAAACTATACACTGACATGCTACAAGAGAATTTTTAGAGTTGTATTAGGGAAGGTGGATTGAAATATACTAAAGCATATTAATAAAGGGCTATGTCTTTTTCAATGTTCACTATTATTCTCAAAAGAAAATTCGGAAGGTAAAAATGCCATTCAAGATTCCTCAAGGCAAAGTGCAGCTGTTTTTACAAAAAACAAACAAACAAAAAACGGCAGTTGTCATTTTGGCAACCAAACTGTTAAATTTAAAAGAAAGTTATATATGTTTTTGTATGTGTATATATATGATTCATATGTTACTCACTGAACAATGACTGCTATAAGAAATTCCACAGAAATCCAAATGTTTTTGTTGTGAATTTCTGTGGAAATGACAGTACTTCCAGAGACATCTCATTCTCAGCAGAAAGGGGTTACAGGCAAACTAACAGAGCCAGAAAAAAGGAAAAGCCAAAACAAACAAACTAATAAAAATGTGACTAAAAGGAAGTACTGTCTAAACCCTAGGCATAGAGAAAATACTATCAAAGAAGCAAATCTGTCAGTTATGCTTTACTATATCTGACAACACAATAAAAAGCTGGACTTTTTAAACTTCATTTCCTACTACCTCAATCACAATAGAGTCTTATACATTTTAACTATAAATATATATGGATATACGTATAAGTATATATGTGTATATATACACACAAAAATATATATACATGTATATCTTTAAATACAGAATCTCACTGTTTGAATATACAAAATATTAAAATTCATTTTTCTCAGAATGGTTGGAACATAAGCTACTCTGATTAAGTAAATGCTATATTTGGCTTAACTGAGATTTATTATATATAATGTGTGATGTATTCCATTTCAAAGACTGTGAATATGGGAAATAAACACAATATACTCATATCCTAAATATCTTTAATCCTCTTATTTTGGATGATTTAGAATATGCTTGAATGTCTTCCAGTAAATATAAGTTATTAGAATAATTAATATTTTAAATATTGTTTTAAAGTATCATCAATAAACATTAAATTAGGATGCTATTTAGAGTTTAAAATTCTAATTAACAAAAAGAGAATACTTTCTTATTTGAAGCATGACTGTATTATTTATCTTTATATCTGAAATTGGCCCATATATAAATTTTGGTTTTTCAAGAGGGGATGGCCTCACCTCAGATTGTTCAAAGTTCTGTTTTTAACACTTTAATTTTTTTTCCTGTCTTTGACTGTTTATTGCCTCATCACAACTCTAGTACAGAAGAGTCAGAACATTTTTAAAAAGGAAAACAAAACGTACAATAATATTTACGATCTATAGCATGTCTAGGGTTTACTATATTCCCCATTTTACAGACAAGAAAACTCAGTTCTGGGGATTTTAAGTGAGTTGTTCAGATGCACAGAGCTCATTAGTGGTAGACTTCTAAACTGTCAGGACCGACCGAAAACACAATTTTTTTGTCCTGTCGAACTGGCCAGTACACAATTGTATACTAATTTGGAAGTTTAAAAGTCAGAAAAATTACTGCTAAGTTTAAATTAAGTGGGGTTCTCTAAGCAGGAACATTTCCAGAGACCTTGCATTCCCAGCAAGAATGCGTGAAGGCCCAAGCACAGGGCTAAGACACAGCAGCACAAAGGGGGCAGAGGAGGCAGGATTAGAACCCGGGGTCCCTGGCCCCAGCGCTTGTTCTAGTATGTGCTTCTACTGCTACTCAGTTTGCCAGTTACTAGGGGTGGGGTTGAAGTCGTTGCTAAAAAAATGTTTGCAATATCGATTAAACTTGTGTTTGTGAACTCTCCTTACACTGAAAAAATCCCATTTCCTTCACACCACAGACTACTGGCAATCCGCTACCACTTTATCCAAACAAATGAGGGAAATTAGTTATATAACATTAATAGCAATCTGCTAATCCAGTCAAATTAAATTTTGTACAATGTGGTACTTCCGTAAATAGAAATATCCTGCATATTTTTTTCAAATATGAAGACTTTTTTTTAAAAAGGAAGACATTGTTTTGAAGTAGTGTCTCCAAGTGGCTCAATATTAACTAATAGATAAGAATGAGTTCTAACTGTTATATTAATTGGCTGAATGTAAAGGGTAATTGTAAAGTTCCAAAAGTGGTTCATTCTCTTAATAATTATTTCTGTAAAATTATTAACTATATTATGAATTTCCTCTATATGAGTGTTTAACATAATTCACATACAGGAAGCCCAAGCTCACTTTATTATGAATTCCTTTAAGTGCCATATAACAGAAATTCAAATTAACATTTTCTTTTAGGTACCTTAACATAAATATGCATATAATACAGACTGAGAAAGATTTATAGTTCTTTAGCACTGAGAAGAAAGAAAATCAAACATAGTATAATGATGCCCCTGGATAATTATAATGAAGTAATAACTGACCTTAGCCATGTACTAAACTGTGACATCTTGAATTCAGTTGCCAATATAAACTACAATTACCAAATCACTCGATGGTTTAGAAAATCAAACCATATTCTTTCCAGCTATTCTCCTGGCTTGGCATTACCTTCTAAATTTCAGACTTACCCAGGTCTGCTGTGGTGTAGCAATGGCCGACATTTATGGACAAGCAAATTTTTTCTGTTCTCTTGCCACAAAGGAAGGCTCACTCAAACTGGGAGACCAGATTAAAAACTGAAATCTTGTCAATTGTCCAATTCTCAGCATGACTTATTATTTCGTATTGTCATTTTCTGTACCCACAGAGTTAAGTCTTGTTAATTTTAGCACATTTAAAAGAATCCTAAATCATGGGTTTAAAACTAATGGGGCTGAACAGACATTTATTTATCCTGCAAAGCAGGCCAATAAACAATTTTATGTTTCCAAATGCTAATTTGGAAGTTTGAAAGTCAAAGAATGTATTGCTAATTTTAAGTAAAATGGATTACTTCAAGTAGGCAGAAAAATAAACATACACATGCTGAAAAAATATCCTTGCTTGATCCATCTGATGCCCTGTTTTACTGACAAGACATAACAGAAAATAAAGAGCTTCAGTTCTTCATTTGCTGCTTAAGTGCCAGGTCTCAGGGAGGGTGAGAAAAAGGGCACGAACCTGTTTGTACTGCCTCAGTTCTTTGTCTGAAACAAAATCTATGTCTAAAAACATTAGTTGGAATCGATGGTCCAAAAATTTATCACGATTCACCTGGCTCAGTGAACTAGCCTGCTGTTTATACTTTTTCCATTTCTTTTCTTTTCTTTTTTCTATCATTCATTTCAGTCATTAACCTATTAAGGTTAAAAAAAAGAGAGACAGTGAACACTGATTCCCTTAAATGGAGTTTTCAGAAAGTCAAGAATTTACCAAGTCAGGCACATTTTCAGTCTTCATAAAGAAAGCTTTAATTTACAATCACTGTGAAATCCCATGATACACTAAAATAGTACATTGTCAAAAGTACCAAACTATTGGGAAAAAGATGTTAATGTGATGATATTTCTAATTTTAGTCTATCCCTATATTACAGTCCTATAGCACCTTTCCTCCAAGGAGATCAGGATGCTTTATATTTAGAAAAAGACGGAAATGCAAATCAAAGTGAAATTTCCCCCAGAATTACGTTGAAAAGATTGAGTCATAGAAAAAGAGATAAAGGGCATAAGAAAAAAAAAAAGAGGCATAAGCAATAGGAATCCATGCAGGTTCTGGCAAGTTGTCTGCCTTAAGTGTTATGTTTTTACTGCTACCTTCTCTAAATTTAACAAGGATAGACTACACATGCTCCCCAAGGTAGACCTCATGTCTGGTCCAGTCTAATGTGTCTTCATATAGCACCATAATTTGACCATATCTATCATTCCCCAGGATCATTAAAGCTTAGTTCATAATTTACCTTGGAGAATTATATAACATAGAGATTCATCTTACGAGTTTCATTCTGCACATGTGATTTAGTACCTGATGACAGTGGGCAGGAGAGTCACTCAGGAAGTACTTTGCAGCTATTACAGACAACTTTAGGATACCTTATTTGGGTATTTTTCAGAAGTTATGAGCTTTATCCTAGACCTTCGTTCTATTTGGGTATGGTAATACATGTTATGTGATGTCAAAAGATACAATAAAAACTTCCAATAATTCAGAAATACGTAAACATAAATTTCATTTTCACTTATCCAATGGTATTTGTATATAGCCATGGAATCTACATTAAGATGGCCTGTGTTCAAATCATGTTACATTAACATCCACTAATTACTATCTGACATACTTTGGGCAAGTTATTTAACCTCTCTGTGTCCCAGTTTCTTCATCTGTTCAAATGGGCAGAAAACATTTCCTATCTCATAGGAAATTTATGAGAATTATTATGTGACATGTAAAGATAGCTCGATAAATTTATCTATTAAATAGATAGGAGACATTTTTTGTTCAATCTACTAATAACAGTGAAGGAATTTGATTCATTGCCCCTTGGAAACACTCCATGCCCTGCCTCCAAGAGCTAGCAGCTCAGAGTTTGGGGATCATGGCTCTGCTCTAGGACTTTCCTTAGGCAGTGTTGGGATTAATCCTGACACAAGTGAGAGTGTATAGGGTCAACAGACAGTAAAATAAAACAAGCCATTATGTTGAACAGATCTTGATTATTGCAGAGTTTCTTTGTTTAACGTCGACCTACATGAGCTACTACAGAAATACATTAAAGAAATAAACATAAAAACAGTAAAAATGCTTATTTCTGTCTTCTACTCAGTAACTTTTTTGCAGTATTCTGAAGTAAGGCACAGGTTCATCTGACTGTCACAAAAATAACAGCTGAACCTGTGTCATGCTTCTTCATAGGACTGCAGAAAGGAGAAGCTATATGAATTAAAATATTGAGAATTACGTATCAGTTCGATACCTTAGGATAACTAGAAAATTTTGATCAAGTATCTTGAAAGAACTGGGCAACTCTGCCAGTGGCACTAGAGAACTAATTCATAGGTTTCTACTACGAGTACCCCCTGGAGCAGGGGTCCCCAACCCCTGGCCTGCCGACTGGTGCCTGTTAGGAACCGGGCAGCACAGCAGGAGGTGAGCGGTGGGCAAGCAAGCGAAGCTTCATCTGCATTTACAGCCGCTCCCCATCGCTCGCACTACTGCATGAATCATCCCCCCGCCACCCCATCCGTGGAAAAATTGTCTTCCATGAAACGGGTCCCTGGTGCCAAAAAGGTTGGGGACCACTGCCCTAGAGGCAGGGCTGAGAGCACTGGGCCTTGCAACTGAGTCTAGAAGCCCTGGGAAACAAATAGAAGGTGCTAAGATTTGAGGTTTGGTCCTAGGCTCTGCAACCAAGCTGATGAGGCTGATCTCAGCCAGGACAAAAATACCAATGGAGCCTCCAATTCATACACAGCACAGTAAATTTTCTATTTTGGATTCTCATTGTAAACAATAAACATAGTCATGAGACTTGAAGGTGTATCTATTCTATTTCTCAGTTACGCTGATTCCAAGAAGTAGGCTTGAGCTAATTCATGGAATATTCTCCATGGGAAGGTACCAAATTTGCTCAAACAGGTAAAGAGACACTTATGAATATTCAGGAGTCCACTCAACTTCCACAAATTCCTCATGAACTAAAAGTTTTATGGGCAACAATTCTTAAGCGGTATTTATAAACATATATCTTCTGTTGGAAAATATAAATAATTGTTATTTTTACTATCTGGTCAGATGCTGTGATTTAAAACCTGGACCACTCTGTCTCCTGGTTCAGATTTTTCTATTCATTTATACCTTCATGTCAAAGACTTTCCCAAGAGTAAATCAACATTCTGAATCCTCTAACGGGTACCGTCAGTGTGGCTGCCCTCCCAGGTGCAGAGTCAGCACTTCAAGACCCACCACTTTTCTTCATTGATTGATAAGTGATACCACTTTCCTGGATTCAAACTCAAGAGACATAGGAACAGACAGTGCGGCTATATCATGGAGCTTTACACGCACGCACACATGCAACTGAAATTACACTTCCTTTATAAAGTAGGAAAAGCAATCTAAGAAAAAATATACAGCTGTAAAATATTTTATATATATAAGTTTCACATAAACAGGAACAAATGAGTTTTTCTACCCTTGCTTCTAGCAGCTCGTACCCAATCATTCGTTCATTCATACATTCAGTCAAAAACTTGAGTGCTTATCAAGTATTGTGCTCAGTGGACGCTCTAGGAGAGCCAAGTCCATTGGAGGACATCTTGAAAAGGGCAATAAAATGTGCCGTGTGCTAAGCAAAGTGCTTGTAATGCATATGTCTGAACAATTAACTCCATATAGGGAAGCCCCTGAAAACCTCCTAAAAGAAGTGATATCTGTGCTAAGATCAGCACGAGGAGAGGAGAGGGCACAGCATGAACAGTTACTGTGAATTATAAAGGTGCTGGGTGTGTGGGATGCCTGAGACTGGACACTGATAGGAAAGAGTATAGCCCAAGTGACCAGAGATGAGACCAGAGAGGCAGATAAAGGTCGATTTTGCACACCCTACATGCAGAATTACAGAATTTAGAACGTAACCTGTAGATATTGTATAACTTCTGGACATATTTAAATTTGGGAATGACAAGATTACCTTTGGTGTTTTAAAGGCAATAATGCTGGGGATTTTTGGAGAATGGGCTGGAGAGTGAGGCTCTGGAGATGGGATCTAACAATGTTAAATGAGATTGAGAAAGAAAAGCTTAGACCCCCCAAATGAGACAGCAGCAGAGAAGTTTTTGTCACATATTGAATGTTTGAAAGATAATAATTCATATGACTATTGATTGCCATTATAAAGAGATTTGCCACTTAATAGAAATTAAAGATGTGTACAAAATAGTTGGTTTATCTATGTTCTATTTTAATTTTACTGCTTCATATTGAAAGGCAATTTATTCTTGATTTCTCTATAACCTTACATTTCATTTACTTCTAAATACACAGTAGTTAGATTTCTGGGTATGCCATTATATTTTTACTATTCCAGAAACTGTCTAACCTCATGGGTCCTTTATAGGTCATTTGCATACCTTTTGTGGCATTTGATATGGCTGACCACTTTCTCTCCTGGAACTCCGCCCTCCTTCAGCTTCCACGTCATATTCTTTCAAGGTTAATATACTACTTCCTTGACAACTTTTTCTTCAGGTTCCATGTTGCTTCTCCTCATCTCCCTCCTTAAATGGTTTTTCCATGGTTCTGTATTTCTGCCCCAGTCCCTTCTCAGTTCATCAAGCTATCTCATTCACTTCTATGTTACTAATCACAGGGTATCTGCTGATGACTCCAATTAGTCATTCAGTCAACAAACACTTTCTAAGCACCTACCTTATTCCAGACCCTACACTACATACTGAGATGTTGTCACAAGTATATCTAGTCCCTTTCCACAAGGAGTAAACTTCTATTCACTTCAAAGAGATGTGGGGAAAGTTCAATAGGAGGATGTTATGGGACGACAGAAGAAAATTATAAACATTTTGTGAGGGGTAAAAGATGCGTAGAAGTTGGTTATGCTAAGGGATACATTTCTGGCAGAAGGAATAGGGAAAAAGTGGAATTACCTATGCCTTGGATTTCATTCTTTATCAGGATTCAGTATAGAGCATGGCAAGCAATGAAGTTGTAAAGAAGGCAGGGTTCAGATGAAGGAGGGCTTTGTATGACTTGTTAAGGAGCTCAGATTTAAAAAAAAAATTTATTGACGTATAGCTGATTTACAATGTTGTGTTAATTTCTGCTGTACAGCAAAGTGATTCAATTATACATATATATATACATATTCTTTTCCATATTCTTTTCCATTATGGTTTATCACAGGATATTGAATATAGTTCCCTGTGCTATACAGTAGGACCTTGTTGTTTATCTATTCTATATCTAATAGTTTGCACCTGCTAATCCCAAACTCCCAATCCTTCCCTCCCCCCCAGCCTCTTGGCAACCACAAGTCTGTTCTCTATATCTGTGAGTCTGTTTCTGTTTCACAGGTATGTTCATTTGTGTAGTATTTTAGATTCCACATATAAGTGATATCATATGGTATTTGTCTTTGTATTTCTGACTTACTTCACTTAGTATGATAATCTCTAGGTCCAAGGAGTAAGATTTTATTTTATAGACCATGAGCAGTTACTGAAGTGCCAATTACTCCATCAGCTACATGAAGGGATAATTAGAAAGGGACAATACTAGAGTCAGGAATTATTTAGGATTCTGGTTGGTAGTTAATGTGAAAGACAATAAGAGGTTGACTTAACAGATCTGTGGTAGTGGGATGGAGAGAATGGGGCAGGTTCAGGAAGTGTACAGGAGAGGGCTTCCCTGGTGGCGCAGTGGTTGACAATCTGCCTACCAATGCAGGGGACACGGGTTCAAGCCCTGGTCTGGGAAGATCCCACATGCCGCGGAGCAACTGGGCCCGTGAGCCACAACTACTGAGCCTGCGCATCTGGAGCCCGTGCTCTGCAACAAGAGAGGCCACGACAGTGAGAGACCCGCGCACCGTGATGAAGAGTGGCCCCCGCTCGCCACAACTAGAGAAAGCCCTCGCACAGAAACGAAGACCCGACACAGCCAAAAATAAAATTAAAAAAAAAAAAGAAGTGTATAGGAGATAAAATCAACAGAACTTAATGGTTAATTCGATGAGACATCAGGGAGAGAGACTCTTCTGGGGTGCCTGCTAGGTCTCCTTAATAGTCACGGTGCCATCGATAGCAGAATGTATAGCATCAATGGCAAAGGGAGCAAGAAAGATAATAAGTTCAATTTTGGACAGGGTCCATTTTAAAAACTGGTAAGAGATTCGGACAGAGAAAATCCAGCAGTTCAGTCATATGAGCTTAGAAATTTTAGAAAAGTCTGATGTGGACAGAGAATTTACTATGTGGTCTAAGTCCTCTGTGTATATTAGCTCAACTTATTCCTCCCTACAACCTTATGAAATAAGTAGTATCATTGTTGCCATTTCACACTAACTTGCAAAAAGCCCCATAGATGGTAGGTATAGGAACCAGGATTTGAACCCTAGTTCTAGCATCCGTGTTCTTTACCACTCCACCATACTAGTTCTCACATATTTGTAGTAAATGAGCCCATGAGAGGGAATGACATCATCCAGGGAGAGAGTGTGAAGTGATAAAATCAGCAGGTCAAAGGCAGAGCCCCTTGAAACACCCCAGTGTATGTGGGAATGAAGGTAGAAAGAGGGAGACTAGGAAGAAGACATAGGTAGAAAAGGACTAAAAAGTACAGGAACCTGGAGATTGCAGTGTCATGGAAGGGAGTACATGGATTCCAATGGAAGGAGTCTGCAGTGGTGCCAAAACTGTATGGCTGTAGGTCCATCCTTTATCACAGATCCAAATACACATTAAAATTCCCTGGGGACCTCTTGACCTGCATTGTACCATTGTATCCCATATTCCAGACCAGGGTTTCCTAACCTCCACACTACTGACATTTGGGGCTGGATAGCTCTTTTTGTTCCTTGGGACTGTCTGTGTATTGTAAGATGTTTAGCAATAGCACTGGCACTTTTCCATGCTCATAGCACCGGCCCTTTTCCATGCTCATAGCACCCTTCCCCCAAGTTGCGACAACCCAAAATGTTACCAGATATTGCCAAATATTCCCTGGGGGTAAATAATACCCAGTTGAGTGCTCCAGACTCATCCAGATAACTTGTGATTCTCTGAAAACAGAGTTTTGTACATGTTATTCTCTGGAGTGGACTTCTCCACATTTTCCTGCCAAGGTGCCTTCTGCTCAACCATCCGTACCCGGGTTGAGTGTCACCCACAGTAACTATCAGACACTTTTATTCCACAACTGGCATTTTATTATAGTTCTTTCTTTGAATTTGTTTTCCACAACTAGAGTCTTGCAAGTTCCTTGAGGCCTGGCACATAGATGTTATTCAATAACATTTGTTTAAATAAATGAATGGAAGAAAATATTTGTTTTTTTACAAATGTAATATTAATATTTTCTATTAAAGTTTTACTATTAGAGGTTATCTTTTGGAAGCCAAGAAAGTATTTTTGGTTAATTCTTTCTTGTGTTTTTTATTTGTAGTGTATGCTTTATTTTTCTGTCAATTTATTTCTGACTGAGCAAATATCAGTAACTATCCTTATTATTTTAATTTCTTTTAAAACTTATTATAACCATTAAATACATTAATAATTACTTATTATAATGATTAATCATAACTGTATTAAGTTTAATATAAAATTACTTTAAATGCTTTCAAGATTATCAATTATTTAACTTGAAATTATATATATATTTTAGAGAATGGGTATAAAAAATATGTGCACGATTTTCATGTAATATTTTCAGTGCTTATAAAAATGTTTTACATCTACATATCATCATTTATCAGGGGACCACAGAACCATTTCAAGTAGTGTATCCCTACATATCTTCGTGAGAAAGGTAAATATGGTCATCTCCATCTTGTATTTGAAGAAATAAAGTGCAAATTTTTTCCTATAAAATTCTTGACTGTCTTGAGATTAACACTAGGAATGCCTGTCACCAGACTTGCTCTCATGATGTAAAGCTGTTGGAAATATTAGGCGGGATAACTAGCCTTGGTGTGGTAGGCTTCAACTCTATGGGAACACACTGAGAAGAACCACATGTAGAACCAGTTGTCAGAGAATTTCATCAGGTCTCAGATTCATACTGAGCTAATATGACTTCCTCCTTTTAATGGTCTCAATGCTTTGTGTCTATTATCATCATGGATTCCATAGGATTTGTGGTAAAATTTAGAGAATCCCAAATACTCTCAAGAGAACACTACTGGTGTGTGTGTGTGTGCGTGTCTGTATGTGTGTACAAAAGAATTTTTTATTAATAAGATATGTGATTTCTTCATAATCCCTTTTGCTGTTTTAAGTCTGGGAGCATAAATTCACCATAGGGGATTGATTACCACTGAGTAGCATTGAGTTTTAAGTCCTAAATTACACAATTCTCAACAGACAATAAATAAAGTTGAGTCTATTGCCAATTACAGGAATAAAAGCAGTGAATAACACTTGGCATATACTATATGACATGCAGATTGAAGCCAAATCTTGTTTCAACTTCACTGGTAGACTGGGGAATGAAGGTGCCCAACAGAGTAGCAAAATTTTTAAAGATAATGAACATTCAGTTTGTGGGGATTATAAATCATTAGAACCCTTTTTAAGACAGTAATTTGTTATTGTGACATTGAAAATACGAACATACTTTAAACTAGCAATGCTACTAGTTACCTGTGATATAAAGATGAGAAATCTTTCCCACAGAAACAAAATCACCAGTATGTAGGGACCTATAACCAATGATGTTTATTATAGCATTTTATTTTATAATAGCAAAAAATTAGAAACAATCTTAATGGTCATCCATGGGGAATAATTGAACAAATTATGGTGTGTCCATAGTATTATGCAGTTATTAAAAAATAAAATAATGAGGTTTGTGTACTAGTCTGAAATGTGTTCATGTTTTATTTTTAAGGAGAAAAAGTGAAATTGCAGACCAATGTGTATATGTGATTTCATTCTATAAAAAAGGAAAAAAAATCTCACATAAACATATATATATGTGTGTATTCACATATGCATATACATATAAATATTTGCATACATTTGTATGAGCATAGAGATATGTATGGAATGAATCATAACTATCTCTACTTTTACTGAGAGAAGAGAGTTTGCCTTAAAGGAGAGTGATTGGGGAGACTAAGAAGTTTTATATATATATAGTTTGACTTGCTACAATTATCTTTCACAATTTGAGAAAGTCTATTTAATACAAAGTTTAAAAAAATAAACCCAGCAAAAAACAGTAACAAGAACCATCACCATCCCTAAGATCAGCTAATACATATATTAAAAAGAACTAAAAATACATATAAAAGAAATTCAGGAGTAGTAGGAAGACAATAAAAATTCAATCACAGGATAGTGGTAAGTGTAGTGGTGAGGCAGGGGAAGTTCTATCTTAGCTTTGGCAACAACATATTAGAACAATCTGAAAGAGAATTAAGACTATGAATACTTAACCTGGCTCAGGTTGTTCTTTTCACATACTCTTTGACCAAATTTCATATTAAGTTAAGGAAATACAAATTGAAAACTTAAGCTGAAGTTAAATCCAGAGGTCAGATTTGGGGCCAGTAATCTATCAGTCTATAGGTTTTCACCACAAAGCAACTGAGATGATATCTGAGCATAGAGGGGAGAGCTGAGCATAAGGTCAAGGAACCAGCTATTTAGAGAGACTAATAAAGGAAATAATTCTTGAGTAATACAGGACAGGAAGTATTCAAGTGCTAAAAGTTGTGGTATGGACTTTTAATGTAATGTCAGAAAATAGGAAGCCAATGAAAATAGTCCCGGAGGATAGCCTGGAGGAAGGAGACCAGAGGTAATACGGATGGGCTGGAGGAGGGAGCAGGGTATCACAGATAAAAGAAATAGATCAGTGAACACAACAACAGGAAGTGAAATGAGGCTGGAGTGAGTAAGCAAGGTTAAGTGAGGTGATGTCTGAAAAAAGGGGAAGGAATATAGAGAAGTGTGCTTGGAGGAGAGCAACAGGTGTACTAGAAGATTATAATGGGCCTAGAATGCCAGGTACAAGAGTTCAAGTTTGATGAGAGAGAAAAGTAGGAGTCTCTGAAGATTTTGCAGGGAGGAGAGCAATGTGCTGTGGAAGGAGGAGTTGTCTATGTTCATAATGGAGAAGAAAATAAGGAAGGTGTGCTGTTGAAGCATTCCTGGAAGAGAAAGTAAAGGCTCAGCCTAGGCATATGCTGCTTCATAGTGAGATTTATAACAAAACAACCTTATTGTAAGTCCCTCGGGATCTCCCTTCCCTTTGTACCGCTAGAGACTAGAATTATACTATACATAGAGAAGGATACCATAAATGCATGCTGAAAAGAAAATAAAAGGAAATATAGGAAATGAAATGCATTTTTAAGGAAAAAGTTGATGGAACCTGATAAACAGATGTAAGGAGTGACAGAAAAACTAATCAAGTATGACTCCAAGATTTCAGCCTTTGATGATGAAATAATAATAGCAGTGTCCTTGAATAAGAGAAGAAGGAAATATAAAAGAAAACAGTTTAAGGAAAATACTTTAAATTTCTATTTTATAAGTCAAAATTGTCTAAGCAGCAATTTGATCAGTATTCCTGTTTCAACACCATGACATCTTCATCTGACTTTAAAACCAAAGGCAAGATGTAATTCTTTGAAAAAAAGGCAGAGGAACTACCAGGGCACACATTCCCAAAATACTGATGCATCAACTCAACAAACATGAATTGAGAATGACTCTGCACCAGGGACTATCCTGGTGCTTGGGAGAAAAAGATAAACAAGATGACATATTTGCCCTCAAGGTGCTCACTAACCCAAGTGTAAGACTGACATCATTTTGTAAACTGACTTGTTTCTTTATGTTAAGTGTTCTGAAAAGTGTTATGAGGTTCAATGGTGATGTTAGGAAACTGCTGGGCATTGGAGGGAACGGGGCAAAATATTTCAGAAGAGATGTTATTTGAACTTGATATCAATGTCACAGCATAAAAGTACAGTTGGGGAAGAAAAGGGGAGGAAAAGAACGTTTACAGATGTGCGACGCACCCATGGTATCACTGTGTTTTCCAAAAAAGACATTTCCTCATGCCTACAACTTCGGAGCAGCAGACGATGCTCTTGTTGGTAACCACCTAAACCAAGATGTACAAAAGAGTTCTCCAGGCATTTGAACTTAAGGCATTTGAATTTTTTAGTTGTCTGGAATGATGCATATAAAAATTGGGAGATACAATAAGCCATGTCCTACTATTTAAGCTTAATCACAGAAGCATCCAGTATACAGAAAGAGCAAAGATTAATTAGATCGGCCCAGGAAACAGAGATGTGAGGTGAAAAAAATAATCTTCACAGTGTTTAAGTGCCCACCTCCAAGTATTCCTGAGGCCATTAGCCTTGGGTTCCATTAGCTATTCCTTTTACTTTATGATAATTTCCTTTTCCTTCTCTTTTTTCTTTATCCCTCCCCCCCCCCTTTTTGTTTTGGTTTCATTTAACTCAAACTTTACAAGTAAGGAAGTCAAATTGTATAAATGCCTAATACGCTCAGGCAACTCTATTTAGTGAGTTCACATAAATTACTTCACTGAATTCCTCTCAATATTCCTTGTAAGTGGATGTTATTATGCCCATTTACAGCTGAAGAAATTAAGGCTCAGACTCATCAGGGCTATTAGCAACTAGTAAGTGGTAGACCTGATATTCTGACTCAGATCTTGTTCCAAGGTCATTTTTTCTTTACGTCACATTGCATTTCAAAAAGAGAATTGCATGTATAAAAGCTCACAGAGGCAGGAAAGGGCGATGGATGATCTGAGGCCCTGTATCCCTTCCATGTAGCTGGGGAAAGGAGCTCACAGGAGAAAGCTTTATAAAAAAGAAGCTTGAGAGTAGGTTAGGGTGAGCTCCTGAAGGACCTGTAATGGTGGGGAAATTTGAACCCGATTTAGTTACAATGGAGAGTATTTGTTCTCTTTTCTATTAAGCTTTTTAAAAGACAAGGCAGAGGACTTCCCTGGTGGTGCAGTGGTTGAGAGTCCGCCTGCTGATGCAGGGGACGCGGATTTATGCCCCGGTCCGGGAAGATCCCACATGCCGCAGAGCGGCTGGGCCCATAAGTCATGGCTGCTGAGCCTGCGCGTCCGGAGCCTGTGCTCCGCAACGGGAGAGGCCCCAACAGTAAGAAGCCCGCATACTGCAAAAAAAAAAAAAAAGACAAGGCAGAGATATTATCAGATTTTGTTTAAGAAAGACAATAATGACAACATTAAGGATAGATTAGAGAAGAAAAAGATTGTTGAGGATCTCCTGTGATAACCTGTAGGAGAGATGGTAAGGGCCTGATCTAAGGTGGTGAGAGGAGAGGAGAAATGAGGTTAGATTTCACAGATATTTCAAACAGGATGTCCAGGATTCAGGACCACTTGGCAGATGGAAGAGACAGAAGAGTTGAAGCTGATTTCATATTGTTCAGTTTGGACACCTGACATAACGGAGATTCCCACGACAGGGTAACTTTGAGGTCAAGAAAATGGCAGAATTGGGGAAAATCCCAGAGCTGTTATGTTTTAAAAATGGACCCTTTATGCTGTTATCTGTGTCATGCTGACATTATATTCTGTCATGGGGTTCAAACTCTCTCCCCGAGCCTGAAAAAACAATAAATATTGAACATGTATTTTGAACATTTTTCAGTTACCAAATTTATTGAAATATGGGTATATCATATTTTAAGTCTAAATCTAATGTTGATAACTGATTTTAATTTCTTCCTTGACTGATGGCTTTGGATCAAGGTTCTTCAGAATAATGAAAGAGTTCTGTTAGGGAAACAAAGTTGTTTAGAACTGAAATGAGGGGGAAAACCCTCTCCTTTTTGAATCATGATGTATTATTCCCAAGGCACTCTCCTGAATGAATCTTTTTCCTTTGTTGTATAAGAGCCTTCAAAAGCAATGAAGAACATTCATTTTTCTCCTTGATTTTGTTACTCTGCCAGGAATAGCACAGGGGTCCCTTTAGCAAGTGAGACTAAGGGCACTAAAATGGTTGGAAATCACTGAAAACAGTAGCAGGTTTATTTGCGCAAAATCGGCAGGGTGGTGTAATATACATTTTAAAAAATGCATTTTCATTAAAATTAAAAATGAGCTTCCAAACAAACTCTGGAAAGGGCTCCAAATACAGCCTTACAAGCCCAAAATGAAATCAATAAAAAGAAACCAGCCAAGCAGCAAGTTGAGAAAACACCAATTAGAGATTTTAACAAACAGAGAAGCTCACTGTGGGGTATAGTTTTTAAATCAGACAAGAGAAATTTCGGCTTTTTTCTCCACCTCAGCACTGCTCTACTGTACTCTCTCTGGAACTGAAATTGATAGGATTCAGAATGCTTCCCAGGGGGAAACCACAAACAATCGTGTGCTTTCGACATTATATCTGAGCAGATGAAAGCAAATATTATTCTGATAGCTTTTCATTTTGCCCTCTAAGCAGCTTTGCATTATTAACCGTGACCAGGGATTTTAATAGTCAAACTACCACAAATTTGTCAAACACTCAATTCCTGCCTGGTTTCAGAGTACAGCTTCCACCCATGGAGGTTAACTCAGGTCTCTCTAGCCAAGGAATTTTTTTGAAGCAAATCAAACTCTGATAGCCTGTCCTAGCCCACGTGCCTCCATAGATGACCTGACATCAAACTGGCAAGCAGGTAAGGTACATCGTCCATCCACCTCCCACCCAGCTATGAAGCCTGGCCAGACACTCCTGGGTATACAGTTCCCTACCTGTCGGTGCCTACTCTTCTGCTTCTCCCTGTCTGGCTCTCCTCCAAGTTTATTTGCCCTTCTATTAAAGCTGCCCTGTCCTATTCTCAGATTCTCAGGAATAAGCTTTGTGCTCTTCCCAGCTAAGGCAATATAGATTGTCATGAAAATCACCCTGTCAGTGTTCAGGGGTTCAGCACTTTTGTCTCATCAATTCCACTTATCAAAGAGGCACTCAAAAAAAACCCCAAAATAATAAAGGAATTTCTATGTGTGGATATTGTACTTCATTATTTCTACCTGTTGATATATATCTCTATATACATGTATGTATATATATATATGTATGCAAATACAGATGTATGTATGTGTAAACACCTATGTGTGTATATTTACAAATGTATGTATTTATTTTTCTTTTCCCCAATCCTAAAGCTATTTTCTCTGAGGATGTAGTTTTAGGTTCCTACATAATAAATGCCTATTTATTAAAGGAACATCTCCTACGTTAACTATGTTTGCTTTTTGCAATGAGTTTTAAGTCAAAACTGATAATTCTTGGTAATATGACAGGTGATAGAGTTGTTTATATTGTAAAAGGCCCACCAATCTAAGAATGAAACTTCTGAAATGTATTCAGAATCGCACCACTTTCATCACCTCCTCTGGCACCACCCTCACTGCCAAGCCAACATGTTTGCTCTCCTAACCATTTTCCTTGCTTATCCCCTTGTCTCTGTCTGTTCTCAACACAGCATATAGAGTTAATTTTTTAAAAAATAGCTCACATCACGTCACTCAGATGTTCTGGTGGCTCCTCATTTCCCTCAGGTTAAAAAGCAAAGTTTCTGAATTGCCCTCCAGGTTCTAAATGGTCTTGTTCCTCTCACCTCTCTGTCCTACGGTCCAGCTGCTCTCCCTTAGTTCATCCAGCTCCATCAGCATTGAGACTTTATTGACACTCTTCCACCTAAAGTCTTCCGTCTGCCTGGAATGCTCTTTCCTTAGATATGTGCTTGGTAAACTTCCCCATCTTTACTTAGTAAGGCTTACTTTGACCATCCTACTTAATACCGAACTTGCCCACATCCTAACTTCCCACCCCAAACATCATCCCCTCACCTGGCTGTCCTAATTACCCATTTTTACTTTTGCCTATAGCACTTACCACCGTGCATACAACCTAATTTAGTTATTTCTTATTTTTATTGTCTATCTCCCTTACCAAAATATAAGTTCTCTGAAGGTTGGGATCTTTGTCTAACTTTGCTGGTCAATCCCTAAGAAGGAGCTTGTACATAGTAGACGATCAATAAACATT
Organism: Monodon monoceros; assembly: GCF_005190385.1. NCBI lineage: Eukaryota > Metazoa > Chordata > Mammalia > Artiodactyla > Monodontidae > Monodon > Monodon monoceros. The sequence goes on from NW_021703778.1 coordinate 105,566,521, forward strand.
TTGCTAAAGAATGAACACTGTGCAATTAATTGAAAATGGTGGATTGTATTTTCCATTTCTAATAAATGTTGCAAACATATACATGCACATACTTATAGAATTTTTTTTTTTTTTTTTGCGGTACGCGGGCCTCTCACTGTTGTGGCCTCTCCCGTTGCAGAGCACAGGCTCCGGACGCGCAGGCTCAGCGGCCATGGCTCACGGGCCCAGCCGCTCCGCGGCATGTGGGATCTTCCCGGACCGGGGCACGAACCCGTGTCCCCTGCATTGGCAGGCGGACTCTCAACCACTGCGCCACCAGGGAAGCCCCTGCACATACTTACAGAATTTTAATTACAAGTTTCTAAGCTGAGCACATGAGGAAATAAATTATTTTTTGGTGTAATATGGTTAAGGAAATGTTAGGATGTTTAATAAAAGAAGGTTTTCATTTGAATGAATGAATGCCTTGGTTTGGTGAACAACATTTAATGAGTACCTCCCTTCTGTTGTGTATTTGAGGTATAAGTTGGGTAAGTCATATCTCAGGTATATCAATGTTGGGTGAAGGAGATTGGCTTGGAAACAAAGGAACGCAATATAGGTTGGTAGGTGAAGTAGTAGAATCATGCACGAGAAGCAGCAGTGACAAGCAAGAGAGTGATTCCGCAAAAAGGTAGACACTGCTGATGTTAGAACATGATCCAGGTACCTTCAAAGTAACTCTTTAGAACAGGAAACATAAATGAGGATCTGAAATTTTGTCTGTTTTATCCTGTAAAGAATATCTGAACACAATGGCCCCTCCACCACTCTGTTCTTTGAGTGTTCCAGCTTCATTTAGGCCAGACTTTGGACAAAAGCACATGAACAGCTTGGGGCTAACATGTGGGTCAGGACAGGGTACCACAGGTGAAGGGGGAGAGGAAGAGAAACAAGAGGGAAACGACCCTCTTGCCTTTGTTGGGAGCTCACGTGATGCCATATTTATACTTCTCAGCGTAAACCGCAGCACTGACTATGACCTCCTCTAATCTAGGAGCAGAACACAGAGCAAATGTGAATTAGTAGTTACGTAAGAGAGTAAATGCTCACTCACGCTTTAGGATTGGAGAGTTCTAGTCCACTGCTCACAGTTTGGGATTGGGATGGTGAAAACCAACCCAATCAAGTCTGTCATCTAAACATCAATGCAAACCAAAAGATAAGCATAAATTTTGTCTATTTATTCAATTAGTTAGTTCGAGGTCAAGTTTTGTGCTTAAGTGTCTACGGAAATTCTTATTTCATGCTGTTATAAAGAGACAACTCTGTTTCAACAGGCTTTGGATTCCGGTCCAGGCTCCAGCCTGTCTCAAAATCCAAACAGAATCCTAAAGTCTCTTCCTGCCTCTACCAGAACTTGCTGTATTTTCTTTGCCTCCTGCCACCACACAGTTGGATGGACACCAAGTATAGAAAATTTCAACCTCAAAGGAACATTTTAAGAAAGTTATGAGCCAGATTCAGTTATTTGCATAAGAATCATCTCTGAAATAGTATTATTGCAATACACTTTTGAGCACAATTTAACTAAGTTTAAGCTCCAGATGGAGATGGACTTGGTTTGGAATGCCAGTTTTGCCACTTATTAGCTGTTTTACTTCGTGCCTTAGTTTTTTAATCTGTAAAATGGGGATAATAATTAAAATGGCATCATAGAAGTTCTGATGAAAGTGTCTAGTGAAATAATGTATATGCAGTGAACACAGTGCCTGACTAACAAATTGCTCAACAAATCAGTAATAATTATTTTTCATACTGATTATAATTTTCAAGCATCAAGACTTAGATGTATGTTTTGTGAGATTTCCAACAGTAAACTGGCACTTAGATATATGTTTTGTGAGATTTTCAACAGTAAACTGGCATCTAAGCATTCTTTTAATTTTCCGTGTGCAACATGAATCCAGTGGTTACCATGATTTCTGTTGCATCGGTACCCTCTCTCCCTGGCAGAGAGAGAAGCAGATAAAAATGACAATGGTATTATTTTAGTAAGAGTTTCCTTAACAAAAGGATAGGGCGTCCCTGATGGCTCAGTGGTTAAGAATCCGCCTGTCAAGGCAGGGGACACGGGTTCGAGCCCTGGTCTGGGAAGATCCCACATGCCACAGAGCAACTAAGCCCATGGGCCACAACTACTGAGCCTGCGCTCTAGAACCCGCAAGCCACAACTACTGAGCTCACGTGCCACAACTACTGAAGCCCATGCACCTGGAGCCCGTGTTCTGCAAAAAGAGAAGCCACCGCAACGAGAAGCCTGCGCACTGCAACGAAGAGTAGACCCCGCTCACCGCAACTAGAGAAAGCCTGCGCGCAGGACGGAAGACCCAACGCAGCCAAAAATAAAGTAAATAAATAAATAAATTTATATTTTAAAAAAAAACCCAAAAGGATAAGAGTGAAATGTTTGTTAGTAAAATTAACCTCACTGTGAGAATATCAGCAGAAGCTGATTAAAAAGCAAAATTTTGATCATTTTAAAAGGTAAATCATTTAAGATTTTTTATGCTATAATACAGCACAGGCAGTACATAGATCTAAGAATAAATTTTATTTACTAATTACAGAATCCATTCGTTTTATACACACTGCACTCCCTGTCTTTCCCCTCTCCTTACCCCCCTCATTAATAGATTTAGAACTGACAGTGCTTTCACTTCTCAGTATAAAGAATAATTTTCTTCTGAACATAGAGACAACTATGAAATCGAAGTTTAAAATATAGTCCTCTTCTAACAGCGATTCAGATTTCCATTAAACCTCCTCCCACCCTCTCAAATTAAAATTTGAAATGCAGAGCTCAGAAATAAACTGACAGGCACTAGTGCTTCGTTCATTTCCAGCAAGGAAGCACCAATTTGATTCCTACCATAACAATTTTTGCTGTTGCCAGTGCATCAAATTTTTTTAACACAGCTTCTCAAGTGATAGAAATCATCCCGTCACTTTGTTTCATAAAATTGACACCCTGGGGAAATGCAAAATAGAGTAGGAACTTTAGAGAGCTGCTCCTGCAACCCCTGCTAGGTATTCCTGAAATTCTCTTTTCCTCTGCAACTAATGTCATCAAGTCCCAATTGCTTGTTGTTCTTTTCTCCTGTTTCTGCTCATGTGCTACAACATCCCTTGGCTTCCCTCAGCACAGGAGTTGGTGTTTTTAAAAGTGTTACTCATAGATCGGGATTCTACTGCTGGCTGATTTGAATGCAGCAACAAAGAAAAAAAAAGGGACTTGATGAAATTATTTCACACACAGAGCAATAAACATATGGAATAAATTACTACAGGAGATGATTCAAAGAGTTCAAGAAACACCTGGATTTGTTTCTGGAGGCAGTGGATTAGTGGAGTGAGAAGCAGGAGGGTGAAATGAAAGCACACTCACAAAGCAAAGTGTTAAGGTTCTAACCTCTTATTGAAATGGCACCTTCTGCATTTATCAGGAGCACCAGCTATACTGCAAGTCTATTTTAAGGGAGAGGTTTCTCTTATACCCTGGGAACAAGTCAGACTAAATCATAGGAGCTACCTTCCTAGTGGGGTTGGCCTCTGGCTTTGAGGAAAGGAAGTGAATGTTGGAAGGTTCTTCTCAATCCAGAAAGAGGGGAAGACTATCTGAATATGCAGGAACTAAAATTTAGCAATTGTTTTGAGATCCAGTCCAGGCTTACCATATCAGCCACATCTCTGTCCTCCTTTCTTTCCAGGCCATTTCTGACTTTTCAGAAACAGCCATGCTCCTCCCAGCCCATGGGTATGCTGCTGTTTCCTCTCCCAACTCTTCCCCTCATTCTTCAGGCCATGCTTTCTGTGACATCTCAGTTTATAGTCATGTCTCCCTCTGTGTTCCCATACCACATGCAAAATGTCCTTATGTGTTTACTTTATTCATCTCTACCTCCTCAAGTACTTAATAAATTACCTGGCTCATCATAGATGTTTAGTATTAAAGAAATTTATTTTGCCTCACTGTGTTCCAGAAAGGATTTAAAGTGCTTGATAGAAATAATAGCTAACATCATCGAGCCTTTAACTTGTGCCAGGCATTGTTCCAAGTGCCTCACGCGTTTTAACTCAGTTAATCCTCGTAAAAGCGTTATGGATGAGTGAGCTTGTCATGTAGGTACTAATATTATCCCTGTTTTGCAAGTGAAGAAATGGAGGTGCAGAGATGTTAATTAACTTGCCCAAGGTCAGCCTGGTAAAGAGCAACCCTGGGATTGGCCTCAGCCAGCTGATTCCAGAGCTAGTACTTCTGGCCATGACTCTGACTACCTGAATACCTAACACAGCAAGGAAACAAAAAAAGGAAATAGGAGAAGGTAATAAGAAAAAGCAGTTGAGATCATAAAATGGAGTTCTTAATTAGGCTAATTAAAAATGCATGTAATAAAGCCCTCAGTTTTTCAGCAGCCAATTTAAAAAGGTAAACTTGATCAATTAATCAGTTAAACAAAAGCAAATCGGTTACTCAGGAGAATATTCCTAATATCAAAACCTGAAATAACTTTCTTCTATGGGGTTCATAAATTATGATGGGGTGTTCAGTCATTCCTTCTCTCACCATCTACATTTATACAAAACCAGTAGCAGATCTAGGTGTCCAAATAGAAAAATGAGCCATAGGACAAACATTTGATAAACTTACATATGACTATACAAAATGATGTGCACTGATTTTACATATCCAAATGGACTACACACATCCCCTCATTCAACAAATATATGTTGAGCCTCTACTTGGTGTCACATGCTGTTTTGGGCCTAATGAATCGTAAGGATCCACAAAGGACCAAAGTCACTGACCTCATGGAGCTTAAGTTCAAATTAAGAGACAAATAATAAACAACAGTGTCAGGTGGTGTTAAAGAGCTAAAAAGTAAAAGCAGTTTAAGAGGACAGAGACTAACCAAGGGAAGGAGGGAAGGAGACTTCTCTTTTAGATAACAGAGTCAGGAAACACCTCTCTGAGCAGGTGGTAACTTAACAGAGACCTGAATTGAGAAACATCAGAGGCAATTATCTATTTATTTCCCTAATTATTTCAGCCTGGAAATCAGATGAAATATTATTACCTGCTTGTGTAATTTCAGGCCAATAAGATCAAATGTTCTTTGATGATTTATTCTGTAAGTCTCCCTTTTTCCTTGAGATGTTCCTTTATTTGTATTAAATACAAATTTCCTTTAGAGATTTGAATATAAGCAAATGAAGAAAAGGAATGGGATATATATTTTGTACTAGCAATTCAGCAATAGTCTGAGAGTGATGTGATTAATTGAGTCTAATAAAAATCAAAAAAGTCTACACTGGAACCATCAAAAAGAAGACAATTAGAAACAGTATTAGATACCTTAGAGGTAAACCATATGAAAAGTATTTCAAAAACATTTGTTCAACTTCATTTCCAAATAAAAACAGAGATTGTTTGGGCCTATTCACTAAGAAGTATGTTATTACGATAGTCTGACTTTGGGAAATGCAGTATTTTGAACTTATTTGGTACAAATTATTATATTCAAGCCTTGAAAATATATAGAGACTCTGGACCTGTGTGTCTGTCATACCTGGCAATTTTTGCCATTTAATACGTAAGTATGGAAAAGTTTGACCAATGGATAAAAACTGAAACAGTGCTAATTTTTTAAAGCATGTGTTTGCAATATGTAGTCTAGATTAATTCTCCCTTTCAGAAGAGTCACTCATTCTCTTTTTATGTCCTCCCACCTTGTTCTTTGTAGAGCAATCAGCTATCTATTTTCTAACACTGCACAGTAAGACAAGGAACTTTTTCTCTATTGTGATTCAATGACTGTCAGATATCTGATTAATTTTAAGAAATTGAAGTTTTAGTCTTTAAATAGCTACTTCTCTCCTATGGATGTCCTCATGATATCTTACAAGTTTGTGGTTTATTTGGGGCCAATTTAAATGAAGATAGCTCTAAACTGCATCTCATTTGTGTGAAAAAAAGGTGCCATCATATACTTTCAGGAGCCTAGTACCTTGACCTTCTGTCCTCTTGATATTAGCACCTTTCCTGTTCAATCTGAATTGCAAACAAGATGCTCCAGAACAAAAGGCAGTCATTTATTTTCTTCTTCACAATGATAATGCCCCATGGGATTTTGTCATTGGAAGGATGGGGGCCTTAATGCGCTGAGATAAACAATACAAATGGAATAAAAAGCAGAGGGGAAAGGAGAGCTTCTAAAACTCACAACCTGGACTAAGACTAAAGGGATTAAGTGTATATCTATTTGTCTGCTAAAATACATACTAGAACCTTGGTAGTCTCTTTGCAAAGTTAGTGCATGTGCTTAATTTAGACTCACTGTTTCAGCATCCAAGCAGCTACCATATATGGGTGGGGTAAGGACGCAAATTAGGTGTTGAAATCATATGATGTCACATAGGCTCCAATAGAGCAAAGAGTCCAGAGCTTTGTGAGTGCAGTTGCTTATGTACTATATAGTGCTTTTCTTATTTATAAAGCTGGGGCATACATTCTATTGCTCTTGTTCTTAGATTTTCAGACAGTCATAATTTCTGGTCTTTTGTTTGAAATGAAGGCCTGCCTGGAAAAATTGAGGGTGCTGCCAGGCTTACTAAAAGACATTTTTTGTAGCACACTATATTCTTTACTCCACTACCCACCCGTCCCCCAACTCTTGGGTGTAGGGGGAGGGGCACAAGATTTGAGAAAGAGATGTGAATTATGAAACTGAAAGCACATTAAAGCAATTTATGGACAGAATCTTGTCAAATGCTCTCTTAGCCAGAAAACACTGACATGTACTAGTGTATAGTAATGTGCATCTAAGCATACCTCAAAGACTATATTCCTAGAGTGAAATTATTTGTGAAATGCAAGTTACACTGGTTTCCTTTTGGAGAGGGAAAGAAAAGTTAAAATTCAGGTTGCATATCTGGAGGACTGAAGTAAGCAATCAAAATCAAACTTTTACATCAGATTCATTTGACATGATTTCAAAATAAACTAAGTTCAGTAAACCTGTTGGCAGAGAAGTATCATTTGTCAAGCGATTAACAGAGACACAATCTGTAATTACGAATTGCTGAAAGCAAGCCACTAATGAGAGAATGACTCACTCACGTTTTAGGGTGAAGGGGGAGGGGTCTCTCAGAAACTGTAATTTGATTTACAAAACTCTAAATAGCTAATGGCAGGTAACTCTTGCCAACTAACCAGCCAACTCTTGCAAGCTCATTAACAGAACTCCATGGTCTCACTGAAGGATAAACCATATGGAGGTGTCACTAAAAGCTGGAGATGAGAGACTGTAATTCATGTTCATTCCTTCTGTGAGTCGGTCATATGGGCATTGATTTGAGCCTTTGTTTATCTGACATGACCTGTTCTTAAGCAAGAAAAGAAAATAAGTTTTTAGGGGTTGTTGGGTTTTCCCCCCTACCGCCTTATACTGCAGTTTTCAACCAATTATTAAGTTTCTTTATTCTGCACTTGTTTCTCCAGCTTCCCATATTTTTGTCACATTTTAGTTCCAACAAAACAATTGAATAATAGCATTACACAAGTGCCTACTGCACTGTTTGCTTGAACGATGACCTTAGAGTGTTGTTAAGTTCCTAGTCTACGATTTCCCTAGTGATTGATAACCTGTGGCTATAAGATCATTTTTAACTCTTTATTCACATGAACCTTGTGAATGCTGGAGGAGACACATGTGTGGCAACACAGTTATAAGGCATCATTTTATAATGGGCTCTGTATACTCAGTCCCTTCCAACCTGGCTACAATACTAGTGTGTATCTATGCACTGCAATTTTCACTTAATATCTATCTGATCCAGGAATCTCTAAAAAAATTATCAGAATAACACATGAATATACTTTTAAAAATAGTACAGAAGGCTATTTAATGGTAAGCAAGTCTCCTCATCTGCTTTTCTGTATCCTTAGTTCTATTGCTCAAGACAGTTTTAACCAGTTACATGTAGAATCTTTCACGGCTCTAAATAATAAGCTTTAATTACCAGTTCTTGATTTATTAAATTGAGATATTAGCTAGTTCTTCTGAACATGATAAATGAAGATTTAGCTCACTTATATCACTTATCCACCACACCCTGAGTTTCCATTTTAAATTTCTGTGGCAGTTAAAATTTTTAAATAATATAATTAAATATTTATTTATTATATACTGTATAAATAATACATACATAACAAATACATATTTTATATAACATATTATTTCATCAATTTCAGACTGTAATTATTACCTCCACATTTTGAAAAAAAGGGAATATTAGCACACTATATTCTCCCAGTTTTCTTTTCCTCTTCTGTCTCTAACATTTTATCAACTTTACCCTTATCTGTTGCCAAAATCAATAATATCTGCATTCTATTTTACAACCACAATTAAATTCCTTAACCTTCTCTATAGATCAATACCAGAAGTTGCTAATCAGCATTGACATCACATGGTTTTGTAAATATTGTTTACATGTGTGCTTCTGCTGCATTTCCTTTCTTATGGGTTGATGATACAGCACTAACACTCAAAATAGAATGTTCCTAGAGTCAGGCTTGATAGTCTTTTCTTTTCTCACATTATTCCAACTGTTCAAACTCAAATCTTTTTTACTTTGCTTCATATTTGGAGCATTTCATTCCATTTTTTAATATGTTTTACCGGAGTTTCTAACTGAATATGTCTAATACCATCCAGTTCCCTAATCAATCTATTATTCTTTTCAAAATCATTATTCTTGAACTCTATCTTATAACCCTTACTATATATGGATTAGTTGTTTTCTAGACCTAGTACGGAAGTTAGTTCCATTCTTTCTTGTATAGTTTGTTTTGTTTTGTTTTTGTAATATAGTTTTTTTAAAACATCTTAATTGGACTATAATTGCTTTACAATGTTGTGTTAGTTGCTGCTGTATAACAAAGTGAATCAGCTATACATATACATATATCCCCATATCTCCTCCCTCTTGCGACTCCCTCTCAATCTCCCTATCCCACCCATCTAGGTGGTCACAAAGCACCGAGCTGATCTCCCTGTGCTATGCAGCTGCTTCCCACTAGCTACCTATTTTACATTTGGTAGTGTATATATGTCCATGCCACTCTCACTTAGTCCCAGCTTACCCTTCCCCGCCCCGTGTCAAGCCCATTTTCTACGCCTGCATCTTTATTCCTGTCCTGCCACTAGGTTCATTAGAACCTTTTTTTGTTTTAGATTCCATAAATATGTGTTAGCATACGGTATTTGTTTTTCTCTTTCTGACATACTTCACTCTGTATGACAGATATACAGAGTGAGGTGGTCCGTCCACCTCACTATAAATAACTCAATTTCATTTCTTTTTATGGCTGAGTAATAGTCCATTGTATTTATGTGCCACATCTTCTTTATCCATTCATCTGTTTATGGACACTTAGGTTGCTTCCATGACCTGGCTATTGTAGACAGAGCTGCAATGACCATTGTGGTACATGACTCTTTTGGAATTATGGTTTTCTCAGGGCATATGCCCAGTAGTGGGATTGCTGAGTCATATGGTAGTTCTATTTTTAGTGTTTTAAGGAACCTCCATACTGTTCTCCATAGTGGCTTTAACAAGTTACATTCCCACCAACAGTGCAAGAGGGTTCCCTTTTCTCCACACCCTCTCCAGCATTTATTGTATGTAGATTTTTTGATGATGGCCATTCTGGCTGGTGTGAGCTGATACCTCATTGTAGTTTTGATTTTCATTTTTCTAATGATTACTGATGTTGAGCATCCGTTCATGTGTTTGTTACCAATCTGTATATCTTCTTTGGAGAAGTGTCTATTTAGGTCTTCTGCCCATTTTTGGATTGGGTTTTTTTTGATATTGAGCTACATGAGCTGCTTGTACATTTTGGAGATTAATCCTTTGTCAGTTACTTCATTTGCAAATATTTTCTCCCATATTGAGGGTTGTCTGTTCGTCTTGTTTAGGTTTTCCTTTGCTGTGCAAAAGCTTTTAAGTTTCATTAGGTCCCATTTGTTTATTTTTGCTTTTATTTCAATCTCTCTAGGAGGTGGGTCAAAAAGGATCTTGCTGTGATTTATGTCACAGTGTGTTCTGCCTATGTGCTCCTCTAAGAGTTTTATAGTGTCTGGCCTTACATTTAGGTCTTAATCCATTTTGAGTTTATTTTTGTGTACGGTGTTAGGAAGTGTCCTAATTTCAATCTTTTACATGTAGCTGTCCAGTTTTCCCAGCATCACTTACTGAAAAAGCTGTCTTTTCTCCGTTGTGTATTTTTGCCTCGTTTATCAAAGATGAGGTGACCATATGTGCATGGGTTTATCTCTGGGCTTTCTATCCTGTTCCATTGATCTATCTTTCTGTTTTTGTGCCAGTACCATACTGTCTTGATTACTGTAGCTTTGTAGTATAGTCTGAAGTCAGGGAGTCTGATTCCTCCAGCTCTGTTTTTCTTTCTCAAGATTGCTTTGGCTATTCGGGGTCTTTTGTGTTTCCATATAAATTGTGAAATTTTTTGTTCTAGTTCTGTGAAAAATGCCAGTGGTAGTTTGATAGGGATTGCATTGAATCTGTAGATTGCTTTGGGTAGTAGAGACATTTTCACAATGTTGATTCTTCCAATCCAAGAACATGGTATGTCCCTCCATCTGTTTGTATCATCTTTAATTTCTTTCATCAGTGTCTTATAGTTTTCTGCATACAGGTCTTTTGTCTCCTTACATTGGTTTATTCCTAGGTATTTTATTCTTTTTGTTGCAATGGTAAATGGGAGCGTTTCCTTAATTTCTCTTTCAGGTTTTTCATCATTAGCATATAGGAATGCAAGAGACTTCTGTGCATTAATTTTGTATCCCGCTACTCTACCAGATTCAATGATTAGCTCTAGTAGTTTTCTGGTGGCATTTTTAGGATTCTCTATGTATAGTATCATGTCATCTGCAAACAGTGACAGTGTTACTTCTTCTTTTCTGATTTGGATTCCTTTTATTTCTTTTTCTTCTCTGATTGCCGTGCCTAAAACTTACTAAGCTATGTTGAATAATAGTGGTGAGAGTGGACAACCTTGTCTTGTTCCTGATCTTAGAGGAAATGGTTTCAGCTTTTCACCATTGAGAATGATGTTGGCCGTGGGTTTGTCATATATGGCCTTTACTATGTTGAGGTAGGTTCCCTCTATGCCTACTTTCTGGAGAGTTTTTATCATAAATGGGTGTTGAATTTTGTCAAAAGCTTTTTGTGCATCTATTGAGATTATCATAAGGTTTTTATCCTTCAATTTGTTAATATGGTGTATCACATTGATTGATTTGCGTATATTGAAGAATCCTTGCATGCCTGGGATAAACCCCACTTGATCATGGTGTATGATTCTTTTAATGTGCTGTTGGATTCTGTTTGCTAGTATTTTGTTGAGGATTTTTGCATCTGTACTCATCAGTGATATTGGCCTGTAGTTTTCTTTCGTTGTGACATCTTTGCCTGGTTTTGGTATCAGGGTGATGGTGACCTTGTAGAATGAGTATGGAAGTGTTCCTCCCTTTGCTATATTATGGAAGAGCTTGAGAAGGATAGATGTTAGCTCTTCTCTAAATGTTTGATAGAATTCGCCTGTGAAGCCATCTGGTCCTGGGCTTCTGTTTGTTGGAAGATTTTTAATCACTGTCTGAATTTCAGTGCTTGTGATTGGTCTGTTTATATTTCCTATTTCTTCCTGGTTTAGTCTTGGAAGGTGTGCTTTTCTAAGAATGTGCCCAATTCTTCCAGGTTGTCCATTTTATTGGCATAGAGTTGCTTACAGTAATTTCTCATGATCTTTTGTATTTCTGCAGTGTCAGTTGTTACTTCTCCTTTTTCATTTCTAATTCTATTGATTTGAGTCTTCTCCCTTTTTTTCTTGATGAGTCTGGCTAATGGTTTATGAATGTTGTTTATCTTCTCAAAGAACCAGCTTTTAGTTTTATTGATTTTTGCCATCGTTTCCTTCATTTCTTTTTCATTTATTTCTGATTTTTATGATTTCTTTGCTTCTGCTTTGGGTTTTTTTTGTTCTTCTTTCTCTAATTGCTTTAGGTGTAAGATTAGGTCGTTTGAGATGTTTCTTGTTTCTTGAGGTAGGATTGTATTGCTCTAAACTTCCCTCTTAGAACTGCTTTTGCTGCATCCCATAGGTTTTGGGTCATTGTGTTTTCACTGTGATTTGATTCTTGGCAATTTTTGATTTCCTCTTTGATTTCTTCAGTGATCTCTTGGTTATTTAGTAGTGTATTGTTTAGCCTCCATGTGTTTGTTTTTTACGGATTTTTCCTCTAACTGATATGTAGTCTCATAGCATTGTGGTCAGAAAAGATACTTGATACGATTTCAGTTTTCTTAAATTTACCAAGGTTTGATTTGTGACCCAAGATATGACCTATCCTGGAGAATGTCCATGAGCACTTGAGAGGAAAGTATATTCTGTTGTTTTTGGATGGAATGTACTTTAAATATTAATTAAGTCCATCTTGTCTTATGTGTCATTTAAAGCTTGTGTTCCCTTATTATTTTCATTTTGGATGATCTATCCATTGGTGAAAGTGGGGTGTTAAAGTCCCCTACTATGATTGTATTATGGTTGACTTCCCCTTTTCTGGCTGTTAGCATTTGCCTTATGTATTGAGGTGCTCCTATGTTGGGTGCATAAATATTTACAATTGTTATATCTTATTCTTGGATTGATCCCTTGATCATTATGTAGTGTCCTTCTTTGTCTCTTGTAATAGTCTTTATTTTAAAGTCTCTTTTGTCTGATATGAGAATTGCCACTCCAGCTTTCTTTTGATTTCCATTTGCATGGAATATCTTTTTCTATCCCCTCACTTTCAGTCTGTATGTATTCCTAGGTCTGAAGTGGGTCTCTTGTAGACAGCATATATATGGGTCTTTTTTTTTTTTTTTTCTGTGGTACGTGGGCCTCTCACTGTTGTGGTCTCTCCCGTTGCGGAGCACAGGCTCCGGACACGCAGGCTCAGCAGACATGGCTCACGGGCCTAGTCACTCCGCAGCATGTGGGATCTTCCCGGACTGGGGCACGAACCCATATGCCCTGCATTGGCAGGTAGACTCTCAACCACTGCACCACCAGGGAAGCCCTGGGTCTTTTTTTAGTATCCATTCAGCCAGTCTATGTCCTTTGGTTGGAGCATTTAATCCACTTACATTTAAGGTAATTTTCGATATGTACGTTCCTATTACCATTTTCTTAATTGTTTTGGGTTTGTTTCTGTAGGTCTTTTCCTTTTCTTGTGTTTCCTGCCTAGAGAATTTCCTTTAGCATTTGTTTTAAGGCTGGTTTAGTGGTGCTAAATTCTGTTAACTTTTACTTGTAAAAGTTTTAATTTCATCTTCGAATCTGAATGAGATCCTTCCTGGGTAATGTAATCTTGGTTGCAGGTTTTTCCCTTTTATCACTTTAAATATGTCCTGTCACTCCCTTCTGGCTTGTAGTTTCTGCTGAAGGATCAGCTCTTAACCTTGTGGGGATTCCCTTTTCTGTTATTTGTTGCTTTTCCCTTGCAGCTTTTAATATTTTTTCTTTTTATTTAATTTTTGATAGTTTGACTAATATATGTCTTGGTGTGTTTCTCCTTGGGTTTATCCTGTATGGGACTCTCTGCACATCTTGGACTTGAATGACTATTTCCTTTCCCATGTTAGGGAAGTTTTCGACTATAATCTCTTCAAATATTTTCTCAGACCCTTTCTTTTTCTCTTCTTCTGGGACCCCCATAATTCGAATGTTGGTGCATTAAATGTTGCCCCATAAGTCTCTGAGAATGCCCTCATTTCTTTTCATTCTTTTTTCTTTATTCTGCTCTGTGGTAGTGATTTCCACTATTTTATCTTCCAGGTCACTTATCTGTTCTTCTGCCTCAGTTATTCTGCTACTGGTTCCTTCTAGAGTATTTTTAATTTCATTTATTTTGTTGTTCATCATTGTTTGTTTGCTCTTTAGTTCTTCAAGTTCCTTGTTAAATGTTTCTTGTATTTTCCCCATTCTATTTCCAAGATTTTGGATCATCTTTACTATCATTATTCTGAATTCTTTTTCAGGTAGACTGCTTATTTCCTCCTCATTTGTTTGGTCTGGTGGGTTTTTACCTTGCTCCTTCATCTGCTGCATATTTCTCTGTCTTCTCATTTTGTTTAACTTACTTTGTTTGGGGGTCTCCTTTTCACAGGCTGCAGGTTCATATTCCCGTTGTTTTTGGTGTCTGCTCCCGTGGGTAAGGTTGGTTCAGTGGCTTATGTAGGCTTCCTGGTGGAGGGGACTGGTGCCTGTGTTCTGGTGGGTGGGGCTGGATCTTGTCTTTCTGGTGGGCAGGGCCAGGTCAGATGGTGTGTTTTGAGTTGTCTGTGAACTTAGTATGATTTTAGGCAGCCTCTCTGCTAATGGGTGGTGTCGTATTCCTGTCTTGCTACTTGTTTGGCATGGGGCATCCAGCACTGGAGCTTGCTGGCCATTGGGTGGAGCTGGGTCTTAGCATTCAGATGGAGATCTCTGGGAGAACTGTCACTGATTGATATTACATGGGGCTGGGAGGTCTCTGGTGGTCCAATGTCCTGAACTCGGCTTTCCCACTTCGGAGGCTCAGGCCTGACACCAGGCCCGAGCACCAAGACCCTGTCAGCCACATGGCCAGGTACGTGGGGATTTTCTTGCCTTTTGGGAAGTCTGAGGTCTTCTGCCAGTGTTCAGTAGATGTTCTGTAGGAGTTATTCCACATGTAGATGTATTTCTGATGTATTTGTGGGGAGGAAGATGATCTCTACACCTTACTCCTCAACCACCTTGAAGGTCTCCCTGCAATAGTAGACTCCACTGAAGACACCAACCTCCGCAAGACCTAGAGGTGCAGAGGCATTTTTTTCAGAAGGTATGCAGCTTGCTGTGATTGCAGAAAGGGAGAAAAAGAGAAGATCCTCTAGGGCAAGGGAGGAGCATTAAGATCCACAAGTGCAGTCACCATTGCTTTTGGGACTCTTCTATCCAGTTTTTTACTTTGTTGCTTTTCCTCTCTAAATGGATATATACAATTGAATTTTGACGTCACGATGGATCTGAAAATGATTTAACTTTTCTTTCATCTTGGTTGCCGGTTTGGTTGGGTAGAAAACTTAAGATTAAAAACAATTCTCTCGGGCTTCCCTGGTGGCGTAGTGGTTGAGAGTCCACCTGCCGATGCAGGGAACACGGGTTCGTCCCCCAGTCCGGGAAGATCCCACATGCCGCGGAGCGGCTGGGCCCGTGAGCCATGGCTGCTAAGCCTGCGCGTCCGGAGCCTGTGCTCCTCAATGGGAGAGGCCACAACAGTGAGAGGCCCACGTACCACAAAAAAAAAAAACAAAAACAAAACACAATTCTCTCTCTAATCTTCAAAAGTTTTAATGTCTGTTAGCAGGTGGCACTGTCATGAGAAGCTTGATACCAGCCTAAAATTATTAATCCTTTATAGGTAATCTGTAACTCTCTCCACCTCCTACTTTTAGTCTAATTATGTCTCCTTATCTTTAGTGTTCTAGGCTTTAATAATAATGTGTCTTGGTATGAGTGGTTTTTGTTCATTTCTTATTTAGGTTTGTGTGTGCGTGTGTGTGTGTGTGTGTGTGTGTGTGTGTGTGCGCGTGCCTGCATGTGAGTACCTGCCATTGCTTTGGCTAGACTGAGAAGAACTTTAAATAATGGTGGCAGTTGCCTCATCCTCATCTTTTCCTCACTTTTCTAAATGAGAAAAGTGTTTTCAAAATTCACCACAATTTTAACTGTTGAATTTAGATAGATATGCATTTTTATAATTTTTCCATCAAACTGCTCTTCTAAAAAAGTTTAGGAAAAAGTCCAAATTCCTTTTTGTCATAGATTGAGGTGATCCTATTACATCTTCTTTGATATACTGAAAAATAATATTATTAACATATTTCCTAGTACTGAACTGCAGTTGTAAAACTAACACCTTCTGTTTATTGAATTAATTTTCTAAAAAGCGTTAGGTTTAATTTGATATTACTTTGTTATTTCTATTTATTCATGGATGATTTTAGAAGGTAGTTTTCTTTGTGCTAATACTGACTTTGATATAGTAATATGTTAGCTTTAGTTTATTTAGAAAGATTTGCAAACGTTATATGTTCTGAAACATTTTATAGACAGGCATAGCAATAATCTCATCTTTGAAAATGAGAAAGGTGAAAAATTTCACTTATAAAATTATCTATCTCGTACCTTTGAAAAAGGAAATAATACATTTGATGCCTTGTATGGTTTTAACTTCTTCAGATTTTCTACTTTTATAAATTTTAGCACATCATGTTTTTCCAGATGGTTTTCTATTTCATCTACATGCTCAAATTTACCATCACAGTTTCACTTAGCATATTAATCCTCTCTGTGGCTGTGATTGTTACATCTCACTTAAATTCTTTTGAATTTGTATTTCTCTCTTTAAATTTTCTTGCTTTGCCTATTTAAAGTTGTTCTATCTATGCTGTTTTCAAATCAGTTCTTAAATATATTTATCAATTCTATTTTTTACTTTATTATTTCTGGTTTTGTCTTTATTAATTTTTTCCTTAATATTCCTATCAACATGTTTTGATATCTGAAATCTTGAAATAAAATTTTAACTTATTTATATTATTTTTTGCCTAACATTGAAAGCATTTTGGGCTGTGAATTTGCCTCTGCTTACAGCTTTAATTATATCTTACTAATTTTATAAGCCGATAGGTTAGGGTATCCCCAGAGAAAGAGAACAAGGAATGGCTTTCTTAACATAAGAGAATCAATTCTGGCCTAAGCCATTTTGTGATCTAAGCCTGGCCACAAGGCTTGCCCTTAAACAGGTCTCAGTAATTAATGATCTTAAGGGAAGAGAGGAATGCAGGAACAGAAAAACAATAGTGCAGTGATAAAGCAGAGTCCTAGTTCTTCCTCAAGGGATATACATAATAATATATCTTTGAGTTCTGCAGGAACAAAGGCACCACTCAGGTGGAGGATGGAAATGATGATGCTGACCCTCTGGACTTCAGTCAACTAAGACTTGAACTCTGTTGACCTTTGCCCCAATTCTACACTGAATTCTCCAGCTCAAGCCCCATCATGAATATGGGGTTAAAACCTTAGGTTTAAACCTCCCCAGTTTTGCTGTTCAGGGAGACACTGCTTTGGGAAAGATCCATGTGTTCTCCTTACTTGCTGCAAGTAATAATAAATCCTTCCTTCTCCTGATCTTTGGCTTGGTTGTCTATTGGCTCGACACCCACTAAGAGGTAAACCCAGTTTTCAGATAACAGTTCTGATGTGTACTTTCCTCATTGCCCTTATTTTTGAAATATTCACTTTGCAATTTTAATTTATCATTTGATTCAAGAATTATAATAATGATTGTTGATTTCCAAGTTGACCTTACTTTAATTAAACTTTTGCTATTATATCACAATCTCCTTTTTATTTCTTAAAAATGTGACCATTTATCATCTATCTTCTTAATGTATTAAAATTATATTTGTTGCTTAAAATATGATTATTTTAATAAGTAACTATGGCTGCATTAAAAAGTGTAGTTTTTCTCTGTTACACTAAATTATATATATTCATATATAACATTGTTTTATATACCCTGCCTAATTTATATAACATATACACCTGTGTGCAAACTTATGATCTCTTCTAAAAATGTCTTTCCACCTATTGATACATCTTTATTTTTTACTTATTTTTTAACAGGAGAAAAACAAAGTTTAATAACATGTACACATGGAAGAGACCCAGAAAAACGGAATAACTCATCAAAATGGCTGAAGCTTTCACCTTAAATACCATCCTCAGCTAAAGACAAATAAGAATGTTGGGGGTAGTGGTTTGGGACTTCAAAGTGGAAGAAGGCAATTCACATGGAGATGGAAAAGCAAATGACTGATAGTCCTGCAAATATTTGGAGTTCTCCTTACCACACCTAGTCCATATTCTTTGCAGATATCTCTGGTAATAGTGCTCTTGTTGGCTCAAGCTCTTTATCTTAATTCCTTAGACAGTAAAGTGTGGTAAAAAGACTTCCTGAGTTTTCCATTTCTTAAAAATAATAAGCTTAAAATTATTCTCACGCCAAAGAGACACATTTTGGGGTGGCAAATTTTGCTTCCCTACAGTGCCTTGGGCCAGGTAGAAAAGGTTAACACAGAAACACAAGGAGGAAGCTACCTGGCTTCCCAAGATAGTCCCTAATGGTTTGGGGACCTCAGATACCTGAATCTGAGATTTGGGAGTGTTCAATTGAGACCGATACTTCAGGTTCATCTCATCTTTTGCTAAGGGTCCTGTTGATTATAGCTCTGATTATATGTTGCCTAAGGGAAGCCAAGAGGATTTGGTGCCAGCTGATTTCAATCTTGGTTTGGCTGGTGAGAGACAGTAGCTGATGTCGTGGCATACACCTGGTAAAATACCCCAGGGGCTAAAACTCTTTCAGGAACAAGAGGTGGAATTGGGAAATAAAATTTCCTAGGATTTCTCAGTGGTCCTGTAAAAAGCCCTAGGCCTCTAAGACTTCAAGCAGTATGAGATTTAAATCTACAACCATTCATCTAGTTAACTGCTCTCATCTGAAAGGATTCATGTTTCATCTCCTCAGGAGGACCAAATAGTTACAGTCCAAAGTACATCCCCTAAGGTGCACTATCTCCCCAGGAATTTACATTTCAAGGAGGAATGAGGGCCAGAATATTGGAGACTCCAGGTCTTGCTCCCGGAGAGATTTTGTCACCAGCAAAGCCCGGTAACAGTTCTCAACAAATAAAAATAGAATCTGGGTAATAAAATAAAGTCTAACCTCTTTTTTTTCTTTTCCTTTGTGCTTCGACTAGTTTCACTTGTTCACAGGGTGCTTGCTTCATGCAGAGGCCTCGCACCGGGCACTTCAGAACAGAACACCTAGCGAGAGCAGCGCTGACACCTCAGCTCGGAAGCGCTGTCTCTGACGCGGCAACTCAAGATGGCGGTGGAAGGTCATGCGCAGAGACGATACACCGCACGGCTCTCTGAGCATGTGCCAACCTGACCGACCGCAAGAACTCCGCCTCCTCCTGCACTGAAGAGAACTCGATCAAGCAGCCCCACCCACAGCCTTTCGGGTAGAGTGTGTGATGCAGAGCTTGGGCTCGCGCCTCTCCTTTCTTTCACCGAAGAATAAAGCTCTCCTTTGCT
The DNA here is from genome assembly GCF_005190385.1 of Monodon monoceros. Classification (NCBI taxonomy): domain Eukaryota; kingdom Metazoa; phylum Chordata; class Mammalia; order Artiodactyla; family Monodontidae; genus Monodon; species Monodon monoceros. The sequence continues at coordinate 105,585,803 of NW_021703778.1, forward strand.
CTTGAACCAAACGTGGTCTCCTTTGGCTCACAACACCCGGCACCCTGCAGGAAGACCGTTGTTGGGGCCCGACAAAGGGTTGGTAACCTGATAAATTTTAAAAATATTTTGTTGATATTAATTTGGAATGCAAATATTAATGTAGCTATATAGTCATTGTAGATTATAACTTATGAAAACTTTACCGTTCTATTTAATACTGTTTTTCTTAAATTATTATTTTTCCTAATGCTAATATCACTTTACGTTCTTTATTTTTCATGATAAGTATTTTTGCTCATCAATTAGTTTTAATTGTGTTGTTACCTTATTTTAGGTGTAGATTATACAACAGGAGTTAGAATTTATTTTTTAGTCTAACCTAAGAGTCAGTCATTTTGTGGAGGATTTTAATTTATATTTATTGCCATAATTGATATGTTTGTTTATGACTGTCATCTTGTTCTAAATTTTTCTTGAAGGTTTCATTGTGATTTTCTTTTGTTTTCTATTTCTTCATTCACCCAACAAATATTTATTGAGAACCTTCAACAAAACAAGAAATATGTTGGGCACCGATGAAACAACTGTGAACTGCCAGACAGCATTACAATGCTCATGGAACTCATTCTTGCAGGGGGAAAGCATTTAAAGCAATGATAATAATTGTAAGTGGTGCATAATGGCAGGTAGTCTGCTTACCAATGGAGGCATACAAAACATCTGCTTTGGCAGAAGGAGATGCAAGAGGAGGTCTCTTGGGGAGGTGATACCTAAGCTAAATACTTAGGGATGAGAAAAATCTGAGGACAGAGGGCAGAGGAAGCTTTGAGTTAAGTAGTGAGAAAAAATATGTTCAAAGCCCAGAGGCCAAAGTGTATACTATTTGGAATAATTCAGAATAAAAGGTAGCATTCAAGATGTAGGTGAGTGGGAATAGGATGGAGATGGAGGAATTTCATATTCAGACCTATTGATATTCAGGGGTGTGTTTGTGTGCGTGTGCGTGTGCACATAGACATGCCGTGGCTCCAGAAAGACATCTAGATTTCTATATGTAGAACAGTTGAAACCATGTGGCTATTCTTCACCCAGAAGAATGTGGGGAACAAGAAGAGATGAGGTTGTAGGAGAGGACACCAAGACCGAAGGGACAGACAGTTAAGAGTGATCAAAGAAGATTAATCCGGATGACACCATGTACTGAAAAAGTGTGGTCCGATGAATGTCATCATGATAGCTTTTCAAAAAGAACAGAAGCATCAGAAGTTTCAAGTGTTTCTACATGGAATGTATCTTGTTCAATAGGTAACTACAAGTTGAGGTTCATATCTAGTTTCCAATTTGCCTTAAACTCCACACAAGTTACAAAGTATGGTTGTATCTGTCCTGCTTCCTGGCATTATGCCCACCAAAGTATCCTGCTATATCAGATGGAGGTCCCCACAATGCAGGTTTTTCCCCATTTCTCCTTTGTGAGAATCCTGAGACTGTTCTGTGTGGATGTATTGAATATTTTGGTCTCTGGTTGGGAAAGGTATAATTTTTAGTACTACTCAGTCTATCCATAACCTGCCCTTGCCCTCAGTCCTCACTTTTCTCATTAGAGGTCACTTTAAGTCTTTTGCCCCAGTCGTATCTTAACTGATGCTGTGCTGATTTTTTAGGAGATAGAGCTGAGGGTTAGTCTCTCGTCTCTTTCTTCTTGCTGTACTACAACTTACTAGAATTTCTAGTTTGTGTGTCACATTCTACACTTTTTAAAAATTGCACAATAATGGTACACATTTTAAACATTTTATTCCCTAGATTATTACCATGAGAATCTAGAAAAGAAATGATTATTAGAATCAGCATTGCCATTTCACCTAGAGGGCTTCAACTATTTCATTATATGAAAACCTTACAGGTTAATTTAGGACTCTAAAAGTCAACAAAACAACCTAATTAACACACCAATTCTGTGTCCCTGAAATACAAACCCATGAATACATTTGAGGCCAAGTAAATCAAAGACAGTTTATTCACAAAGTTGCAACTAGAAGTTAATGCAAGCAATATAATGTTCTAGAATTAAATTTAAGTTTCTCCTCATTAGATTAAACTACGGGAATGGCTATCAATCACTTTCAGGTCAATTCCTCCTATTCTTATTTTCGTTTTGGGGTTTGTCTGTCGCTGCTCCTCTTCTGTGTTTCACATACCTCCTGCACAGGCCTCACTGTATGCTATATCATATTTGTGTTCTCTTTTTCTAAGATGAGTTTTTTTATTTTTTCCTTTTTTAAAATTGAGATACAATTGCTATATAACATATTAGTTTCAGGTATACAAAATAATGATTTACATGTGGTTTTTATATTAGGTGTATAAATATTTTAATCTATCTATCTGCAGTTGCTCAATTCACAATTACACTTACAAGGATTTTAAATTATACTTACAAGGATTTTTATTCTTCTCCATAATATGATCTTGCAACACATTTGGCTAGAGTTCCCACTGTCTCTTGCTTATTATGTGGACGCGGCACTTTGGCAGGACTCTTACAGACTCTTGGTTAAGAACAACCTTTAAAATTTCCATCAATAAGTCTATGAAACTCCATCTCTCAGTTTATTAAACATCTTCCCTATTGACATTAGTTCCGTATTTTATTGCTAACTAGGTGGGTGCGGTTACTAAACTTCCATCAGTCTCAGTGACACATCCTCAGAAAAGCCTTCCCTAACTGCCTTATCTGAGTAAGCATACTCTTATTTTATTATATATCATTCCATAATGTTTATTTTCTTCATGGAACTTAGCATTATTTGTAATTATTAATTGCTTTCTTTCTTTGTCAACTTTTTTGTTTGGTTCCCTCACTAGCCCTTAAGTTTTGTGGGTAAAAAATGGTATCTTTTGGATCTCCACCATATTCTACATAATAAACTTGATGTTTAATATATATTTGTTCAATAAATAAATGAATAAATACATTGAGTAAATGGTAGAAGTTGGAGATGAACGTCTTGCTACATATTCATCTAATTTTCAATAAATCAATTAAAAAACACATTAAGCAACTATATGTATCATATGTATATGGTATTTAGCCAGATACTATCAAAAGAAAAACCACCTACGGAGTAAAACAAGGTATACACACTAAGAGTTACATGCCTTATTTGGGAAATAAGTGGGAATCTTATGTTTAGTTTTAGATGGAATTAACTGAGCAATAAGTTGATAGGAACATTTTCAGTTTGAGGTATATAGATGTGTCAGTTTACCCACTGAGATTCTCATACAGTTTAGAAATCTGATTAAAAGTGTACTTCTCATGATTCAATTAGCCTTTTAGATAGATAACAAGTCACCAATATACTCATGCTCATTATGAGAGCTAATTATGAGAAAAACAATGTGGTGCAGTAAACAGAGCCATGGTTTGAAGCTATATTCATCCATCCCTCTATCCATCTATCCATCAACCCTCCACTCATCTTTCTATCTGTTCAACAAACAAAACCAACTCGTTACTGAATACAGCCATATATTGTAACACTCACTCCCTGGATCTGAATAGATAAAACCCTATATACTAGTGATGTGCCCTGGGCAATACTGATTAATATCCTCAACATCCTCAACTACAAAATTATTATTCAGTATTGTAAGGAAAAGAAATATCATTAAAGCATAGTGCCTGACACTCAGAAAGTCTATGAGAATATGAGAACTATTATTAGTTCTAAATAATGACTTTTATTCTATGATTACATAGTGGAATCTACATTTGAAACTTTCCAAAACTGAAACAACATTGGTTGGCATTAAAAAAATTTATCGACAAAACCAGTATTTACAAACTAATAACACATGAATTTGATGAGTAGAGAACTGAAAGTTTATAATTCTGATGATAATTCACATCAGGAGCCTTAAATATTACTTGTGAGCCATCTGTCTAAGCTGCCATTTATGATACAAAACAAAAACTAAAACAATATTGAATAAGAAATGTACAGGATAAACATAGCTAATTTTCTCCATCTCTGGTTGGACTTACAGGGAATGGAATAATTGCGCTTTGTCAGAGAGGGTTTTGCCTTTTGCTGCATCTTTCTAAGCTGTCCAATTTTCCTATTGCTTGAACTTTGATTGTTTTTTACTGTCATTTCCAGCATCTTATAGAAGTGATCCTCAAAGGGCAAATAACCTTGATGAAGGTATTATAGACAGTATCTCGAAAGAATATGAATAGTTCCTTTCAAGCATATAAATAATTAAATATGTAATAAATATATTAAATATATTAATATTTAATATACAGCCATTCAAAGCTGTTTATTATTTCTCTTTAAAGTAGCCAAATAAACTGTGAAAGAAATGTTCCTTCCTTTTCAAATATTTTAAATTTTACTCTGAAATATTTCAAACAAAAACAAAAACAACTGACAGTTACACAACAGATATCTATATTAACATTTTGCCATATTGGTGATATTTACTTCAGCTCTTTAAAAAAAAAAAAAAGGAGATAAAGGGACACACAAATTTATAGCTTCATATCTCCCATTCTGTCCCTTTCCCTCTCTCCCAAGAGACAAATAATTGTCTTAAAACTAATATCACTCCAAAACATGTTTAAAAAATATTTTCCATCCGTGTATGTATTTCTAACTCATAGATTTTGTTTTTGTGTTTAATATTATTCATAATTGGTATCATTCTGAATTTGAAATTTTATTCTTCATTTACATCACATTTTTGAGGTGTATTCATGTTGCTGTGTATAGATAAAGTTCATTCATCTAAACTTCTAGATTTAACTATTTCATTGTATACATAAATCTAGGACAGTAAAGTCTTTTTTTTTATTGTTAGGGAGCTTGAGTTTTATTATTCTAAGTATAATGAGACATCTTTATAAGCTTTTTTTTTCTTTTTTTCTTTTTTTGGCTGTGTTGGGTCTTCGTTGCTATGTGCAGGCTTTCTCTAGTTGCGTTGAGCGGGGACTACTCTTCATTGTGGAGCGCAGGCTTCTCACTGTAGTGGCTTCTCTTGTTGCAGAGCACGGGCTCTAGGGTGCATGGGCTCAGTAGTTGTGGCTTGCGGGCTCTAGAGCGCAGGCACAGTAGTTGTGGCGCACGGGCTTAGTTGCTCTGCGGCATGTGGGATCTTCCCGGACCAGGGCTCGAACCCGCGTCCCCTGCATTGGCAGGCGGATTCTTAACCACTGCACCACCAGGGAAGCCAAGTCATTTCTTTTTATCATGTTACAAACAGGGCTGCAGGGAACACCATTGGATTTGTCTTTATGTACACGCGTGTGAGAGTTTCTCAAGAGAAGATACCTAGTACTGGTTGCTGGGTCTAGGGTATGTACATATTTGACTATTCTGATCTTTTCTATTAGTACATATAAGAGATCCATTTTCCCAATGTCTTCTGCACAGTTCACGTGATAGGATGTTAATTGTGCATGATCGCCTAAGCTCATCTGATTTACCACTTTTCCAAATAGCAGTGAGGCTTAGCATATTTTCATGGCTTTTTTGCCATGTTCTGGTCTGCTTCTGTGAATTTCCTGATGTCCATTTTTTGACTGGGCTGTTCTTTTTAATTTGTGAGAATTTTCTCTTATGTTGGATATAGCAGTTGGTCAGTTATATGTGTTAAAAATATAACTTTCAGCTTGTGGCTGGTCTTTTCACTCTTATGATGGCCTTTGCCATATAGAAATTATCTTAATTTTAATGTGAAATTATTTCTTTTATGATTTTTGGGTTTTGTGACTATTTTAGAAAATCCTTGCCAATCCCAAGATTTAATATAAAATATTCTATTTTTTTCCTAAAAGTAATGCAGTTTTGCTTTTACATCTAGATCTTTTATCCATCTGAATTTTATTTTTGAGTGAGGTATGAGATGTCTTTTTCCACATGGATAGCCAATTGTCCGCGCACCATTTATTGACTGATCCATCTTTTTGTCACTGATTTGTAATGCCATCTCTGTTTTTACAATCACAGTTCTATATTTGTCTCTATATATTTCTAGCATATCTTTTGTTATATTTGCCTCCTGGATTTCTTACACATTGGTTCCTGTTATAATTAGCATCCATTATCCCCATCCAGAATGCTTCATCGTGAAAATTTTCAAACATACCTAAAAGTTGAAAGAATAGTACAGTGAATACGGTTAAATTATGCTATATTTATTGCATCATATATCCATCTATTCAAATCTCTATCCATTCATCGATCTCTCTTAACTGCTGTTGTGAATCTCAAAGTAAATTGTACTTCTAAAATTTCAATATGCATGTCAACTAGAGTTCAATACTGATCTGCTGTTTTTCAAGATGACATTTACACACATTGAAATGCAAAAATTGTACCATTCTGTGAGTTTTGACCAATGCATACACCTAGGAACCCAAATCCCTATCAGTATATAAGGTATTATTATCAGCCCAGAAAGTTCTCTCCTGTCCCTTTTCAGTCAACCCTCCCAGAGACAAACGCTCTTCTGATTTTTTTTCACCATGGATTATTTTAGCATTTTCTAGAATTTCATATAAATGGAATCATACAGTATATACTCTTATGCAAGACTTCATTCACTCTGCATAATGTTTCTGAGATTCAGCCATGTTGTTTAACATAACCATAGTTTGTTTCTTTTTCTTCTTGAATAGTGTTACACTCTATGAGTATGCCACCACTTCTTTATCCATTCTCCATCTGATCGACTTTGGACTGTGCAACTTTTTGCTATCATGAATAAAGCAGCAGTAAACATTCATGAACAACTCTCTTTGAGGATATATATTTTCCATTCTTTTGAGTTATATCTAAGAGTGGAATTGTTGGATTAACAGAGGTAGTTACTTAACTTTGTAAATAGCTGTTAAACTTTACAAAATGTATCATTTTACATACCTACCAAGAAAAAAATGAGAGTCTGGTTACTCCATGTCCTCATCAACATTTGATGTTGTCATTCTTATTAGTTTTTGCTGTTCAGTGGGTGTGTAGTTCTATCTCATTATGGTTGTAATAAGTATTTTCTTGATGGCTACTAAATGTTCGATATATTTTTTCATATGCTTATAGGGCACTTGTATATCTTCCTTTGCAAAGTGTCTGTTCAAATCTTTTGCTTTTTTAACTAGGTGGTTTGTCTTTTTATTATTCAGTTCTGAGAATTCATTTTATATCCTGTCTATAACCCTTTGATAGGTACTCATTCTGCAAATATTTCTCCCAGTTTGTGAGTGTCCTGTTAATTTTCTTAAATGGTGGATTTTGGTGAGCCAAAGTTTTTAATTTCAAGTCTAATGTGTTAGTTTCCCAGGGTTGCCATAAAAAAGTATCACAAACCAGGGGTCTAAAATAATAAGAATTTATAATTTTGTAGTCTTGAGAATGAAAATCCAAAATAAAGATGTTGGTAAAATTGGTTCTTTCTGAGGACTCTTAGGGAGATCTGTTCCATGCACCTCTCCTAGCTCCTGGTGACTGCTGGCAATCCTTGGCAATCCTTGGCTTGTAAATGCATCACTTGAATCTCTGCCTCCATCTTCACATGGCATTCTCCCTGTGTTTGCCTCGTCTCATGGTTGTCATCTTATTAGGACACCAGTCATACTGTCTTAGGGGTCCATGCTATTGTAGTATGACCTCATCTTAAATCTGCGGTTGTTTCCAAATAAGGTCACATTATAAGGTAGTGGGGGTTAGGACGTCAATGAAATATATTTTTAGGGGGATACAATTCAACCCATAATATCCAATCTGTCAACTCCTTTTCTTTTATAATCAATGCTTTCTCTGTGCTATCTCAAAGTATTACTTCTCCCAAGTTAGAAAGATACTTCCCCATGTTTTCTTCTAGAAACATTTTTGGTCTAGCTTTTATTTTTCAGAATCTACCTCAAATTAATTTTTGTGTGTGGTGTAAAATAATGATTGAGGTTTATTTTTTTCATGTGGGTATCTAATTTCTCCAGCATTTTGATGGAAAACGCTTTCCTTTTTCTCATTGCATTGCTTTAGCACCTTGGTGAAAATTCAGTTGATTATAGAAATGTAAGTGTACTTTAAGGCTCTCTGTTTTGTTTAATTGATCTAGAGGCATACCTCATTTTATTGTGGTTTGCTTTATTGTACATCACAGATATTGAGGAGTTTTCTTCTTGTTGTTGTTTTGTTTTTTCTTTGTTTGTTTGTTTACAAATTGAAGGTTTGTGGCAATCCTGCATCCAGCAAGTCTGTTAGCTCCATTTTTCTCTGTGCCACATTTTGGTAATACTCGCAATATTTCAAACTCTCCACCAGCAAATAGATTATGACTCACTGAAGGCTCAGATCATGGTTGGCCATTTTTTTCAGTAATAAAGTATATGTTAAATTAAGATATGTACAGTGATTTTTAGACAATGCAATTGCACATTTAATAGACTAACAGTATAGAGTAAACATAACTTTCATGTGCACTGGGAAACCAAAAAGTTTGTGTGACTTTCTTTATTGCGATATTCACTTTATTGTGGTGATCTGGAGCCAAACACACAATATCTCTGAGATATGCCTGCATTTGTCTATTCTATACCCATACTGTACTTGGCCATACTGTACACAGCCACGAGAAGAGACAAACAGGGAGAATGCCAGGTCAAGATGTAGGCAGAGATTGGAGTGATGCATTTACAAGCCGAAGAACGACAAAGGTTGCCTGCAGTTATCAGAAGCTAGGAGAGATGCATGGAACAGATTATTCTTAAGAGGCCTCAGAAGAAACCAGCCCCAGCTACATCTTGATTTTAGACTGTTTTACTCCTAGAATACATCTTTATGGTGTCCATCCAAAGCGAAGATAAAGGTATGTTAGCAGAAACTCTTCCTTGCCCCACAGTCTCAACCCCAGTGTCTTTTCTCGTCCCCTCTTAAGGTCACCAAAAGTGCTGTTCAGGCTCTGAGCTGCTACCTCCTCAATTAGCAAATTCTCTTAGGAAAAAAGTAACCGTAAGCCCTGGGCTCATCTCATCGAGTTTCTGTCCTTGTCCCAACTCCATCAAGGCCCAGAAATTCTTTACTCTCTTATTACCTACCTCTCCAAATACTTTCCAGCAGAATTTCTTATATCGACCTCAGCTTTCCTGGTGGCCCTAATTGTGAGAGTTGGTTAAAGAGGTCTATCCAACAGTGCCAGAGGCAGGACTCCCCTAATATTCCTTATTTGTTCATTTTTTTGGATCATTCTAGCCAGAGATATGTCTACTTTGATACCCTTTAAGTAAACAGATTTTAGTTTTGTTAAACATTTTTTTTTTACATAACCAATGTATTTCATATTCTTCAGTCTACTTTGATTAGATTTTTTTAGGGATAATCTCAATTTTTACAGAATTCTTGAAACAAGAAATCTGAAGTTAATCAATCTCTATATCCTTATGCCAGAAGTAATATAAACTTACAACATTTTATCTGCAATCATTGCTCTACTTTTCTGCAAGTTTTTAATCACCCTATATTTTAGTTCTACTTTGTTTCATGCCCCTTAAATTGGGCATTGTTGTTACTATTATTATTTAATAAAGTCAATACTTCTTTAGATTTACCTACATGATAAATTTTCTACTGTTTTTTAAATTCTGATTTCTACTTCTGGATTTACTTTCCCTCTTGAATTATTGTTTAAGTGGTCATATAGCATGCATCTACTAGTAGCAAACTATTTGAGTTGCTATCATTGCTGTTCTCTTAGCAATTTAAAGATTTTGAGTTTTTTGCCATTATCTATCTATATGTCTATCTGTCTGTCTATCTATTTTTGTTGGCCAGTCTGTTTTTTGTCTAATGGTCTTACTTTGTAAGCAATCTGCCTTCTAATCTGATTGATTTTAAGATCTGTCCTTTATCTTCGGTACTTAAGATCTTACCTCTATTTTTGAATTTAGTAAATGGAGTCCCTCATTACCCATGGTGGATTGGGTCCAGTACCAGCCTAGGATACCAAAATCCCCAGATGCTCAAGCGGCATAGTTAGCCCTCTGTATCCGTAGTTCTGCATCTGCAGATTCAACCAACTATGCATCGTGTATTGCTGTTTGTATTTATTGAAAAAAAAATGGATGTATAAGTGAATCTGCACAAACCTTTGTTGTTCAAGGGTCAGCTCTGTAAATATGTCTTAATTAATCCTTCTGAAGACTTTTTGTCCTTCCTGAATCTGAGGATTCTTGTCTTTTATCACATCTGAAGAATTCTCAGCCACTGTCTTGTCATTATTTCTCTGTCTTCTACTGTCCTCCTAGATCATCTATGTTGAAACTTTTCCTTCTATCATCCCTGTCTCTTAACCTCTCTTTTATACTTTCTATAACCTCACCTATCTCTGTTGCATTTGGTTAATTTCTTCAGAAACATTTTCCAATTCACTAATTAGCTCTTCAGCTGTGTCAGATATTCTCTATAACACATCTTTTTCTAATTTACATTTTAATTGCTATATTTCTTGCTTTTCAAATTACTTTTTTTTTCAGATGACCCTGTTCTTTTTCATAGTGTCTTTTCTTTTATTAAGGTTTCTATTCCTCTTTAAAATCTTTCATAATTGCAAAAAAATATTTTATAATCTTCATCAGATTGCTGAGGCATATGAAATTCTTGGTCTCTGATCCCATTTTGTGTATGTGTGTGCTTGACATTGCTCCTTACTCAGGATAAGTTGTTTTCTGATTTGTTTCTGCCTTTAAATGTGAGGCTCCCTCACAGGCTGAGTTGTGAACGTATCCATGGAATATGTGGATATTCCACGTATTAATGGAATTTTGCATTTGTGTTTTGCTCTGGTAAACTCCCCAAGATACCTCTGGTGGTGTTCTTTTACAAATGATTCTTTAAAGCTTTGGGGTTTCTGGATCATGTGAAACCTCATTTGAAGGCAGATCTCTACAGAAGAATTTTGAGTAGTATTCCACTAAATCTTTTGCATGCATTATTTAATTCTAATATAATATCAATAAACCTGTGAGGTAGATACTATTATTTTCATACTAGAGATGGGGAAATTAAGGCTTGCACTATTAATAAAAATATCGAAAGCTGCAAATCTAAGTGGCATAGGTACAGCTCAAATCAAGGCTAGACTCATTTCAAACCATATTCTTAATCATTACACTATGCTTTGTTACTAGTCAGACAAACAGTTCATCATCTCAAACAACCCTTCATCAGTCATCCTTGCATATCCATTTGATTATAAATAAAGAGTTGGGATATGCTGAGGAAGGCAACAGTATGCATTAAAATTTTCTGCATATTGATTTAACCAAAAGTTGAAAAAGGGATGATTATTTTTAAGCAACTATTAAATTTGATATTCATTTTTCCATTACAGCCTTTTCATTTAATATGTATATGTGTATATATCTATTTCTATATCCTTGTGTTGCAAAATGAAAATGGGTCTGCAGGCTGTGGATGGACCCACTCAATTTTAGTAGTGATAGACTCTTTTAGGCTCTATTAATGTCACTCTTAATCACCTCTGGTCCCAGATTATACTCAAGTGCTATCATGAGTCTGACTGCAAAGAGCAGCTATCCTATATCTCATTACAAATATCACTGCTTCCATTCTCATTTCAATTCTTAGCTGAAAATGTTTCTTCATTTAATTATACTGTTTAAACTTTGTTTCTCTCTTGTTTTCTATTATTTACTATTTTCCTTGATTTATTTACAGTTATTTTCTAAGGTGCTTTAAAATAATTTGTATGGGGAAGGATGCAATATAAAATAAAATTTTCCTGTTTTCAGTGACACTAAGTAGAGTATAATAATTTGCTTCTGGACTCCCGCCAAGCTTTCTTTAATTTTTTATATAAATTGTCTAAAAACAACTCAGCTATATTAGTGACTATATCATAAAGCTTTGCTTAATTAGATTTAATGTGTTTATAGAGTAACAAAGAACTTTTGTTGACATTTTGTTTTACTAGATATAAAAAAATCTGGCAATTACAGGCATTTCAGAGTGTATCTAAAGAGTTTACCTTGAGCAAAGCAAAACATTTAAGAAATATTTTAATTAGGTTTTGGAAAGTGTGGTGCCCATGAGAATGATAAAAACTGGAATAGAGCACATATATCAGAGCTATTCAAATGTCCCTAAATAACTAAATTATTTATTATTGATTGGACTACCCACATCTCTCTTTGAAGAACCATGATGTGAGATTTATAATTGGACATTTGTTGAGTAGGAAGATCTTTAGGGTTCCTGGACCCAATTCCAGTGTGGGTATGTGTATGTGGGGGGAGGGGATACTTCCCTCACAACACCAAGCAATTCTCAGACACCAGCAGAGTGTCCAAGAATTCAATTCAGTTCTGACACTATCTACCCAGAGATAGCATCAGATTCCACAAGCTGAGGGCTCAGTCCCGCAAGACTGACCCCACCTCCCCCCACCTTAGAAGTCAATCGCAAGTCCAGGTTATTACCTGTACTTCTGACCAACTGGCTATAAATCAGAACTCCCCATCTCTCCCTCCTCAGATTTTATTAATTTGTTAGAGCAGCTCACAGAACTGAGAAACATTTTACTTACTAGATTACTGTTTTATTGTATACGGATATAACTCAGGAACAGACAGAAGGGGAAAGTGCATGCATATGGCAGGGTATGGGGAAGGGGCATGGAGCTTCCCCACCCTCTCCAGGGTGCAACCCTCCCAGCATATCCAAGTGTTCACCTACCCAGAAGCTCTCTGAATCTCGTCCTTTAGGATTTTTTAATGGAGGCTTCATCACATAGTCATGATTGATTAGATTATATGCCTTTGGCAATTGATTCAACCTCCAGGCCCTATCTCTTCCCTGGAAATCAGGGAATGGGACTGAAAGTTCCAACCCTCCAATCACGCAGTTGGTTCTCCTGGCAACTAGCCCCATCCTAGGAGTGTGTTGCTGGGGAGAGAGGGCGGTCCAAAAGTTACCTCATTAATATAACCAAAAACACTTTTATACCTTATCACAGGAAATTTCAAGGGTTTTAGGAGCTGTGAGCCAGGAACTCTAGACAAGTATATATGAGATATATATTTTGGTCATCTGAATGACCAAATATATATATATATTTTATAAATCACAATATCACAGTAGAGCTAAAGTGTGTGTTCTTAGTATGAAACTATAAGGCATACCTTCTCTGATATTCTAATACATATATTCATTCATGAAAAGCCATTTAGAGCAGAGTCTAGAGATGTAAGGATTTTTCTCCTGAATTTGAGTTTTGTAATTTTACCAATGATAAATTTGATCAAAGTATGAGATTTATTCCAAGTAAAGGAAGTCCAGGAGACCCACTTTCTGCTGAAGCTCTTTCTCTTTTTTAAAATTTTTCACATCTTACTTTTTTGAATGAGATATGATGACCACTAAAATTAACTGTTATTATAAATACAGTGGCAAGATGTATAATGATCTACTAAAATATTTTCTGAAACTTCACAATGAAGTGATACATTTACTAGGTATTATTTACATTGTTAAACTCTAACAGTTCTTCAACATTTGAATAACTAAATAATGATATGGTTTACCATATGTTTCCATTTAATGAAGCCTTGTATTGATACTTAAATGCTTCATTAAATCACAAGCTGCCAAAATAAGTAGTTTTTCTCTTGTCATAAATGTGACATGGTTTAACTTAAAAGTCTTGTCGTTCTAAAAATTAAGAATGCTTTTATTCTGCATATATTATAAGCAACATCTCTCAATATTTCAGGTTTACATACAAAACATTTTCAGGAGGCTGACATTGTAGTTTGGGAATTTTTGTGCACAATTTTCTTGTCAGCGGAAGGTTGTATGAGTTGTTATAACTATCATTTCATCATAAACTAAACAAAGTTTATATGCAATTTTCAAAAGCTTCTTGAAATGACACATTTCATTAATAATAATAACAATGAGCTAAAAAAAAAAAGTCCTAGTCTGAGCTGTAAACACCAAACAACTGTAATTTCACCAAAATCATATTTTGTCAAGGCAGCAAGTTACCTTGAAAATAACAAGTTTGGAAAATGACGAGTTCAGATATTCTGAAGAACACATGTAGCTTGGAAAGTAATATCAGATTTTGCCTTTCTACCTTTTCAAAAAAATACCTAAGACTGACTTTATGACACAATCATGAGGTCTAATTAGTACATAAGTTTTAACTGATGTTTATTTTGAGCAAAAAGGAAGCTTTTAGATCTTGATGAATTGTTTTCTAGGAGATTAGGTTGTATGGGAGAAAGTTCAGGCATGAATAAGTGAGTATTTCAAGGTTGGTTCATTAAATATGACTCATCTTAAAGAAAGTTAAATGACAACTGATTGTATATGACAGTTGACAAAACAATGTTTTTGCAAACCTTGGTTTGCAGAAGAATGTTGTGTTTCAATACTTGAATTTTAACACATTTATACTATAACAAATGTATTTGAACATGTATACATTACTCAGGACTCTGAAGCATGATCATTTCCCTTCGAGTGTAATTCATGTGCCTTATTTTAATTTAGATCCCCAAACAAAGGTTTTAAAAAATATACAACTAAATATTTGTATTAACCTATAGGATTATAATTACCTTTTTGTGCATGTTCATTTTTTTATTACTATAAATTATCTCTTCGTCTGGCTAATATGACAAGAAAATGCAGTGTTTGCTTGCATAAAAAATTATATATGGAATAAAAACTTAAATGCATATAGGACAGACGGAAACACAAGTAAGTGTATAATATGTAGTCGGATCTGTGTCTGAATGTATGCTCTGCTTAAATGTAGTATTCAAATCCAAAGAGCATATCAAACAAACAATACAACAACCACAATATTTACTCCAAACAAAACCAAACTTGCAGTTTAAATTTGGGCCTAAAGGCTACCAGTTTTTTGGGGTTTTTTTGCGGTACGCAGGCCTCTCACTGTTGTGGCCTCTCCCATTACGGAGCACAGGCTCCGGACGCGCAGGCTCAGCGGCCATGGCTCACGGGCCTAGCCGCTCCGCGGCATGTGGGATCTTCCCGGACGGGGCACGAACCCGTGTCCCCTACATCGGCAGGTGGACTCTCAGCCACTGTGCCACCAGGGAAGCCCAGGCTACCTTTTTAACCCCTAACATAGAGGTTTCCAATTAATAAACACTAGAAATTAACAAATAATTTATCACTATAATTCCATATCAATGCTCTTTTCAATATATATTCATTTATATTAAAGAATTGTCATTTTTTCCTACTTTTTATCACCATTTTACTTTCCTCTATTTCCATACCTCAGGGTCTAAAAAACCCTTGAACTATAAAAATAAATGGCAAACCACAGAGTGGAAGAAAAAAGAAAGCATCCTTTTGAATAGACCCTAATATGTTTCTCAGTAAGAGTCATATATTTTTATATTCTTATGAAAAGATCCCAGAATAATATCTCAAGTACTTAACAATGATATGGTACAATGTGTTCCGTTTTTTTGTTATATTTGTAGAATTTTGAAGGAGGTCTATTAGGGAAGCCACATAAGACAATGAATCCTGACTCTGGCTGTCCATTAGAATCACTGTGTACTGTTTAAAACTATGTCCCCACCCTAGTTGATTTCATCATAGCAGGTAAAGGGTAATTCCCAGAATATGTAGTTTAGGAGTTGTTCAGGCGACTCTAATTTAGAATCACCTGTTTAAGGCCTTGGTTATTCAAAGGCTCATGCTCCATCAGCAAGGGTCTCACCTGGGAGTTTCTTAGAAATGCGGAATCTGAGTCCTCACCTAGATTTACTGAATCAGAATCTGCATGTTCACAAGGTTACCAGGTGATTTGTTTTAACATTAAAATGTCAGATACTTTGGATTAAGGAATGACCCCTTGGAGCTAAATAGCCCCTTACTGGGATTACAGGTAAGGCTTGCTCTTGTTAGATTCCAAGGGTGACCAGAGACTGACACTGACCTCAAAATGCCAATGCATTGGTTTGCAATGAGAAATGACACCTGTCCCAAAGTCCAGACTATTCATATCCAAATAACTAGCATCTTTTCTTCCAATGGAGTCAACTTTCTGAGAACCAAATTATAATCAGAAGAAATTAGAGAGGATCTCACCCAAAGTTATCAGTGAGGATAGCTAGAGAAGCTTTTCTAATGTGGCCACTGAATGAGAATAACTCTTTTGATCAAGATTCCTTCTCCCCTCTGGACAGTGTAAACTGTGTAATGGTAACATTCTTTACTTGCTCACCCTTGTCTGTGTACTCTTCTGTTTATCTTCTGTGGCTATATTCATTTCCATCTTTTTACCTGTAATACTCTTATCTGGACCACAACCTTAATACTAATGGCTTGCCTGTTAAAGATGCGTACTGAGTGCTTCATAATTGTCAGGGATTATTTCATTTAATATTATCATTCCCTGTTTTTGGTTGGGAAAACTAAGAAATATAGAGGTAAGTCAGTTGCTCCATTTTGCACAGATAGTAAGTGATGGAGGTCAGGGTTCAAGCATAGGCTTTTCTGAATCTAAGCCCATATAGTATAGCTCCAAGCAAACTCCTGTATTACCAGTCTAGAACTACCCCAGATCATCTGGTTGAAAATAACACGTATTTTGCATTATACTCTTTTAACTCCGTGCTTTGGGGGCTGGACATATTTCACCTAGGTGTTGTTTTTATAGTTAAAATTACATTTTTCATCATGCCAACATTTTGGGGAAATTCTTCAGTGTAATTCTCAAGTACTAACAATGATTCTCTTTCCCAAGATTATTAAATGCTTACAAAATATTTATTTAATAATGCTTTAGAATGGATAAAGATATAGTTAAAGAATCTCAGTAACTCGGCAAAATAAAAAGGATGCGATTAAGTTACTTCAGGTTACTTTTATTAATCTCTTCTCTGTGTTGTTGAGTTTAGCGATGTGGAATTTTAAAGAAGAGATCAGCAATGGATAATTATTCTCTATTTTCTTGATTCTGGGGTTTAAAAAAATATGTTCTCAGCAACACAAATATTAATTAGATGCTAATTAATAATTTTACCCATGAAACATTTACAAAACAAATATGCAAATCCTCATAAACCAACTTGCACTCTAGTGATGATTAGGCTATCATTATACTCAGGAGCAATTCTGATGAATGCATAAGATTTTAAGAGTATGACCTAATGCTAATATAGTGAAAACTTAAAACATTTTTTTTCTGGTTTTGTTTTTCTCCATAGTTCATAAGAATAAGAAAACATTTCTAAGATTCATATTTAAATTTCCTTTATACTTTACTGTTTCATTTAATGTTGAAATTGTAGTTATCAGTTTGACCTAGATCAATGGTTCTTAACATTTTTGGTTCATGAACTGCTTTGAGAATATAATGAAAGTTGTAAGTCACTCAGCAGTAAGAATTGCCATGTAAACAACATTTTCCATATAATATAGTTAGCTCAGAAGTTTCTCTAAACTCACATGTGGATTTCACATGGACAGTTTCTGATACAGGTGAGATTAAGAGATCAGGCATGCAGTCTTAGTTCTACTACTAATGAGATATGTGATCATCAACAATTTACTTCATCTCTTAGAGTATAATATTCTTGATCCATAAAATTAGAGAGTTGATTGTTAAGGTACTGTCCAGCTCTGAGAAAATGAATACTAAATTTAACTCTTAAATGTGAAGATGCAATGCTTGTCTTTTTAATAAATAAATGCATCAATTTAGGTTCCAGATAAATATTGTCTTAAAGTGCTCACCTTGGGAGGCCGTCTGATTACTCCAGGGAGAGGCAATATCACTCAACAGAGGGAACATTACTCAAAATATTTTAAGAATTATCTTCTGTAATTGCCAGTCACAGAAGCTTTTTACCACTTACTATCATGAAAACACTTTGCAGAGAGATTGCTGAGCAAATGTTGGGACTCTTTGAATCACTGCTAAAAATAAGGAAGTTCCAGAAAACTGACGCTGGGCAAGATTATCAACATTTTCTCAGTAACAAAGACAGTGTGAGTGACAGAGTATTGACCTACTAATTTGATATCAATCACAGGTAAATTGAATTTTATAAAGCATAGAGTTTCTAAACAATCATGTACTAGTAGTCAGAGGTAGTTAACTTAGAACAAATTCTGTCCAAAAAGTCTCATTTCCTTTCCTGTTAGGCATATGTACTAGGTTAATTGATGAAAGTTGAATTTCAGCAAGGTGCTGGACACTCTCTGCTGTACCAGCCTTGATAAAAGGATGGAGAAATTTGGGTAAAATGAGAATGAAGTAAGTGGATCCCTAACTAGGAACAAGTATCTCCTGCAGTATGTTATTGGGCTCTATACCCGGGCCTTCCTTAGCCATCTATATATTGGTGAATGAGACGATAACATGGATACCAATGAACTCTGCAAGAGGAAAATCCAGCAAATAATAGAAACACTACATCTATACACTTTAATAGAAGGAAAAATTGACTAATTTTGACATAGTATATATTTTTTATGAACCAGTGTGCCGTTTTATACTTAAATCCACATAATCAATGACATGCATGTAAATTTCATGCATTCATCAAACATTTATTGGGCAGCTAGCGTATGCCAAGAGCTGTGTCTCATGCTGCACGATGTCTTGGCACTCCCAGCATGGGATACCACACTTGGTATATAGTATTTTTTTAATATAAATTTATTTATTTATTTGCTTTTATTTTTGGCTGTGTTGGGTCTTCATTGCTGTGCGCGGGCTTTCTCTAGTTGCGGCGAGCGTGGGCTACTCTTAGTTGCAGTGTGCGGGCTTCTCAATGCAGTGGCTTCTCTTGTGGAGCACAGGCTGTAGGCGTGCAGGCTCGGCAGTTGTGGCTTGCGGGCTCTAGAGAACAGGCTCAATAGTTGTGGCACACAGGCTTAGTTGCTCCGTGGCATGTGGGAGCTTCCAGGGCCAGGGGTTGAACCCGTGTCCCCTGCAATGGATTCTTAACCACTGCTCCACCAGGGAAGTCCTTGGCATATATTATTGTCCTTCAGGAAGCTCACAGTTTTATGTTGGAAGCTAAGTAATGAGCAAACAATAGTAATGCAGAAAATAGTAAGAGCCATTAATAATAGCATGCTCATAGTACTAGGGAAATAAAAAGCAAGGGGATTCTGACTCTGATTAGATGAGGCAGAGAATGCTTCATATAAAACATGCTATTTGAGCTCTGTTAAATAAAAGTTTGCCAATGGATAAGGATAGGAGGAGGATAGAGGAGTCTGGCAAGGATAACTTTCCAGACAGAGATGACAGCACCTACCAAGATGTGGAAGCATGCTGCATTTAGGAGAACTGTGAGTAGTTCCAAATAAGTTCAAGGGAGTAGAGAAAATTTAATCTGGAAAGGGCAGAAAACAATCAAGCAGTGGAAGGATTTTTCTATATCCTATTAAAAAGTATTCCCTTTGTTTAAGTGGAGAAAGGAGTAGAAGAGAACTGAATTTTAATTAATTCTTATTTTATGGCAGACATTCAACTACATGCTTTTCATCCATTTAACTCAATCTACTATAGCCCTTATTAATGGGAGACTGTTATTTTTCCCATTTTGCATATAGGAAAACTGAAGCGCAACAAGATTAAATAACTTGCTAAGGTTTAGGTTTTTTGTTTGAAAGATTTCTGTAGATAATATTGGGAGAAGATGTATCTGTATGGAAAGGGGAGAGAAGAAAATTATGAACTTGGTTTTGGACATGCTGTTAAGATTATCCAAGCATTTCCAGCTAACCACTAGTTATCTTATGTGAGGTATGTTGACATACATGATTGTGGTTGCTGTTGTTTTTGTCTGGTCAAACCTCCCTCTCCTAGTAACATCCTAAAGCTAAAATTTTAGCTTATTGGGTAAGAACACAATGAATTGAAATAATCAAAAGATCACATTCTCACCCCCCAAAATCGGTTCAAAAATAGACATTGATCCAGACAGACCCAGTTAGTGTTCCTTCCCCACTGATTTTGTTTGCTATAGCTAATAGGTAAGAGTGCCCTTTCCCTACTTTAACTTTGAAGCAATAAAGCCACTATCACAAAACTGCCTGTAGCCCTCTCCGCTACATGGAAAAAGTCAGAAAATGAAGATAACTAGTATAGAGGTCCCATTGTAAACCCAGAAGTCCCCAGAGTTGACTTGATTCTGGTAGCTATTCCTTTGAGTCTTTGATGTGCTCCACTTTCTTTCTAAAAAATTCTCTTAGCTGTTCCAGTCACTTTACACTCTGCTTCTGTGCTTGCAATCAAGTATTCTAACTAAACCCTAAACTCTAGAGTTCTTTCCATTCTTCCAAGTGGAGGTTGGCTAGATGATTTCCAAAGACATGTTGGCTAGTTGCCTTCAACTGACTTTGCTCTTATTTTCGTTGTTTCCAAAATCCAAACCCACCCTCAATGGAAATAGTTTGACACTAACCAGCTATCCCAGGAAAGAGGAGATTGTTATTTTAATACAAAACACTGACAGTGTAACTGGAATAATTATAGTGTCCTAGTTGACTACATCCAAAGGGGTAGCATTCATTTTATATTCTGGTAGACTGGTTATGTTGTTGATTGAATTCTATATAAAATTTTTAGAATATGGAACAACACATTAGTTGCATTGTATATTTTATTCTCTTTCACTCCTCTCTCCTCTGTGTGTGTGTATATATGTGTATTTATATGTATATATGTGTATACGTAATTTTTATATTTTTTTCTTACATTAGGCTTCCACTGTTTCACTTTAAGTTTGTAAATATTTAAACTTTAAGCCTTCTAGAAGTCACTCAACTAAAATTAACTAGCCCTACTTAAATATTTTCAATTTCTTACAAAACCAATTAACTCTAGATTGAAAATACTTTTCTGATTTCTTATCTTTGGTTACTGAAAAGTTTTTATTCTATTGTATATATTGAACTTTGGAACAGAATTTGTTTTAAGTGTTCTATAGTTTAACATTGTCAGTTTATCACTCATAATTTGATAAAAATGGCCTTTCAGTTTTCACACTTCTAAAATTTCCCTCAATATGCTTTAACTTCATTATAAGACTTTTGTCATCTATTGCGTGACCACTCTATCTTAGTTTCTAACTATATTCAACTCATTCTAACTATCCTTGTTAACACTTTTTTCTTTGCCTTCCAGGGATGCTGCTATAAAAGTGGGTGGAGTGCGTTTTGCTTACTGTGCGTCTCAGACTTTCAGATTGTAATATGTGTTGCATCTACATATCTATTGATTTCTTATTTCTTTATTTGAATTGTATATAACTTTCATTTGAAAAACACAAGGCACTATACATAAAATACCTTTTTCTCACTATAAGCATTAAAGCACTTCCATAGCACAAACAAAAAATTGTTGGGTGGGATTTTGTTAAAAGTAATCAAGAGTGAGAATCAGTAAATGCACAAGAGGCTAACAGTAAAGTGGAAAAAAAAATGAAAGAGGAATAATAGTATACTTAGAGGTATATTCTCTAGCCTAGACCTCTGCTTTTTGAAGTAAAAAATAATTCAGAGGTTCCCTACAACCTGCCCAATAAAGTCAAACTTTTAAGCAAGATATTGAATCACTGACATGGGCTTTCTTTCTGATTCAATCTCCCACTAAACCCAACTTCATTCAGAACCCCTAAACACGCTTTATGCTTTTTTAACCTGTTTACCTTCGTTAAGGGTGTTTCCTTCCCCAGAAAAATTTCCCTCTGCCAGACTGTCAGAGTTTTACTTCAGAAATATCTACAAGTTTATTTTTATGGTAATTTGGTACTTTGTCTATATCCAAACATGCTTTTTTGTAGGTTAGAAAACTGAGATTGCAATGGAAAGCGAGCAACAGAAGTGAAATTTGAACATTAATAACACTTGGTGAATTTCTTACTTCATTAGACACATTCTGCTTTGTAGTAGAAATTGGTATACAAGCCTTATATCATAGGGGCTATTCATTATCTTTCTTTTTTTCCAATGAGATTTAAAGTCACTTACAAAAATAAATGACTTATTTTAAATTTTGTTTGGAGCTCTTTTATTTTTTTCTCTAAATAGGTGAGAGCACTTCAGGGGATGAGAGTAATAAAGGCACAAGTCTTATCCCTCCTTTTCCATTGCAATGATCGGAGTATTAACATGGGAGAAAATCTATGACGAGGATTGGAAACTAGGGAAGGATGTCGTGTATATGACCCAGATAATCCAGAGAAATTCTTTCAGATCTAATACACCTGGGTCCAGTTACAATGTGATTAGCAAGAACAGTTGAAATCTCTCCTTTCTAACATTTACCCGATTCATTAGGCAAACAGGAAAGGCTGCCTTGGGAAAAAGAAAATAAAATATATTGATTCGGAGGAGCGAGTTTGGGAACAACCGTGGGCATGACTGTTCCATCTGGATTCTTCTTTGCTTCTTTAAATAAAGTGCTTAGGAAACTGGCACTGAAGCATACCTGAGTTCACTTAGCAGCTATCTGATCATAAAAATAGCAAAGAGATATGCACTAGCATTCCTCTAGCTTGTTGTAATGTATAAAGGTAGGGATAGAAGTGAGAGCGGGCAATGAGGCAGAAGGAGACCACACTATTTAGGGAATTTTTTTTTTTTTTTTTGCTGCTGTGTATCAGTAGCATGTCAAAGGCTGCTTTGTTCAGTACCTATACATTAATTGCCCAAAGGCAGAAGCACAGAGTGTGATGAGCAGCAAAAACAAAAAGGATCCTGTGAAAAACCACTCAGTGAGCCTGTTTTGGAAGCCCAGGCCACATGTAAATATGGGTGGAAATATGGATATGCAGCTGACTCATCATCATCGTCAGGGAGACAAAACAGAAGAAACACAATGAGGAACCCTGCTGGTATTGCCCACATTCACACCGCTTGATGATTGTAGGTTGGCTTCTGTGTGGGGGACAGTCATGTCAATTTGCATCATACAGATTCATGGGTCACATTAGGTGAAAATATTTTCGGTGACCTATGCTGACCATGAGGCAAATAAAGGAGACTGCTCCCACTTTATCTGTATGCAAACATCAAGACTGTACATACTTTTCCTCTAATGAAAGTGAGTAAACAGAAACAATAAACAGCTTGGTGTCTGTGGGAAAATCCGTAAAATAAATGAAGGTAAATATAACGCTCAGGTTACAGTGGGAAAATATTTTCTAAAAATACTTAGTACAGAAAAGAGAAGACAGTTTGATATTAAAAACTCTGCTGTGTGTAAAAAAAATAACAATAAAACAGAGACTGTGAAATAAAAATGTTGAGAAGATAAAGAAATAGAGTTGAAGCAGAATGTTTAGTTGCTTCTCCTTAGGCCACCCATTCCTTGTAGCTACCACACTTTTCATTTCGCTATCTCCATCTCTCTGTACTCTCATCTCCACTAAGCCATTTGCTTTCAGGGAGGCTAATTCTATCCTTGCATTTAGGCAAGCAGCAGATTCTTTCGGCCTTGCTGACCAAAGCAGTCTTCGGCCCAGGTTGTAGATATTGGTTTAGGTGTGTTCCAGGCTGGCTTCAAAAGGGACAACCTGTGCAGTTATGCAGGTCCCTGCGTTCAGAAGGACCTTGCACTTGGTTTTATGCTCTGTTGTTGCTGTCTTGAAATTCTTCATAATTTCATATTTGAACTTGTGTTTTGTAGGTGAAGTCCAATAGACAGAGACGCACATATGTGAGCAGAGGAGGTATGTGCTTGAGTCTGCTGCTAGTCGTACACAGTATTTGCTACATGCAGCGATGAGTGCCCGAGCTGAGCACAGAACACCATTGGCCCCAGGACAGGTGGGAGTTCAGTAGTACGAGGTGTTTCACATCTATGGCTGAGTGAGAACACTTGACAGCCCCGGGAGGCCACCCTTTCCATTTGAATCATTTAAACCAGACTTTGCTTCAAACAGAAAGAAGGCAGTGGAATTCTAAGAAACATGAATAATTAAGGAACCCTATGATATCCTTTCTTATTCATGTAACTTCTGTGTATTCGTCAACTGCTTACATTGAAAATGATGACATAGAGAAAAAGGGAAAGATAAAACGTTTTCAGTCCTTTCCTTTGCTTCTTCATGATTAAACTGAAGGTAGAGTGTTGGTGGAGTGTATGGATATCAAGGAGTAAAATTAAACAGATGAGTTGGTTTTGTGCAGAATTTGACAGTAATGGTAAGAATGAAATACACATGCAAGTACCAGCTACGTATTGTACAATTTTGGTGATTCTGCATGTGATTTAAATGTTTTTCTATTTGCACTGAAAACTGGCATTGCACAATGCAAAGATGAAAGGTAAAAATGCTTGCTAATAATTAAAAATTTTTATTCTTATTTACTTAGAATATCATTAAATAGCAAATATAAAACACCATGAAAAACCAAGTAAGAGGAAAAATGAAAAGCTTTAGAGTTTACCACATTTAATGCAGTTTTTAAAAACTGATTTCGAACTCCTTATTTTCATGTTGCACTAAGCTCCACAAATTATTACATAGCTAGCATTGGGTGGGGGAATGTGTGATCCACTTTGGGCCAATAAGATTGTCCGTGATGCTTCCTGAGAGCCACCAGGAAAAAATGTTTCTTTGCCTTCTGAGTGTTTCTAGAAGAGATCCAACTTCTCTCTCCCTGGATATGTAGCTGGACATGTAGCTGCAGAAGTATTGGGAAGTACTGAGACTTTAATTAGGATTGACCTTTGGATAAGTGACACTGTGGGAGGGCAGGAAAGAAACAAAGCTCTTGATGACATTGTTGAGTCTCTGTAACACCAAGTGAACCTGATGAATGAAGGAATAAATGCAGTCAACACGTCTTTTTTAAAAGCAGTTTGAGTAGGATTTTTTTTTAATCACCTGTTAACTGTTACTTAACTTATACAAGACAGATGAAAAGAGAGCTAGATATAAGTCAGAGATCATTTTAAGGTGAAACTAAAAAAATTTGAAAATATTTGCAGAAGGTAAAATGGTATAGCAAAATCAGAAGCTGCATTAAAACAGTAAAAAGGAAAGTCAATAACATGAACAAACTTGAAGTGCTATCTCTGGATGCAGAGAAAAAATGGCACAAATTTAAAACAATGAGAGGGAGGAAGCTAGATATAGAGGATAGAGAACATATTCACGTTCCCACATGTATATGATGCTTTTTCTTAAAATGAGACCAAAACACATAGACTCTAACAATAATCTAAAATATTCTGAACGTAAGAAAGATCCAAGTAATTCCAAAAGAATTAACCAAATCGTAGTTGGAATTAATAAAATAGATTAGCATTTGAAATAACCTGGTGATATTTTATATCTCAAGAATAAAGAAAGAATTATACAATCATCAAAGCAGAGAAGAACAGATTATCTTCAAAGGAAGTAAAATCCAGCTAGACTCAGATTTTCCTCTTTAATAATAAATGTCAGAAAACAGTGGAGCAGTATATAAATAGTATTGAGGAATAGGGTCATGGTCCAAGATTCCTAAACCCAGGCAAGTTGTGATTAATACTCCAAGTCAACATAAACATATACTACTAAATACAGGACTCAGAAAGCTTGATATCTGTAGATTTTATAAAAAGCATTTTTAATGTAATTAAGCCAAGCTAACGATGGATCAGTTACCAGTGTCCCCAGGTCCCCTAAGCTTTAAGATTACCCTTCCTTTAAAAGCTCTAGTAAGTATTTTGGAGATCATTCCAAGGAGCTTGGAAGAAAGATAATGTTTTCTCAAATATTTCTTAGGATCCAAAGAGCCTGTTTTATTACATTTCTCCCTTTGAACTGTAGCTCTTGCCATCTCTTTACCGAATCTACATGCTATCCAAGATTTTTTCAGTCTGATTTATTTTGAAATATGGATATAATTATTTTCTTTATTTCCCAAGCTTGTGCCAACACAAGACTATTACTTAAATATAGTAATTAATAAAATTTACTAAGGACTTGAAGGTTAAAGGAATGACAACACAAAAAGGAAAACCTACAATCCATGTTGATATCTCTTCCTAAATTCCATTGCCTAATTCCACCACAGGATCTGTGTCCCAGATCTGCCTCTATGTTCTGGAAATCTTCTAACCACATATATTGGCCTAAAATCTATTCTCACTCTGCAAGTTGCAAGTCTCAGCCCCTCTCTCACTTTCTGTTTCAATCCAGGAAATCAAAATATCAGTTAACAGTAATTTCAATACCTGAGGGAAATCTACTCTTTTGCATTTGTTTGTCATTCATCCATTCAATCATAAAGCAGTTTATATTTTTATTGTTCAATCTTGCCCTTCAAAAATAGTACTTTATCCCCCTCTGCCTTCTTTTGGCCTAGCTAATGACTCAATTATTTTTCCCCAAACAGTAAAAGAGTCCTTGCCAAGTAGGTATATTTGGATCCAGACATTTAAAAATAATACACAAATGCACACATGCAGGCAGGCATATATGCACATATGCACACACACTTGCAGGTTTCTAGTTAGCCTTTCTTTACTGAGCTCAAAGTTACCAGTAGAATTCTTTGTCATGGCTCATGTTCAAAGCACCTCTGCATTTACAGTCTTCCAAGGGAATACATACGTTTAAAAGAAAATTTCCCAAATCTATTTAGAATCCTACTCTGCTTTGGCAGTATGATCCAAAGAAGATATTTCCTCCCCTCCCTAATTAACTATAGGAAAAAAGTCTCTTCTTTCTCATCTACTATAAAGAATTCAAGAACATTTAAGGTATTTCAACTATTTCTGTCACTGTAAATAATGCTGGGAAAAAGAAATTATTTTATTCTTGGCATTGATAATTACAGAACACAGCTTTAAGTCTGTAGTTGTAGAACTGCTAGGAAAAGGGATGTATACTTTTCACTAGAGAAAAACAAAGGAAGCATAATCTTTATTAGTGAATAAAGAAAAATCCAGAAACCATTATAAACAAAAAGCACAAGATAAGACAAGAATACCAATCATATCAGCTATAACAAGTAAAACACAAAGACTTTTAGGGTTCGTATATGTGGTAAGAATTAAAATCCAACTCTGGTCTGTCTACTTTTTTTATATCAGTATTTGGTAATAGTGGGAAAAAACTTGAGAAAAATAAATTGTATTAATAGGGGAATGATGACCTAAACTGCAGTGCATCCACATTATGAAATATAAAGCAGTCAAAAGATGAAGTGGGAGAGTGGCGTGGACATATATACACTACCAAATGTAAAATAGATAGCTGGTGGGAAGCAGCTGCATAGCACAGGGAAATCAGCTCGGTGCTTTGTGACCACCTAGAGGGGTGGGATAGGGAGAGTGGGAGGGAGGCTCAAAAGGGAGGAGATATGGGGATATATGTATATGTATAGCTGACTCACTTTGTTATAAAGCAGAAACTAACACACCATTGTAAAGCAATTATACTCCAATAAATATGAGAAAGAAAGAAAGGAAGGAAGGAAGGAGGGAGGGAGGGAAGGAAGGAAGGAAGGAAGGCAGGAAGGAAGTTAGGAAGGAAAGAAAGAAAGAATTTGGTCATGTTACATACGCTACGCATGCAAAATGGAATGCTCTTCAAGATATAGTAAGTTAAAAAATCAAATTATAAATTAATATCCAAGGTGTAATCTCATTTATTTAAAACAAAACAAAACAGTAACTTTCATATGTACAAAAATATATGTAGGTAAAGGCATAGGCAGAGTTCTTAGATGATGCATCCCATTTGAATGACAGGGGTTATCTCAGGGACTAGAACTACATGGGATTCAAGGAGGCTTTCATTGGCTATGTATTGTTTTTATTTTTCACACTGAACTTGTTTACATTTTAAACTTACAAATACATCTAAAATTTTTTAAATCAGAGCAACAATGCCTATTATAGCTTGAATTAGATGACTCATTTCAAAATGTTATTTCTCTTCCAAATTAATTTATAAATTAATGTAATTCCAATGAAAAAGTTTTCTTTGTATGTTTTACATTTAGATTGTTTCTACTTTTTCACAGTTAAAAACATCTTAAATTATTCTCCATGACTCTTGACTCTGGAGAGAGGACTTAGTGATGAATTTTCTATCATAGCTCGATCTTCTGGATAACTTGCTGCAGCTCCTATATCAGGAGATAAGCACATGGAAAGAATTTTTAAATAGGTTAGGGAGTATACTTTATACTCTATTGGATAGCCAGTGGAGAATCAGAACATGAAACTGGTGAAATAGAACTTTTGGAAGTTTAATTTGATAACTGGTGCATATTGAACTGGAGGAGAAAAAGAATTGAGGCAGAAAAAAACAACCAACTTAGAATTTGAGCATTGTTAAATATTGCAAAGATCATATAGTTCAAGATTTTTCATTTAGGGATGAAGAAACTGAAGTCAAGAAAAGTCACAGACCTTGTGTGATGCAGCTTCAGTAGAATTCAGGTCTCTTCAAATCTAGTGCTTTATCTGCAGCTCTGTTCTACTGTTAAAAGTCTAGTGTATCAGGCTAAGCATAAGGTGATAAGACTCTAGAGGATGATGGCCATAGGAATGAAGAAAATAAACCTAAGTGTGAGAGTAGAGAATGACAGCAGCATTGGGGGAAGTATTATTTATATAACAGTCATGGAATGCCTCCCTTAGGTGATGTACTTGAACAGAATCATGATGTCAGTGAGGGGGAGTCATGTGAAATCCGGAGGAGGAAAGTTCCAAGAAAGATGTACAGCCAGTACAAATCCCTGAGACAGAAATGAGCAAGAGGGCCATAATACTGTTAGCTAACAAGCAAAGGTAGAGTGGTACAAGGCGATATCCTTAGGCAAAGGTCCGATTGTAGGGGATCTTGTAGAGCCTTGTAAGCCATATGAAAGAGTTTGGAGTTCCTTGCATATGTAATGGAAAGTTGGGAGGCTTTGACCAGGATACTGAGATGCAAATGTACTTTTAAAAAATCACTCTGAATATCTGTAGAGAATTCACTATGGAGAAGCCAGATGGGAAGGAAGACTAACCCAGACAAGAAAAGATCAGATCAGAGTGATAATGGCACAGCTGGCAAGAAGTGATTCTAGATATATTTTCATTTAGCACAACTGAGTGACTGGCAGTGTCATTTACTGACATGAGCATGGGATGGGGATGAGTGAGGAAGAAAAAAATTCTATATGGTTAATGATAATTTTGAGATGACTATCAGTTCACAATCTCTGATCTGAAGCTCTTGAGATCACATGTGTATAGGAATCTAATTTTTTCAGAATTAAGGAAGGTAATATTGTTCATATAATTCATATCACATAACATCCCTAACAGAGTCTGGGACAGTATCTCTTAATCCTTTTATCAAGCACATTAAAATCTCTGCAGTAGAAATATTCATTCTTTTTAAATTTTTTTTTTAGACTTTTATCAATTTAACCTGTATTAACGAGGTTTTACTATATCAGTGAGGTATATTACAAGATTAATGTCTACCAATGTTATGCTAATGATCTCTCTATACAGCATCATTTTTGGCATGGTTGTTGTGGTATATCTTGTACATTTGATTGTTAGCTGTTGATAGAATTGACATAGCAATAAATCTGATTCAGTTCTTAAATTTTAAAAAATGCCAGATATGATACTGTGTCATAATCCCATTATACTTTTTTTGTTGTTTTGTTTTTTTACATCTTTATTGGAATATAATTGCTTTACAGTGGTGTGTTAGCTTCTGCTTTATAACAAAGTGAATCAGTTATACGTATACATATGTTCCCATATCTCTTCCCTCTTGCGTCTCCCTCCCTCCCACCCTCCCTATCCCACCCCTCTAGGTGGTCACAAAGCACGGAGCTGATCACCCTGTGCTGCTATGCGGCTGCTTCCCACTAGCTATCTACCTTATGTTTGGTAGTGTATATATGTCCATGCCACTCTCTCACTTTGTCTCAGCTTACCCTTCCCCCTCCCCATATCCTCAAGTCCATTCTCTAGTAGGTCTGTGTCTTTATTCCCGTCTTACCCCTAGGTTCTTCATGACATTTTTTTTTCTTAGATTCCATATATATGTATTAGCATACAGTATTTGTCTTTCTCTTTCTGACTTCACTCTGTATGACAGACTCTAGGTCCATCCACCTCATTACAAATAGCTCAATTTCGTTTCTTTTTATGGCTGAGTAATATTCCATTGTATATATGTGCCACATCTTCTTTATCCATTCATCTGATGTCTTTTTAAATTTTTTTTATTGAAGTATACTTGATTTACAATGTCAGGTGTGCAGCCAAGTGATTCAGTTATATACTTTATATATATATATATATATATATATATATATACACACATTTTTTCTTTTTCAGATTCTTTTCCCTTATAGGTTATTATAAAATATCAGGTATAATTCCCTGTGCTGTACAGTAGGTCTTTGTTGGCTATCTATTTTATATATAGTAGCATGTATATGTTAATCACAACCTCCTAATTTATCCCTCCCCCACCCCTTTCACCTTTGGTAACTGTAAGTTTATTTTCTGTGTCTGTGGGTCTATTTCTGTTTTGTAAATAAATTCATTTGTATCTTTTTTTTCATATTCCATATATAAGCAATATCATATGATATTTGTCTTTCTCTGTCTGGCTTACTTGACTTAGTATGATAATCTCTAGGTCCATCCATGTTGCTGTAAATGACATTACTTCATTCTTTTTTATGGCTGAGTAATATTCCGTTGTAAATAATGTGCCACATCTTCTTTATCCATTCCTCTGTCGATGGACACTTAGGTTGCTTCCATGTCTTAGCTATCATAAATAGTGTTGCAATGTACATTGGGGTGCATGTATCTTTTCAAATTATGGTTTTCTTTGGATATATGCCCAGGAGTAGGATTACAGGATCATATGGTAGTTCTGTTTTTAGTTTTTTAAGGAACCTCATACTGTTCTGCATAGTGGCTGTACCAATTTACATTCCCACCAACGGTGTAGGAGGGTTCCTTTTTCTCCACAGCCTCTCCAGCATTTATTGTTTGCAGACTTTTTGATGATGGCCATTCTGACCAGAGTGAGGTGATACCTCACTATAGTTTTGATTTGCATTTCTCTAATAATTAGAGATGTTGAGCATCTTTTCATGTGCCTGTTAGCCATCTGTGTGTCTTCTTTGGAGAAATGTCCATTTAAGTCTTCTGCCCATTTTTTGATTGGGTTGTTTAAGAAATAGTCATTCTTAAATGGGATAAATTGAGATACTAAATAGCTCAAATCAGTTCAAGTCAGATTCTGCCTATAAGGGAGTCTAGGGCAATGCTTTTTGGATTTTGGAATAGCGCATAAGAGGTTGTAGATTCATATTAAATCTATAAGGCTTTTGAGGGGATAGGTAAGTGATATGTGTGGAGTGCCTCCCAACTTTGTAAAAACATGGTAAACTAAAGGGAAAATCATTGTTTTATTGATTCCTTTATACCTTGGGTCAGTGGGGATTGATAACTAGACATGCTATAACCCAGTAAAGTCACACTGGTTAAAAACTCTGATAAAGAGAAACTGCATGATTTTCATCCCACATTACTTGAAGACTGTTGGTGCCATTTCCTGAAATAATGAAGGCAAGGTTGAAATAATGAAGACAACAAAGGTAATGGACGCTATGGTGTCTTTTAGCAGTTTTCGTCTAAACAGGGCCAAATAATAAATACTTTAGGTTTTGCAGTCCATTGTATGTAGTGCAAAAGCAGCCATGGATAATAGCTAAAGGAATGAATGTGGCAGTGTTCCAATAAAGCTTTATTTATGGACTCTGAAATTCAAATTTCATATAATTTTCACATCCACAAAATAATAAACGTGTTTTGACTTTTTTCAAACTTTTAAAAATACAGAACTCATTCTTAGCTCAAGGGCCATTTTAAAACAGGTAGTGGGTCAAATTTAGCTGGTAGGCCATAGTTTGCTGACTCTTGCACTAGAGTGGCAAGTTAATAGCTTCATATAATTATAAAGAATGTCCACATCCAGAGGATTGGAGGTAGAGTCAGAATCAAAGAGGTAGTAATATTATGAGAGCATGGCTCTAAAGGGAGAGATGACATGAAAGAGATGGAGTCCAGGGGAGGAATTCTTTGCAAATGTATATTTGTTTTCCCTATGAAACAGTCACTCAGAGCATCACAATGTGGTCTCCGTGGCACTATGCTTTTCTTGCTTCCTAGAAGTCTCAATCTCTGCTCAGAAAAACACTATCTCACATACTTGAAGGATCTGCCAGCCCACCCTTGGTGATTTGTCGGCCAAGTATTGTAGTTGACTTTGTATTTCCTTCCTTTCAGCAACCTCTTAGCTACAAAAATCAACTAGATATAGTCTTCTAAAACTATGAATCTTGGCTCTAAAAAGATGGAAAATATAATTTTCTTTTCCAGTGAGCCTAAACATAAAGCATCATATTTTAAAGTTTTTTAAAGTCAGAGATTGATGCAGAATTTTATTTTAATATTAATTTAAATGTTTCTATCTAACCCCTCAATTCCCATATACTCTTCTTTCCCATATAATTTGGCCTTAAGGGAAACTAAGGAAGAAAAAAAAAAGAGTTCAAGAAAACAGATCTGCAATGGTGTCTCTAGCAGGTGGCAGAGAGGAGAATTAAAGAGACCAAAATTACCAGATCCTTCTCTTTTTTGTCCCCCACCCCCAACCCCTGATTCTTTCTCATGATAAAGTCTAGCACATTAAAATAAAGATGGGATGCTTTGACCTTTAAGTTTGATGGGACAATGAATTCCGTTTTTTCAAATTATCTGATAATAGCTAAGTTACTGGCTCTAGTGGTTTTTAAAAATTATTAAATCATTTTTTTAGAAAGACTGTAAAATTATTTAAATTTCTGTGTGTACTATGTGATATTTCTGGTTCTCTTTCACACTTAAAGCTCTCATTGAGAATAAAACAGTTTTTTGCATCAAACTGTAACATGATTTGGCATTTATATATCCTGTACAAGAGAGTGAAACACTACCTGCTTTAAATTATGATTTCTAGGAGGGTTTCTGGATGTAGTAAGCCTCAGATACCAAAAAGTGAAGTAAAAATTTTGAAATTGCCTTGCCAAGGGTAAGATTCATATGTCTATTTTTACTCACCACCAAATAAAGGTACCATTTCTAATCCAAGAACTTTGCCGTCTTCCATCATATTGACATTTTCCACATGCATTTCTTGTTTTACTTAATATATTTTTTCTAGTTTTTCTTAATATGATATGTGAGGATTTTTGTTGCTATTGATTTTAAAATTTTAAATTATGGTTAAATTGTGGCTATCCTGCACATTGTCAGAGGTACATTTACTATTTTCAAAGCTTTTTGTACTTGTTGGCTTTGATTAAATAAAACTTCAACGGGGATAATTCAGAGAATTTTTTTAAATTGTAGAATGAAGTAGAGCTCTGAATGCAAAGTAGAACTTCCCAACACTGCAAGAGATTTCCATTGCCATCCATATGTAGCTGGACAAAGAATAGTTTTGGTCGGAAAGCTTATTTTTCCCATAGCTATAACATGAGGAAGGATAGTATGATTTTTCTAAGTACTGTTTATTTAATTACTTTGAGGCATTTTGTACATTAAAATTCAACTCCAAATTAAAGTAGTTCATCCCATTGTATATTTAACCATATGAGGTCAAATTATTTCTTTCATAATTATTTTGCATTTAGGTTATTGCTTTCTAAGATCACTTACTTGGTTTCAAAAGAAAAACATGGTTATAGGCTCATGATTACTATGAAAACAAGATTTTTAAATATTTGATTTCACAGGTTCATGAGAAGGCAAATAGGTTTTCTTTCTCATTTTGTTCTGGTTTTTTGTTTGTTTCATTTAAATTTTCCCAAATTATGCCAAAAATATTTTCTGATATAATAAATATCACTTCTGATATTTCAGCAATATCTGTGGGCAATCTTTACTTTGCCCTTCACTTTTTTTTTCTTGAAACATAAGCAAGAGGAATTCCCATTTTATGTGTAACGTACACTTTACCCAGGGAAAAACTCAACTAGAGGATGCTGCTAAAGCCAATAGCTTTGAAAGTTTAGGAGAAAATGATTAGAAACTGATATGAGCAAAACTAACAATATCAGGATAATAAATTAGGGTAAAATAACCAGAGTTATCCATGCTTATTCTGCAGAACATAATCTCCTAACATTTGCAAAAACACCCAAGTTCTATTCTTGGATTAAGTAACATGTCTAAATTTTACCACTTGTTTAGAATGGTCCCTTGGTTATATCAGTTTCCCAGTGTGATTAGATTAAAGAACGACTCAGTCTCCATCACAGCTCTATTATTCCTACATATCCCACAATCCTAAAAGGAAACATAAAGGTAAAGGTTACAAAAGTGCTTTCTCTGCCACACCATGAAATCTGTCCTACTTGCAAATAAAAAGGCTCCTGTAGAACCCTTTCTTGCCATCAAGAATCCAAATTAGCAACAGCTTGCAATGATAATCAGTTCATTTCAGTGTACTCAAAATGGGCTCATTATTATTAATTTTTGCCAACTCCCAAGCAATTCATGAACCATTTTTAGATTTTCAAAAAGCAGTTCATGAATCAGACAAAAAAATTTAAAAGGAACCCATCCCACAATGAGATGATGACTCAGAGTCCTTTGCTGTAGCTGTGTCAACTGCCGAGCATCTGAAATCTGATGAGGATGGGGTTGATGGAGAAAAGGCCATGATGAGCATGAAACAATGTGTTGAATTTACATGTTAAAACTTCTTGTTGGTTTTGGCAATTTTTGCTGAGGATTATTGAGAAATCTATAACATCTGGATGTGGGGGAGAAGTTCCACTAAAATGATGAAGTTTATATTGGTCGACAAGACTATAAATGGAAAAGAAAGTAGTTTCTTAACACAGCTGTTTCCAATTTTGTTAACATTTTAGGCCAAATTCATTTGAAAAAAAAAAGAAATAACATAAAACTCTAATGTTCAAGATACACTTTACAAGTCTGACTTAATGTACACATACTGAAGACATTCTTGACTCAAACTAGTATATCCAGAGGATGGACAAATAGCCACTGGCCTAAGTCTAGTCCCTAATCTGTCTTTAAAATAGATGCTAGCATGAGCCATTTTGCCAAGAAATTTGGATTTCAAAATCAAATCATCACTTTAGGTTAATTTGGTTTTAAGTGAAATAAAACCATTAGACTCCTGGCACTGTCTTCTGTTTCAGTACATATCATAGCTCTCATGTCTTAGAAGATAATTTAAGGGATAGATCATTGGTTGACTCTCAAAAGAACTAGATATTCTCCATTCTTCCCACTGACTGGGTGACGTCTTACTCATCACTTACTCTTTCTGCCCTTTATTTTCTTTCTCTGTAAGATGAGAATTATGCAAGAAGACAAAGAAAATATATGCAAATATATTTTCTAGTGCTCTTGAAAGGAACACTGAATAAATCAAATACATTAACAATATGCATGTATGTGCACAAATGTACACAGATATATTTAAGCAATGTCATGTTGGCTTCCAATTTCTCATTTTTCTGTTATTACTTTTCTGATATATCTTTTCCTATATTTTAGCAGGAAAACCATGGCAAACATTTAAAAATTCTCTTCCATTTTCTCTTTACCTCTTTTTTCCTTCTTTTCCTTTCTTTTCATTTTTCCTCTCTTGCAGCCTTCAAACACCTTTTTGGATTTTTGCACAAAGAACGAAAGTGGAATAAGAAGCTCAAAGATAAACAGGCTTCCCTATCATTTTCATTTTGTGTACCTCTGAAGTCATTATGCAGCCAAATAAAATGGGGGCAGCATCTTTGTCAAGTGTTCTATATTAGCTTGTTGATGCTTTTTGTCTGGAGATGACTCTTAAATATTGATGACAATTACAATTTACTTCCTATGCTTTTATTTTCAAAATTCAAGATTTGGTAAAGGCATGAACATACGAGTATCAGATAGATTTGTTAATTCTCCTTGACATAAGTAAAGTCTGGGACAGCAAGATGTTTTAAAGATCATCAACAATATGATCAATACAGATTGCCAAAATCAATTCTGGAGTCTGACTTTGCCTGCTGTGAGCAGTTGTCACAATGCTCTTTGAGAAAACTGGCAAGAAATGATAAGGATTCTGTCAACAGACACCCATCAATAGGAAATAATCTCCCTGCAGACATATTGCACTCCTTTTGCCTTTTCCTTGCAAACAGGTCATGAATAAGGAAAGCCTGGCTGAATTTTGTAATTAATCAAGTTAATATAAGATCTTATCGAAGATCTTGGTTATGAACAGATTAATAACATTAAATGGGAAAATACGCTTCTCAATTTACAGAGTACTTCAGAACTCAAAAGCAGTACCTATTGTATGAAATTTATTTGAAGTTTCTATAAGTAATTTATTTAAAATTTTTATTTTATACTGGAGTATAGTTGATTAACAATGCTGTGTTAGTTTCAGGTGTACAGCAAAGTGATTCAGTTACACATATACATGTGTTTATTCTTTTTCAAATTCTTTTCCCATTTAGGGTATTACAGAATACTGAGCAGAGTTCCTTGTGCTATACAGTATGTCCTTGTTTTTATCTGTCTTAAATATAGATAACCAACATGTCATGTACATGTGTACATGTCAATCCCGAACTCACAATCTATCCATCCCCTCAACCTTTCCCCCCCAGTAACCATAAGTTCATTCTCTAAGTCTGTGAGTCTGTTTCTGTTTTGTAAATAAGTTCATTTGTATCATTTTTTTTAGATACTGCATATAAGCGATATCATATGATATCTGTCTTTCTCTGTCTGACTTACTTCACTTACTATGATAATCTCTAGGCCCATCTATATTGCTGCAAATGGCATTATTTCATTCTTTTTAATGGCTGAGTAATTTTCCATTGTATATAGGTACCACATCTTCTTTATCCATTCGTCTGTCGATGGACATTTAGATTGATTCCATGTCTTGGCTATTGTAAACAGCACTGCAGTGAACATTGGGGTGCATGTATCCTTTCAAACCATGTTTTTCTTTGGATAAATGCCCAGGAGTAGGATTGCAGGATCATATGGTAGTTCTATTTTTAGTTTTATAAGGAGTCCCCATACGGTTTTCCATAGTGGCTGTATCAATTTACATTCCCACCAACAGTGTAAGAGGGTTCCCTTTTCTCCACACCCTCTCTAGCATTTATTGTTTGTAGATTTTTTGCTGATGGCCATTCTGACTGGTGTGAGGTGATATCTTATTGTAGTTTTGATTTGCATTTCTCTAATAATTAGAGATTTGAGCATCTTTTCATGTGCCTCTTGGCCATCTGTATGTCTTCTTTGGAGAAATGTCTATTTTGGTCTTCTGCCCATTTTTTGATTGGGTTGTTTGTTTTTTTGATATTGAGCCGCATGAGCTGTTTGTAAATTTTGGAGACTAATCCCTTGTCAGTCACATCAATGGAAACCATAGACAAAACAAAAAGACAACCTACAGAATGGGAGAAAATATAAGTAGTTTTTTTTAAATTCAGTGAGATCCCTTCCATAGGTACAGAGTTTGACACTTTAGGTAGCTTGTTGGTTGACTTTGGTAAGGATCTTTGTTGTTGTTGTTTTTTAACTTCTTAACTTCACCATATTTAGAAAAGCTGCATATATGGTTGACTATAGAATTTCTTGTTTTAGAGGTTTCCTAAAGCTTTTACTGGCACCTATGGATCCTATGAGTTTACAAATGTCTTCAAGATGTCTATGAACTTCCTAAAATTGAATTAAAAAATTTTGTGTGTGTGTTCACAGTTATATTATTTATGGAGATAGGAATCCTAACAATTACCTGACTTACCAAAGTGCGTATGAAAAAAATTTTTTTAAAGAATGAAAGGAAGGAGAGAAGGAATGGGAAAAAGCTATCTGATAGAAAATGATTTTTCAAAACTTGGATGATTTATCCCTACCCAGGCATTAGTCTATTAAAAGATAAGTGCTTATTGAGTGCTTATTATGTGCCATCAGTGGGCTATAATAACAGAAAGCTCCACCCTTGAAGAGCTTATATTCACATGACAGGAGAACGACAATAGAGTAGGTCAAGTTTTATGTGATACAAACCTAAAATATAACCCTCCAATAACTTTATCTGTTTTGCAACTATGCTATTAGGAAACAGAATAGAATTGTTATACAAATAACAAACAAATTTGCTTTTTTTTAAAGCAAATAGTTTCTAATATTCTTTGGCAATTCCTTAACAATAGATTCAACGCCTCTTTCTAAAGAGTTATCCCTTACCCTGGGTACTACTGACATTTGAGTCAGTTAATTCCGTTATGAGGAGCTGTCCTGTGTATCTGTTTAGCAGCAATCCTGGCCCCTACCCACTAGATGCCAGTAGTTAGCCCTCCCCAGTTATTATATCTAAGAATTTCTCTAGAAATCGCCAAATGTTCCCTGGAGGAGAAAATCACTCCTCTCTTGAGAACCACTACTGTACAGAATGCATCTGTCAATAGTTCAAGCCAATAGCAAGGCGTGTAGTGATGAATGCAATGTTTTCATTGTCATGGAAAACTTTCCATGTCTTGGAGAGAACCCAGTCTTGAAGGAATCAAATTTAGAATTCATCAGTCTACAAAATATCTACTAAAAAATCATACCTTGTTCTTGAAGGAAGTTTCTTCTCTCTCCTTCCTCCTTGCTTTCCCATTTTCTTTTACTTTTTATTTGCTTACTTATTTTTTGTCTGTTTTTCTTTCATACCTAAGCTAATAGAGGGCCAATGTTATAGGCATTCTCTTACTAAACAAAATTAACTTTCTAATAATACAATCTAGCTGTTTAAAATGTAACTAATATTGAAGATACTTACTTAAAGGAGGGATTTGTAGATTTGTAAGTAGCATCTAGAAATCCAAGAAAAATAGCTAAAGGAATAAAAGTTAAAGAAATAAATATTGATATAGATTTATTGATTTTTTTCTTTCACTGAAGCTCAAAATTTCTAGTTATTTCAGAGATCCTGAATTCAGCAGTAATAGCCTCTTTTGACTCTCTGCCACTGTCATTCTTATAAAGGAAACACCTCCAGGAAGAAAGAAAACAAGGGTGTATTAAAAGGAGTAGAGGAAAATAGAGTCAATTTAATGAGAAAGTATAGAGGCAAGCAAAAGGAAGAAGGTAGACAAAGCAGGCAAAAGATGACAAAAATTAGTTATAAAATAGGAATAAAAAAATCAGGAAGAAAGTAAATGGAAATAATTCTTTTTAAAGAAGGAATAAATGGAAGCCTATGCTGGTATAGGGAAAAAAGAGAAAACAGAAAAAAAATGTTTCTAAAGTAGTAGGCTACATAAATTTGCTACATGTTTCCCTATTGATTTGCATATATGAGGTGTTTAGAGATTGACCCTAGAAGGACACTCAGAACACA
Source organism: Monodon monoceros (assembly GCF_005190385.1). Lineage (NCBI taxonomy): Eukaryota > Metazoa > Chordata > Mammalia > Artiodactyla > Monodontidae > Monodon > Monodon monoceros. Next base: position 105,625,281 of record NW_021703778.1, read on the forward strand.
TTTAAGATTGACATAAGGACTCTTTCCTTCTCCAAGAAAAGCCTCTCCAGCTCCTCAAACTAAATGACAGTCCTACTAGTGTATTCTGATGCACTCTAATTTATCAAGGATTTGAATGCTTTGTAAACTCTGTTCACCATCAAGAAAAATTGATTCCCCCTCTTTTTAAACTTCCATTATTGTAAGGTTAAATTCACTTTTTTGAGCAACCACATAGTTTTTACTCTTCTTTTCTTATTGGAGATCAATAAATCAGGTCTTTTCCTTGTATTTTGTATTTTTTATACCGCTTGTATCTTGACCAAACAAAATTTAGATTCCAAATTCAGGTTTTACAATTATCTACGTTGGATTGAATCCATTACTCAAGGCTATTCAGTTATTTTGTCCAGACTTTGTCATTCAAGGCACTTGCAATTCATCCTGAATTCATATAATCTGCAAATTTGAATAGAATGGGTGACATTATAGTATTCTCTCCCAACAACACCTCTGCTTTCTGGCTGTAAGAGTGTGCCTTCCAATATAAAGGCTGAAATACAAATATTCACTTCCCAGCCTTCTTTGTGGTAGGACATGAGTGTGTAATTTAATTCTGGCCAATGGAATTTGACCATTGGATGGCTCCTAAGGGCTTTGTGGAAAGGTTTTGCTCCATAAAAATTCACTGAGCATTCATATGATACATGGAACTGCTATAGCTCTCTTGCAACCAGGAAGGAAGACAACAGTGATAGAGTTGGCAGAGTGGAAAGATAAAAAATCACTGGTTCTTTGATGATATCAGTAAGCCACAAATTAACCCTAAAACAGTCTCCCCCTAGATATTTTGTTATTTAAGATCACACACATCTTAGCATTTAATTCAATGTGGATTGTGTATTTGGTTGCTTGTAGCCCAAAGAATTCCAACTGATACAATAAATATGTCTCCTATATCTTCATTGACGCTTCATGATGCCTTCTCTTTAATATATTAACTTGGACTTAGGGATATAAACATATTTAGAACAGCTCTTTGGAAGAATTTACCCATCATGAGTTTCAGATCACTTTATTCAGTTCCCTCTCCTTCAATTTATTCCATCGTTTTTGATCTGTGACTCATCCTGGAATTTAGTAAAAGAGAGAGACATAATATTTAAAATCAAGGTGTATGAATAGTGTATGGAGATAGCATATGGAGGAAAGACAAGAAAGTCAAAAGTGAGAGCTCTGGAAGTTCCTGTTTTGATTGGAAGTAGAAAATATTAAACAGTGAAATAGACCAAGAAGGGAGCAACCAAGAGGAGGGGGAATAGAAAAGTTGGTTCCATATGTTGACAGGACGTAGGCAATTGTCAGAAAGATTTAATAGATTCTTGAATTGTATCTTTCAGCATCCATTTTGCCCTCATTCTATTTGTAAAGTCTAGGGACTTAAAATCTGTATTTCCTAAATTCCCTGGCAGCTGGGCTTCTGAATGAGACTTGGGTGCTGTCAGTTAGATGCTCTCATACAATATTTAAAAGGCGAAAGAGAGCCAGAGGTCATCCTTCCCATGACTAGTGACTGGTAAGTGGTGGGCAGACCTTGAGTTCCAGTGACTAGTTGCCAGCCTTGTTGGGTGCGGTCTCTGCAACAGTGGCAGTGCAGGCTTAGCAGCTGCAGATTCCTGATATCTGTGTCAAAGCAACAGTGGAATGACTTTCAAATGATACAGAGGCAGTCTCCTGAATTTACTCCACCAGGACTTCCAACAATTTTGAAGGCATTTAATTCCCTAGAAGAACCCCTTTTCAGCTTGAAATATCTAAGGTGATAGAGAAGTATAGGCAACATGGTCAAATAACACTGATAGGTTAAGATCATGACTGTTAAGAGAATTTTGAATGGCAATTAAAGTATCTAGAGAGCAATTTCATCAGACTAATGAGAGCACAGACCTAGATACCAGGAATTAAAGAATATAATTCAGAAAAGTGTTGATTACAAGTTAGAGAAAACAAACTCAAACTTGCACAAAAAGAGATGTGCTGCACCTGGGTTGCAGCATATCCTAACCAAAGGACATAAATAGGTTCATTAAATCTGTCTCCCATCATCTTGAACTCTCACCTCTACTTATCTCTGCTTATTTCTCTCTTTGAAGATGCGTGAGTGGCTTCTGACAATCCTAAGCTCACAATATCCCAGCATCCATAAATCAATTCCACAGAAATTCAGACTGGTTTGTTCACATGCCCACTCTTGGATTAATCTGTTTCCAGAAAGGGTTTGTGTGTTATTTTTAAGGTGGGGTACCCATCTTTTTACTTGGTAGTTTAACAAAAACCACATGAGCAGGTGAGAAATTTTCTACGAGGATAGAAAAATACTGTAGCACATGAATGAGGAAAAGGATGCTGGGATAAAAACCAATAGAATCCCTGTACAAGGAATGAGTGAATAGGGGGGAAAAGATGCTAATGTCTTGAGTGAGATTAAGGCCAATGTAGGATGTATAAGATATTAGAAACCTGGTGTACATATAGACTGGGAAAAAGAACCATCTCAGAGGAAGGAATGTCACTTTTAATGGGAAGAAGCAGAAATATTTGCTCAAAGTCTACAAATAGTAGGGGAAGTAGAGAGAGCTAATTTTGAGAATAATGCAGAGAACATGTTCATCTTAAATAAAAAAGAAAAAAATTATATATTTATTTTTTATATATAAATATAATGGTCATTGATAATACATTATATGTATTATATGGTGTAGAAACACTTGAAGTAGAGAGGAATGAACTTGAAAATTTTATTTATGAGTATTCTTTAAAAAAAATAAGGTCATTTGCTGAAATTTAGGTTTTAGTCAGCCAGGCTGGAACCTTAAGGTTTTATACACCTTTGTATGTTTTGAATATCTATGGTGATCATGTATTAACATTTATTAAAAATAATGAGAAAGCCTATTAGAATGTGGAACATTTCTGAGTAATGATAAGAAATAATGGGGGGGGCTTCCCTGGTGGCGCAGTGGTTGAGGGCCTGCCTGCCAATGCGGGGGACACAGGTTCGAGCCCTGGTCTGGGAGGATCCCACATGCCGCGGAGCAGCTGGGCCTGTGAACCACAACTGCTGAGCCTGCACGTCTGGAGCCTGTGCTCCACAACAAGAGAGGCCGCAATAGTGAGAGGCCCGTGCACTGCGATTTAGAGTGGCCCCTGCTTGCCACAACTAGAGAAAGCCCTCGCAGAGAAACGAAGACCCAGCACGGCCATAAATAATAAATAAATAAATAATTTAATAATTAAAAAAAAAAAAAGAAATAATGGGGGGTTGTTTCAGTGAAAATTACTGCACGATGTTACACAAGTTACATGATGACTGAAGGGATTTAACCCCCGAGTGTTGCCTTTATGAATCAGCAGGCGTCTAAGGAGTAGGAGGCGTTGCAGATGTGAAGTAGTGGTTGTTGGGCAAAAAAATCCAGGTTTCAACTGGGGAAAGGAGGCTAAAGAGGCAAGTGAGACAAGCCAAGGACAGAAAAGTTGCATTAAATCAGGGGTGTAAATTGGCGGCTAAGCCAGGCCAGCAGTCAGGACTGTGTGGCCCACGTGGTGTATGCTCATTCTGATGCTTTAATCCTGGGCTTGCTTGCTCGATTGATCACAACTTCTACCACTCTGAATGCACTGTAGAGTTCTTATGCAGTTTTCATATTTATTATCTCATGTATGCTTACAACAATTTTGTGCTCACAATAGATTTTCCGATTTTCAGTTGAGCATTTTGGACAGGCCACTGGGTCCAATAAACAAAATAATTGTCTAAGATACTTTGATGTAGTGTCCAGTTTCTGGGCCTTCCATGGAGAGCCCATGCTATGTGGAAGGTGAAGGAACATAAGGTTTGAGCTGGAAATTTAGCTCTGATACCTCCTCTCTCTGTTTCTGTTAATCCTCTGCAGAATCTAATTTCTGATCTCAAAGAACTCTGGACTTAGATTTAGAATATCTGGATCCCTAAATTCTATTCCTGGGAATTTAGGCTAAAAATCACAAAAAATAAAACAAGTCTTATGAGTAAAGGCAAACAAAGCAACACTATTTCTAATGAAACAGAATTAGAAAAAATTAAAATTTCTAGTCATAAGGGAATGGATAAGCAAACAATGATAGCCCACCATGGAGCCATTAGAAATATTTATGGAGGCATAAAAAATTGAGTAATATGTTAATTGAATAAAGCAAGATATATTGTACATACACCATATAATGTATAATAAACAGTATATAAATAAATGCACTTCTTTAAAATGAAATTAAAATGGTGACAACACTTCTGCTTAGGTTACAGTACAGCAGGTACCATTTTCCCTTTCAACTTTTCTACATTTTCAAGATTGTTAAAATAAAAATAGTTAAATACAAGTAATGGTCACTGAAGAGAAATAATTCTCAGAATTTAGGAGAATACCAACTGCCAGAAAAAATACCTAGGGCCTAATGTAAGATCCTATAAATGAGCTGCTAAGAGAGGGAGACCAAAAACTATGTAGAAAAAAAATATGTTCAAATCTCTTAAAATGTAGTTAAGAGGTACTGAGAAGGATGATGGGGTCAGTTGGGAAGAGGGATAAAAATGAGTGTGTTTTTCAGGGGAAACATATATTTTACCTCAATATATTTCTGTTTTATTCAAATTTAATATTTTATTATTAGATATTGGATACCTTATTCTTTGCACAAATAGAGAAAAAGTTATTGCAAAAGGGGCATCAAAGGATTTGATTTTTCTTTCTCTTATTCACTTAGTTTGGCTGTTGCCATTGACCTGACTTCCAGAGAGTTGCACATTGCAAGGAAAATATTATGACTTTATGAATTAAGATTAAATAAATTAATATTTATAAAGTTCTTAGAAAATAGTCTGGCACAGAATAAGCACTATTTAGAATATTGTTATATGAGTACTCTACTTTTGAGTAGCCTGACATATTGCATAAAACATGTTTAAAAAACAACCCCTTAATCTCCAAGTACCAGAATGTAACTTGGAAATATTGTACTTTTTTTCCCTAATGCTTTAGAACAACCAAAAAAACCTAAAAAGGTACGAAGCAAATAACTCTTTATTTTGTTTCATAGACCCAAAATAATGAAAATGGGTATATACCAATTTGAATTTTAAAAAAGAATGAACAGGCACACTATCTTTAAAGCCACTGTAAATTACCAGCTTAATAAATTGCAAAGATTGTGTGTAGCTATTTATTCTTCTCTTCAGTAAAAAAATGTATAGTTACCATGACAACTACCATATCTCATAGTGTGTGTGCTCCTTCTATGATATGATCACTTTTTGTAATAAAGACATGAGTAATATATCATCTGGGCTCTGGTATTAAATGTTTTGAAATGCTTTCAAACACACACGTTGCTGATATACATATTCACTATTTTTGACTCCTTTAGCTCTCTGACATTAAATACACTTTAAAGTTTAACATTTTTGTGCTTCAGATATTTTCTGAATATATTACCACGTTATATCAAATCTCTGAAAATTGTAGAATTACAGTCAACACCCCAAATTTCTCAATGACTTGTAATTGGCTTTCCATAAGCACTATAGAAATGGATTAAAGGAATTTTTTTCCTAAAGAATTTAACATGGAGTTCCAATTTTTTTTAAAATTGAATCTTCCATAACAAGAAAAGCACTCTTTATATTTTCTTAAAATAAATAACAATTTGTATTAGAAATTGACCAAGATACTGTTTTCCAAGTCTCTATGCTCCTGTACATTTAATGCAGGGTCCATTTATGAGACAGCTAAAATTAAATATAAAAGTGCAACATTTCTTCACAGCTATTATGAGACAAAATGATATGAACCCCTAAAGTGAGCTGTGCCTCACTTGAACCCATGTCCCCAAGCATATGGAGGAAAGAGAAGAGAGTCAAGAGTGAGAGCTCTGGAGACTGCTGTGTTTTTTGGGAGTAGAAAATATTAAACAGTGAAGTAGACCAAAAAGGGAGCAGCTGAGAGAAAGGGGAACAGAAAAGTTGATACCATATGTTGACAGGAAGTAGACAATTGTCAGAAAGATTTAATAGATTCTTGAATTGGATCTTTCAACGTCTGTTTTGTTCTCATCTATTGCGGATGAGACTTGGGTGCTGTTAGTTAGATGTTCTCATACAATATCTAAATGGCGAAAGAGAGGCGGAGGTCATCTTCCACAGAAGATTTAGCTGAAGCTTAGATGCAACATTGGCTCATGTTTTGTCATGTCTCCTTGGCTTCCTTTGAAAAACTCAAGGGGAGGTTGTTCTCTCTGAAAATCTCACCAGGTAAATAAGAGGGCTTGGATCCCCAGGGTTGCAGATGGGATGCTTTATGTAAAAACTTGACCTAACTGAAATATGGTTAACTTGACCTAACTGAAATATGGTTAACTTCCTTGCTCTATTAGCCTCAAAAAGCAGGAGCTACAGTGAGCAAAATGAAGCAGAAATTTCACAAATCATAAAATTACTTAATCATTTAAATGCCTAATGTTTTTTGAGTTGTGCCGCTCTTTTGTTTGATTTTTTTTTGACTCTCCCATGAAGAAGAAAGGGCTTTATTACATTTAATTTTTAATGGAATTGAATTAAATTATTGGCACAAATATTTAATGTCTTACCTTAAGGTAATTGTGTAAAACCAAGGCAATCAGTATTATTAAGAAGATGTTTGGTTGTTATGCCAAATATTCTCATTACATAAATTTTAGGAAAAAAGAAAATAGGCATCTAAAGCAGAGAAAGCCCTGTACCAAGGTTGCTAAATTCTACTTATCTGTCAGCTCTTTCTTTTTAGAATTCCGTAAATTTATTTCTCTTGCATTTATTTAACAACTTAGAGTTTGCATAGTGCTTTCCTAGACATGATTCCCTGTGCTCTTCACAACATCTTTATGAGGGGACAGGCTTCATAGTATTTATTTTTAATTTCTGTTTACCAAGATTTAAAGAGGTTACAATAAGGGGAGGGAGATGAGAACAGAATCAGAGATGAAGGTTAAAGACGAGGTAAAGTAATAAAATATAAAAGAAGAAAGGTAAATAAAGCTAGATGGAAAAATATCCCACAGACTATAAACAAGTAGATGGAGACAAACCATTAACAGCCACAAGGCATGATACTGGGATAAGCAGAGGAAGCAATTGGATATCTGAGAACAAGAGAACCTCAAAGTGGGTTGTGGCCTTGCAGTTCTGGGTGAATGCAGGAACCAGTACTAGGAGAGTCTGAGAGGCTGAGGCTGGACAGCTTCTATGAGCTATCAACCTGACCCATCAGGGCTCCTTTCCAGGATGGGGCCCCATACTGGGGAGAACATTAAGGGAATGGAATAAATATTGAGGAGAAATAGGGACAAGAGACACAGACAAGCAAAGGGAAGGTCTAGATCTGCCCTATTCAATAACGTAGCCAATAGCTATTGTAGTGATGCTGTTGAGCACTTTAACTGAGACCAGTCTGAACTGAGATGTGCTGTAAGTGTAAGATACACCATGGATATTGAAGACTTAGAATAAAAACTATAAATGATCTTATTAATAATTTTAAAATATTTGATTACATGTTAAAACGGTAATAGTTTGGATATATTGGGTTACATCAAATATACTAAATTGATTTCACCTTTTGTCCGTTTTTCTAAAATGTGATTACTGGGAATTCCCTGGTGGTGCAGTCGTTAGGACTCCATGCTTCCACTGTAGGGGGCACAGTTCTCCTGGTCGGGGAACTAAGTTCCTGTATGCTTGCACGGTGCGGCCAAAACAAACAAAAAAAAGTGTTTAAAAAATGTGATTATTAAAAATTTTAAATTATGTATGTGCTTTATATTTGTGGTTCTCATCTATTGGACAAATTGGACCAGAGGTAGACAAACCATGGCTTGTGCGCCAAATCCAACCTGCTACTTACTTTTGTAAATAACGTCTGATTAAGGTACAGCCCTGCTCATTTGCTTAGGTATTGTCTATAGAGTTGAATAGATATAAAAGAGACTATATAGTCAGCAAAGCCTAAAATATTTACTACCTGGCCTCAAGAGAAAAAAACTTTACCAATGCCTGATATAAACCAATTGGAGGAAGAAAAAAACATAGTCAGAAAATCCCAGAAATCAAGCCAGCCTATTTCTGAACACTGTACAAAAACAGTAAGAGAGAAAGCTCTTTGAAATTAAAAAGCTTTCCTGAACCCTGCCTCATTTTAGAAGTCTGGCAAAATTAATTTCATGTAAATATTAACAACATAGAAGGATCAAGGTCAAATTCAATGCAAAAGTACTATACAAAGAAAAAGAATAAAGAACAGGATAATTTTTTCCCACATCAGAAAGCTAAGTTCACAATCAGAATGAAACTGAAACCACATTTTGAAAATGAGCTAAAAGACACAAAGAAAATGTTACAACACTTAAAAGCAAAACATAAATCAGAATTAGAAATCTTTGTAAATGTGTGACTGAACTCAAGAAATAATTCAAAATAAAAAATTAAATAAAACATAGTGTAACTTTAAATAGATGAAAAAGAAATATTTAAAAACCAAATAAATAATTAGCAAGAGATAAAAAAGATCCAAGAAAAAGTGATAAATATTGAAAAGAGGCCAAAAATACAAAAAAAATGTATAAGATGGTCTTGTGTAGTCTGATAATGAGTGTCTCAAGTCTGGGATGAAGGCTTATGAACAAAATTGAAAGCAAATAGAGTGTCTTAAAGTCTTTGGGTTAGTGAAGATTATACTCATCCTACCCTCTTCCTGAATGTTAGTATTCATAGAAGCTAATGTAATAGAAATGGGCCTTTTGAAATAACCGAAGATTATGAGAAAGACATGCAATCTTTTTGCATAAAAAGTTTTTGCATAAAAAGCACTCCCTTTGTTACTTAGTAGCAGAGTACAGAAGAACAAGAGCCTTGTCATGCCACAAAGCAGTCAGAAGGAAAGGTAGAACGTTGGGTAGGGGATAGTGAAGGTGTTCAACAGGTTCAAGATGTTATGAGTGAGGGAAAAAATGAAAGGAGAGAAGAAGAGAAAAGGCCTGGGAGACACACTTACAGATTACCCTGAGAGTCCGGGACTAACTGGGCCATCTTCCACAGATGGACCACAGGGCTAAATTAAACAGAATAGAAATTCTACTATGAACCTCTGTACAAGAGTCTGGCTTTTGTCACTTGACTCTGAAAGAAAGGACTGATGAAAACTTCTTTTGGACTCTTTGAGTCTATGCTTGACCAATTAACAGTGAGAATATGTTCATGTTGTTGCAGATACTGGCTGAGGTTGCTAATAACACCCCAATAGTCATTTCTTACTCTTAGTGATATAGCACTTGGTAATAGAAATAAAATAAAAATTTAGCAGGACACATTGTTATCCAGGTTGGGGTAACATTTTCCTGCCTCTTTTGCAGCTAGTTATGGCCATGTGACTCAGTTCTGCCCAGTGAGATGTGAGCAAAAGAAATCCATATTACTTCTTAGCTGTACCCTTAAAAGAAGCATCTTGCCCTCCAATTTCTCTTTCATCCTTGCCACAGACTCGAGCATGGAGCAGGTAGGACCTAAGGGGGTGACAGAGAAGTAAGATAAATGATCTTATGGAGCCTGCCAAGTCAGATGTTTCAATGAGCAAGTAATAAATATTCTCTTTTGCATAAGCCACTATTCTTTTGGTCTCTATTGAAGCTACTAGACAAATATCCTAGCAATATGCTACTGTTCTTTTCTTTATATAATTAAGAGCTAGCACATGGGCCCTAAGAGATTATTGGAATGGTGGTAGGAATCAAATTACAATGCACCACTGAGCCAAGTGTCACCTCACCATGACAGCCAAACTCTTAGCAAAATGGTGCAGAGGAATGGAATTATTCATTTAAGCACTAACTCAAAATATTTGGAGAAAACTCTTAGACATGCTAGAAATTCTTTCTGGAGGGAAAAGACAATGGAGCCTAAGTATGGGTTTCTTGGACTCTGTGTATCATGCTACTGTGAATAACATCATTCAATAAGGATTCATTCCTTTTTTCTGTATGTTTAAGTGAGAGCCCCCACCTTCCATACTTTCTTCTTTTGTAAATTAAGGGAAAGAAAGAAGGGAGTTCATCTGACATGACCCTAAACTGAAGGATAAATACCAAATGGCCTATCATTTGGCTACCATGTCAATATAAAGTAGCAGTTAAGAATGTAAGTGAAACTAGTTTGTCTGAGGTTAAACCAATGGTGTGACTTTCAACAATTTATTTAACCTCCCCATGCATCAGTTTCATCATCTATAAAATGAATAATAATAGTACCTATCATACTGAGTTGTTCACTAAATGAGTTAATACACACAGAGCACTCCAATCAATGCCTGTTACTTAGTAAATAATAAATGTTAGCAAATATTATCTTAGATAACTAAGATAATATTATCTTAGATAACTAAGATATTATTATCTTAGTTGGGGGGAAAAACTCAAACAATCCAAGGGTGATGCCCAAAACAACAGACTGGAGATTACATTGCTACAAAATACTGCAGTACTGGGCATTCATGAAATAGGTGATCACTGGAAATGGTCTAATATTCTATGGTGAATCATTAGGTACCTGTCAGTTTATAAACTGCAGTGAGAGTTCAGAGAAGAGCCAATAGCAGTGGGTAAGGGACCTGCTAAGACCCAAGACACTAAGCCCCAAGGCAGGATTTGTTAGACATAAGTGAGATAAGGCCTGTAGGATAAGGAAGCAGACTTTAACTGGAAATAAAGGTGAGGCACATGAATATAAAAATTAGCATGAGCATTAAGTTTTAAGTTAATTAGACCCTGCTGAATATCACAAATGATGATGAGGATTGAGAAAAAGGTGACAACATAAAACAAGAGGAAAAATTGGCTCTTCTCAGAAGGCATGAGATATCACTCAGTATTGAGCTAAATTTAATGAACATTTTAATGTTCTCACCACACACAAACAGATAATTATGTGAGGTGATAGATGTGATAGATGTGTTAACTAACCTTATCATGGTTATTGCAATATACAGGTGTATCAAATCATCATGTTGCACACCTTAAACATATACAATGTTATATGTCAGTTATATCTCAATAAAGCTGAGAAAGATTTTTCCAGGTTGTTACATACAGCACAAGTTCATTCATTTTACCTGCTGCATAATACTCCGCTGAGTAAATTTATTTATTTATACTTCTACTAATGATCATTTAGATGCTGGGAATTTTTCACTATTATAAACAAGGCTACAAATGACTACTCTTCCTCATGATTCCTGATATACTTCTGCAGCTGTTTCTCTATATTATGTTTATACATCCAGATTTGAACTTTCTGGGTCAGAAGGCATAGGCAAATTCAATTTCTTTGGAAATGGCCAAATTGTTCTCACATTTGGCTTTACCAAATAACACTCAATTCTTTTATTCTGTTATTTATACCATGGTATAATTTATACCATATTTCAAAGAAGCGTATTATTCCACTTTAACACTGTGCAACACTACATGAACTAACTTTTAAATATGCCTTACAAATCAATGCTTACTTCTTATCTAACATAGGTCAAAGATATGTATGATGGATTAAGACAAGTCCTAATATTTGCAAAATATCAGGGTTATAAAAGAATATAAGAAGGGAAAAACAAATCAAAAATTTTTTCTGGGTAGACTTGGAGAAGCAGTAAAACCAAATTTCTTCCCAGCAAAAATGTATTATTCTTATTACTTCTTGTCTTTCAGTAGTTTTGTACATATTATTGCATGATAGATGACAATTCAATAATAGGATGTGAAATATAGAAAATACTTTGCATACAACTCTACATAAAGCTTCCATTCTTAAATCATTCCTAAATCATTGAAACATGTTTGCATTTAGTCTGTATTTAATATCCAACTCTGTAACTGAAAGCAAAGCTAGTGAAAATTTTTTCTTCATATATAAAACATAATGGTGATTTTTTTCCTCCCATGTTTCTCTCTTTTTGATGATATGTTTTTCAAAGTGAGTACTTGAGGAATAAAGATGTAGACCACATAGGCACTTCTTTCTGCTTAGAAGAGACACAGTTAAGAAATGAGAAAGGCATAAACCAAAATAAGGAGATTTCACAAGTGCTCTGAATAAAGCATAAGATGCTTCAGCACGCATATGCTGCAAAATGCTGTCACATTAACTCAATATTCTAGACAACTTTTATCCTAAACAATTTTTTCTACCTTACCTTAACTGCTCAAAGACCTATAGGTATAATTTCTCTCTATATTATCTATTCTGTTCAGATATCATCTTTCAGTTATCTTGAAATGATTGTAATAGCAAATTGCTGATTTTTAAAAGCTGAATCAGTGATAGCTTCAGTAGTGTACTGTCATTACATTAGAGATTTTAGACATTGATGTATAACTCCAGTGTTTAAAACATAGAACTATTACTTCTCATTATTGTTTTTCTTTGAACTTAATATAATTGTTCATTCAAGAAAGTACCTCATCAATTATTTTTTATCTATGTAGTGTATTGCTTTTAATGATTTTGCCTTTCTATTTTGCCAGAAATAATTGTTCTTAACTAGCTACAAAAATGAAGTCATCGAGTCTCTTACCACCTTAGTATCATCCATGAAATTGGCTACTGTTCTCTATCCTTTTGTTTTATTATCAAACCACAAAGGAAAGACTGATCTTGGCCTTGCCTCCCTTCAAAGCACAGGTGCTATTTGTCCCATGTCAGATGTGCAGAGTTATTGCAACACTCTTAAATATTATAACAAGAATAGATTAAATGCTTTAAAAACATTGAGAAGATAAAATGACTTGTTGTAGAGACATGTACTAAAAAATGAGGAAATTCCAAACTGGGAATATATGTGCAAGACTCACAGACAGGGTGCATAGTATCTTGGGAATGTCTTCGTAGCAATAATTTGTGGAGTGGCTGAAATTTTTATCTTTCGTTTCTCTGGATTAAATAATAATGTTAATATAAACATGTCAAAGTTTAAATATTTTCTTAAAATTTTCCTTTTTTCTGTATTTGTCTTAATCCTGAATTATGTTAGACTATTTCAATGACAACACAAAGAAATAATAATTGCTTGAGTTAAAATTTTTACAATGAAAGTTGAAATTTAAGTGGAGAGCCTATCTCTTTAACTCAGATAACTTTAGTTATAAATATTTTTAACTTTTGGTATTGAATGTGAAATGAACAACTCATTTTGTAAGTAGCTAACTTTACAGGGGGGCAAATTACTGAAAACAACAATTTTAAAATTCTTTCTTGTTTGGAAAGATTATTCCAACATTTATTTAATGTAAGGTAGTTTATCAATTATTTGTCATTTTAGAAGTGTTAAACAAGATTCTAGAGAACCTAGAATACTAGCCCTCGTTCTGTCATTAACAGTGTATTTTAGGAAAAATTATTTAATGTCTCTATTTTAAAATGTACAAATAATGCTAAATGTAGACATCAGTAACATAGATTTGAAGATTCTGAATAACATAGATTTACAGGCTCTGAAGATTCTGTAGACTTTAGTAACATAGATTTGAAGATTCTGAATTCTTTGTCATAGTCATAATTACAAAGTGTGTAGTTGTTGATGGAAAGAGAGATGCCAGAAAACTTGGAGGGGCAGGAAGACATGATCTAATGTCAATGTCAATTAGGAGGACATGATAGCTCCTAATTTCACAGCCTGTACATTCACTTGCCTTCTAATCTTGACCTTCAACCATTTTGACAGGCTCCAGGCTAATCTCTGGGAAAATGTCCTCTTTTTAGTCTTCAAATAATATCAATATGAAATAAAAGGTGTTTTTAAGAAATCAGATATGTTTTGAGCTGACATGAGAAAAAAGTGTTTATATATATGTATAAAACACTTGTTGTGGAAGGGAAAAGCAAGTAATGATAATAAAATTTCCTTTTCTATAACAGCAAATGTGGTGATAGGAACACATCTTCATTAATACCTAGTACACTCAGATGGCCACATGACATAGCTTCTTCTCTTTTCCCAGCATCCTAAATTCATTCTCTAGTTTTGTAGTCTTCACACAAATTTATTCAAGTGAGTGTTGCTGTGATGATGGTACCATTTGGTTGTGGCCAACATGCGACACTACATGAAAATCTTCACTACCATTGCCTTTCTTCTCTCTCAAAGGAATGGTACAAATGACATACTCCCACTTTTTTCTTTACAATTTACTTCTAAATTCAGTTTATTTGTTTAATGAAGTCTTTTTTTATAATCACATGAACACATATATATTTGTAAATACTTATTTCCTTTTTTCTTCCCAGGTCTTGCATACTAACCTAAGGAAAAAACTGTTTCTTTTCTCTTCAGCCTTCATTTCTTTTTCTTTTCCTTTACCCACATAAATCAAATCTAATCTAATAATGCATAAGGTTTCCCGTGTCAAGGAAATAGAAATCCATGTGTTTTGTTACAATTAGACAAAGCAGAGACTCAGTGCCCTTGGTTTCTGTAACCTTGACTCTACTCTTTTACATGCTTCAGGTATCTTTTTTCCCTGCTTGCAGTTATTTATTCTCCTTTCCATCACTCATGAACATTTCTAGAGCATTCTGCACTCCCACTGTGTTACTCAATGGAAATGTGATAATAAGTAAGACACAGTTCCTGACCAAAAAGGAGAAAGACAAATATATAAGGACTCATTTTTCAATTTGGTTTATTTAATAACATTCATTGAAGCAATATTGTTTAAGTATTTTTCGGGACAAATAATGTTTATGTAAGTTATATCATGGGTTAAATAGGTTGTGCAATAACTGCCAACTATTTACATCCAAAAACTTATTTCCATAGCACTGTTTTCACAGGAAAAGAAGTCTGAATTCCAGTCCACTGCCTACAAATGCAGTGTTGGAACACAACTCACTTACATGTAGTCTGCTTGTTAAATTATGTTGAATTGCACCTTTTCTCAGAAGGACCCTCTAAATATCTCCACGTGTAATATCATGGGGTCTTGTTTGTTTATTCTGTTTTCTTTCACAAGCAATTTGAAACAGTTTACACATATAACAAAATAATAATGCAATATACACAAGGTAAAGAGGTAGGACTAGGAAAAATTGTAAATGAAAGCAGAAATCCAAGCCTGGAGTAGGGCGGGGCCAGGTGGGCCAGCACACGTGTAGCTATGACTGCCCTGTGGAAGATGACCATGAGAGGATGTTGGGCATTTGCACTGAAGACTCTTCTTTGGAGTCTCTGCTGAGTTGCTACTTGAAAGTGAATCCATAGGCTTCGGAAACTTGAAGAGTAGATGAAAAGTTTGGCATTCGTTTGGGAAAACTTAGAAGCCTTTTGAAAATGATTTCTTTAACATAAGAAAAAGTCACATCTCTACCTAGAAGTGGGTTTCAAAGTGGCCTATAGAAAAATTCAAGAGATTATCTCAATAAATCCTTGGAGGTTCTCTCTAACACAGTTTATTGGCTTCTTTAATCTCCCAAATCTTATCATGCAGAGTTGACTAAGATGATTGGGGGATGAAAGATTTTCAGAGCAGCTATTTCCAGGTAGCTAACACAGATAAATAACAATATGAATCATAAAGATATTTTGGAATATTCAATTTTGGGTATTATATTGCCCTGCTGAATGTTCCAGAAAAAATTAATTTCTAAAAGTGTTACTGAGTAGCTCAAGATGTAGACTATTATATAAGATTATTGGAAATAAAATGCCCAAATTGAAGAGATAATCTACAAAAAGATGGCTTCATTTTTTAATAGTTTAAATCCTTATTTCCAACAAAGATAGTAGAGGCAATTATCTTTCATGTCTCTTTTTAGAGAGTGACAATGTGGTCATATCATCAGTAAATAATATGATGTTATTTAGTCTTAAAATAAATACTCTTGTGAATTAGACATAAGACAATTCATTATTTCTGTTTTACAAAGACAAAAGTGAAGTGATGAAGAAAAAATTGTAGTGAAAGTTAAGCCAAGGATTGAGGATGTTCTGCTGGGCATGTGGTATACAAGCACTTAATATTTGCTAAGTAGTTGATTGTTTTACATCTATATGTGTGACAGCTAAATCAAAATGGCTGATAGCTTTAAATAACTTAGTTTTTATATATTTTTTAGTGATGATCACAAGTCTCATAGTGACAGAAATTTAGAATATTGGTCTTTTGCATTTTCATAGCTATTCTAATATAGCAGTCCCTGAACCCTAAATAGCTGTCAATCAGAAAGCCTTAATGAATTTTCAGTGTAAAATCAAAGACATAGTGATTCTAAATTTAGTCACAAGAGAAGTACATTGCTTCCCTTGGCTCTTTGTGAATCATATTAGAATTGCTTCACCCAAATTAAGTATTTACTTATTAGAAGGTGGACTTTTCTAATGTGCATAATGTTCTTTGCTTTTAAAAGTTATGTCACACTGTAGCAAATAAGGGCATTTAATTCAATCATATTTTTAAAATATGATCCCAAGATTCCTATGAAAAACTTTTGGACAAACTAAAAATTAATTTTTAAAACATTTTACTTTTGCCTAAATATAATAGGGCTATTATGAAATATGATATCCATATAAAATATAATAAATTCTTAGGTATATGTTAAAATGCCTGTCTTAATTCCTTCCTTTTCCCTTTTTCTTCACTAAGCTTATAAAAATAAAAATCAATTACACTGATGAAAAAAACTCTGTATTTAAATTGCAGAATGTTACATAAACAACACCCCCCCAAAAAAAAGCAAAACAAGTAGTATTTGAATATTTAATAGTTTCAATTTCCATTTGTTCTGGAGTAAATTCTATGTGAGATGTATTTCTGAGCAACCAATAAAAATATGTTCAAATAAAACAATCATTTGGAGTTAGAGAAAACATTAAATATCTTTTTAAAAACACAAGCAGATATTTCATTTTTAAATTTTCATGCAAAATAGTGCAAATAGAAATGCTGCTATAAATAGATTGTAGAATATTAACTAACACTGTGTTGTAGGTGGATATTTGCATTATTATAATAAAAGATCTAAATCTTAGTTTGGGAAACAATTCATTTTGAGTGTTATCAGCCAACCAATATTTATTGACCATCTGACCAAATATTCTTAATATTGAGTTAGTGGCTTTTTGGTTTGGGAATGAAATGATCCTGAAGAAGTTTAGGGCGTGGGATCTGCTTTTAAGGAAATTAAAATCTAAGTTTCTGTTTGCATCCCTATATAAACCAATACTCAAGTCTTTAAAGCCATTTTCAAGAAAACACAGTCCCTCTCACAGTAAAGGAGAAACCAAAAAGAGTTAGAGCACCACAAGATTTAGGAGGTGTTCTGAATAGTTAATAAATATTATGATCTGACTGAGATGTGATTAAAACCAAGTGTAGGAAGTGTCTATATTCATTGGAATGGTAGTTGTCACATTGCCATTTCTGCCACAAAATGCTATTTCATGCTTGAAAACAACCCTCTCCATTAGCAAAGGTATAAGTCAGCTACTTGGAAATGGTTACGCAATTCTTTCCTCCAATGCTAAAAGCAGAATCACAGTTCCTGTTTTTCTTTTCCTTGAAAGGAGGTGAAAATCTGACAGCTCAAAATGAATCAAAAACCCAATATAAAACCGACACCATTTTGTGCCCACTCAGTCTTCTTTCCAGGGTCATACATGTGTAAGTGGCTGTTTGTTTATAGTCAAGACCTTCTGTGGGTAAATCTGGCAGGATATCAAAGACATTTAGCATAGATATTTCATTTTCAATGCATGTGTCTATTTTTTCCCCTGTTGATGAACCAAATATAGCACATGCAGATGATTTTTAGGAATTTATTTTAAATCATAAATGTTTCCTTTTTTTCTTTCTCTGAATGTTCACAGTAGCTGGGAGACAAGTAAGTATTTGCCTATCACTCCCCTCTCATCACAGCATTGAATGGTTGGGTGAAATGGAACACAAAATTACATAATGTGTTTCCCTCCTTTACTATCTCTCTGTCTCTATCAATCTATTAATTAATAATATAGTCATCAATCTAGTAATCATCTATCATCTATCTGTTTGTCATTTATAACCCATAGCATAGTGTTTAAGAATAAGGGCTTTGAATTTAGTTAAACCTGGAGTTGAAGGCAGGGTCTGCCTGTTATTAGCTGAATGGCCTTAGTTAAATCACTTAACCTCTCTAAGCCTAATTGGCTTATCAGTTTAAACCAAGCAATGAAAATATTTATTTCATTAGGAATGTTATGAAGATTAAAACAGATAACTCATGCAAAGGGCTTAGCACATTGCTTGGCATGTAGTAAACATTCAATAAAATTTAAAGATTATTCTTATTTTTTAAAATAACAATAATCACTTTCAGAATAGATGACAAGCATGAGGCAGAGATCATTCAAATTTCAGTTTAATATCTTTAGTAGTATTTCATTCATTGATGAAAAAACGTGATTTTAGTTAACTCTAGGCAAAACCGGGAGATAGTAAAATTTTTCTTTTAATTAATGGTTCTTTCATCTCCCCATTTCAGATATTTTCATAACAGTGGTACTGTTCTTCTCTTTTCCTAATAGAATAAAATGTTTTCCAATTGTTCTTTTCTTTCAGTAGCAAAATACTTGTATTTATAGTTTATTGTGACTAAGTCGATGCATAACCTCCTTGTAATATAGTTTGGTGGGGTATTTTTGGTTTGTTATTTTTTTGTTTTTCTGTGTTTTTTATTTTGGAAATGCTATCTTAACCCAGTTTGAAGCCCTAGCTAGAAGACCATCGGTTCACCACAAGCAGCTGATTAAGTCCATACCACAACCACTTTGGGGGGCTCTCTCACACACCGGGATCACTGTGCACCCCCCCCGAATCGCCCCGTGACCAGGTACCAGATAACTAGAGACAGCTCTTATGCTCTAGAGTCCGGGGAATTACTCAAATTAGCCAATCCAGAGAGAACCCCAGAAACCTAGCTAACTCCACCCCTCTCACCACACCTAAACTGCCCCCCTAGGTATAGCTCCAGCTTGTGGTACCTTCGCCCCCACCCCCAGTGCTACTCCCTGTATGACCCTGAGTGAAGCCTTCTCTCTTTCAAAGTTGGAAGCAACAAAGCCACCAAAAGTCTTTAAATCTTATAAAACACTTCCTTAACCAGTTTTTATTTGAAGCATTTGTGCTCTATTATCAGATATGAGCATTTTATTGTATGTTAAAGGAGTTTTTATTTTAAATATTATAATTATTTTCAGAAGTAATACAGGGTCATTTTAGGACTTACTGAAAATACTAAAAAAAAAAATTCCTAAAGAAAAAAAATCCATTCACAAACTCATAAAAAGCTAATACCAAAGTTTAGTTATACTTTCTATTAGTTTTTAACCATATATGTCACTATTATATTTATATATACATACCCATACATATGGAGATATAGTCATATCTATATATGCATATGTATATGTATTTTTATCCAGTATAGCTAGACAGATACAGATATATATCTTTTCTATTTGTACAAAGATAAAAAACTTTAAATAAATCAATTCATAAATTTCCTTCAGAATTCATATCACAATTATAGTTAAATAATTATTTATGTAATTATGTAAAACTTAATCCCACCTCTAGATTATAAACACCATGAGTGTAAGGTTTGTGACTGCTATAAACAGTTTGCCTAATGTGGTCTCTGACAAATAGATGATCCATGAATTTGTTGAAGGAATGAAAATAACCTGTATGAACACTGCACATAACCTGCTTTATTTTTTAATTCACTTAATCTTTTTCTGTATATCCTTAAATTTCATACTATTTCATATGATATATGTTAAAGGAATACAAAACATCAACAAGCAGCAATAGATCCAACTACATCATACTCCTAAAATACACCGCAGCTAGTTATCAACACTGCCTATATGAAGGAGACTGGCCCTGTCCAATTCATTTCCTTCAGTCTGATGGGTAGAATGGAACGTAAGATCATGTGCAATGAAGCTGTGAGGCTCTGCAAAAAAACCAAGTTTGTATCATATAAAACAAAGGGAAGTGTTGACAATTATTTACTCGTCTGAACTAAATAATTCAGTAATAAAATGTTTTGTTGTGTTTAAAGAAGCTGGTTCTGTAGGTAAAATTAAGGGGCTAATTGCCAAAGTTGTATACTTGGCGCAGGAAAAATCGAGAGAGAGAGAGAGAGAGAGAGAGAGAGAGAGAGAAAACAGAGAGACAGGGGGAAAGATAGAGACAGAGAAACGGAGAGAATAGCTCAGGAAAAAAAATAAAGTTGTACCTCTGTGCAATTGAGAGAGACGGCATGATCTTGCAAGAATTATGTGAGTCATTTCAGAATTTACTCAGTCCAAAACAGAACTGATCAGTGAAAAACAGGCACTGGCTGATAACATGTACATTCTATTAACCTGAAAGAGAGCTCAACCTAATTAGAAATAAACATTGTGACAGATAGATAGGTATAGATATGTAGATACAGAGAGAGAATAGTAAATTTACAAGTGCAATAGAAGTAACCTCTTCTGCAGAGAGAAGGTGTTATTTGAGTTGTTTCTTGTTCAAAGAAAGAGGGGTAGGAATGGATTCTGAATGGAGATAATAACATGAATAAAGATGGAGTGGTGTGAAAATGTACAATGGAGGATATATATCTGGAGGATATTGTGTGAGACAAAGCTAGAGACCACACATGGGTTTATAAATCGGGCTTATTTCTTTCTATTTTATCCTCTGTGAGACCAGTTGTTCTCAACCAGAGGCAATTTTTGTCCCTGAGGGACATTTGACAATATCTGGAGACAAATATCTTGGGGATGGGTCCACTGGCATCTAGTGAGAATCCAGAGATAATGCTAAATATCCTATGATGAATAGGATAGCACCCTCCACACCAAAAAGAATTTTCTAGCTGAAATGTCAGTAGTCCAAGATTAAGAGAGCCTGGACTGCACCAATGGTCTCCCAAATGGGATGTTTGAACCTGATGAGTGATAAAAGAGAACACATTAGGGTGCAGAAAGAAAATATTAAAATTTTATAGTTGTATTATCTCATTTCTAAAATTTTGTTTTTGAAAGTATATTTTGTAGCACACAAAGTATATATTTGTGGTACATGTGTGCAATTTATAAATATATGTACATGCATTTGTAGTGCCTGCTCAACCTTTTTTCCTACTGGGTTACACAGCCAAAGTTTGTAGACCCTTGATTTAGCAAATAGGACGTCATCAAAAATTTAGGTGGGTATGTTATAGAAAAACAAATGTGGTTGTAATATTGGGAAAGGATGAGAACAAAGAAGACTGGAGGCATGGAGAAGAGTCGGGCATCTATTGCAATATTCCAGGCAGGAAATGAAAAAGATAGGCTTTAAGGCATTGTCATTAGAGATAAAATAAGGAGATCAATTCAAGACACATGTTTGAAGGAGATTCAACAAGAATTCTTGGGTGACAGATTGGATTTGGGAATTGAGTAAGAAAGAGATGTTGGGAAATAACTCTAAGGTTTCCACCTTAGACTTGCTCATTGTTCTTTCTGCCTCATATTTTAATTGATAGTATGTATGCAGATCTCTCTGATTTTGTGTAAACGCAGAGCCAGAGTTTGAGTTATCTTGGGAACTGGTGGATGAGGGAGAAACTTAGGATGACCCTGATGAGTAAATTGTGGATAGTGAAGGCACCATCAGAGATGAGAATGTGAGAGGAAATACAGTGGATATCTTTTATTTGAGATGGGTATAATAAGTTTATTTTGACGATTTTGATTTTGTAGTCCTCTGGGAACTCAGGTAAACATGTCAGATAAAGATTTGGAGACTACTTTTTCTGCTTAGGTAAAGCTGAAAGGATAAGTTTGAGGAGGTAACTAAAAAGACTAATGATATTGGTAATAATATATTTCTAACAATGTGAATTATCTTACTTATACCTTGTTCTTTGATCCCTGCATAGTAACCAAAAAAAGGAAAAAGGAAAAAAGAGAGAAAGAAAGAAAAAGAGAGGAAGAGAAAGAGAGAAAGCGAGAAAGAAAGAAAGAAAGAAAGAAAGAAAGAAAGAAAGAAAGAAAGA